>NC_044989.1:95747040-96347040 GCF_008728515.1 Papio anubis
TTTTTTTTTTTTTTTTTTTTTTTTTGCTGTTTCGGAAAAGAATAGATGCTGTGTCTTTAAATTTTTCCTTAACTTAATTACTCTATAGAATTTATTACCTCGTGACTCTGTAGGAGAGAAGTCAAGACAATTGATATTTAAATGAATAGTTTTTGCTTAATTGTGGGAAAGTAACTATTTATATGTCATTTAATTGTTTTTTTATTTTCTATTTTTTATTATTATTATACTTTAAGTTCTAGGGTACATGTGCATAACGTGCAGGTTTGTTACATATGTATACTTGTGCCATGTTGCTGTGCTGCACCCATCAACTCGTCAGCACCCATCAACTCGTCATTTACATCAGGTATAACTCCCAATGCAATCCCTCTCCCCTCCCCCTCCCCATGATAGGCCCCAGTGTGTAATGTCCCCCTTCCCGAGTCCAAGTGATCTCATTGTTCAGTTCCCACCTATGAGTGAGAACATGTGGTGTTTGGTTTTCTGTTCTTGTGATAGTTTGCTAAGAATGATGGTTTCCAGCTGCATCCATGTCCCTACAAAGGACACAAACTCATCCTTTTTTATGGCTGCATAGTATTCCATGGTGTATATGTGCCACATTTTCTTAATCCAGTCTGTCACTGATGGACATTAATACTAAAGCAAAAAGCATTACCAGAGGAAAAGAAGAAAATGTCATAGTTATCAAACAATCAAATCATTAGATAGAAAAAAATTCTAAATTTGTAGACACCCAATTTTGTATCCTTCCAATATACTCAACAAGTATTCACAAAATGCAAACAAACATACAAATCCACAAGTACAGTGTGAAATTTTAGTATACATCTCTCAGTATATAACAGAACAAATAGAAGGGAGAAAATCAATAACTACATAAAATATTTGAAAGTGTATCATTAATCAACTTGACCTAATTAACATGCTACTAGAGAATACATATTTTTAGCTGAATATGAAACATTTACTGAAATTCATCACATACTGATCCATAAAGCAAGCTTCACCAAATTTTAAAGGTTTGCATTATACAAAGTCTCTGACTACAGTGAAAATAACAAAATTAATAAGATATTAAAAACAAAAGTTGACAAGAAAATTCCCATGTTTTGAAAAATAAATCACAGAAGTTTTAAATAATTCACAAGTAAAACATTATATTGGAAATTAGAAAATGTTTTTAGGCGAATTATAATGAAAATGGGATATCAAAACTTGATGGATGTAGCTAAATGGATGTAGATAAATGTCTGATAAATGCAAAAACTGGAAAGAAGAAAGGCCACCAATAATTTAATTTATACCTCAGAAAGCTAGCAAAACAAAGCAAAAACAAAACAGAAAAGCACTGTGCGTAAAAGTTAAAGACAGTAGAAGAAAGGAAATGACATAGTTTAAAATGTAACTAAAGAAAAAAGAAAAACACATGTATAATTATGAAAAGCAAAATCAATTATTTGTAGAGTCCAATAAATTAATATAAACCACTGGTAAAGCTGATTAAGAGTCAATGAGAGAATCCAAAGTTACCCATAACAGAAATAAATTCTACAGAGTATCTTCCTTTTGGCTCCTGACATTGATTATGAGAACCTACAGACCTTAGAATATAATAAAATGATATTATAAAGCACTTTATGCTCCTGATTTTTGGTAAAATTTTACATAAAAAAGACAAATTCTTAAAGTAACACAATTCATCAAAGTCTGGAAGGTACTGTATCTGTTAAAGAAATTGAATATATAATTTAAACATTCCTATACCTAAAACGATAAACCCAAATGGTTTTATTGATGAATCGTATCTAATACTTTAAGGAGATATCATACCAGACTTACCCAACTCACCTAGACGATAGACACGAGGACTTATTTGTCAAATTATTATGAGTTCAACATAAACTCGGTATGAATCCTGTAAAGGATATTGTAATAATGTCAAGAATGTCTATATTCAGGCCAACTTCTCCAATAAATATACGGAAATTATATATACACACACACACACACACACACACACACACACACACAACCCAAATGCCTTCTGTATAAGTTCATTCTCACATTGCTATAAAGAACTACGTGAGACTGGGTAATTTATAAAGAAAAGAAGTTTGATTGGCTCATGGTTCTGTAGGCTGTACAGAAAGCATGGCTGGGGAGGCCTCAGGAAACTTACAATGATGGTGTAAAGTGAAAGAGAAGCAGGCACATCTTACATGGCTGGAGCAGGAGAAAAGGAGAGAAGGGAGAGGTGCCACACACTTTTAAACAAACAAATCTTGTGAGAATTCACTCACCATCGTGAGAACAGCAAGGGGGATGTCTGCCCCCATGATCCAATCACCTCCCACCAGGTCCCTCCTTCAACACTGGGGATTAAAGTTTGACATGAGATGTGGGCAGGAACACAAATCCAAACCATATCATCTTGTAATATAAACAGGATAATACATTATAATCAAGTTAGATGTATTCCTCAAGTATAGCTTAGAAATCAATAAAAATGATTCACCATTCACTAACAGGACAAAGGAAGAAAATAATATAATCATTGCAATAAATGCAGAAAAACAATTTTGATACAGAGAAATTTCTCAGTTTCATAAAGGACATACATATGTGCACATATTTGATAAAGGATATATATATACACACATATGTGTATGTATGTGTATATATATTTGATAAAGGATGTGTATATATATGTGTGTGTGTATATGTAATATATATGTATACACCCTACGTCACACAATATACTTGATGGTGACATTTGAAATCTTTAACATAATAAATAAGACAAAATCGCCTGCCCTTATAGCATCATCACTACTTTGCACTGGTGATTATAGCTATTGCCATAAGTCAAGAAAAAGAACTGACACAAGGAAAGATGTAACTGTCATTCTTTTGTAGACAAAAAGTCTGTATATACAATAATCCAAAATAATTTATAAGTAAACTATTAGAATTAATGCATAAATTAACTTGAGGGCTGATGCAAGTTCAACAAAGAAACAGTAACTGTTTTAATAAACCACAAATAATCAATTAGAAAATAAAATCTTTAAAGATATAATATACAACAGCATGAAAAGGCCTTAAATTCCCAGAAAGAAAACCAATGAAAGCCATATGTAATCTCTAAAGATAAAACTTAAACCTTCTTTAATAAATACATTAAAAGATACCGATATAATCTATGTTCATGGATTGGCAAACTACATATTATAAAAGTATCGGTTCTTCCCAGTTTAGTCTATAGATCCACACCATCCTAATTATAATACCATCCAGGATATTTTTTTTGACAGTAAAATTATAAAATTTAAATGCAAATGGAAGAGTTAAGAACTGTCCCAATTGTGCCATCTTTCTTTGTTTTTTCAGCAAACTTAACTCATCTACTTTATAATCTCCTAAACATAAAATCAACAGACACGTGTATATGTACACCACCAAAGATAGAACTATATTCATGGCCACAACATTTATAGTAGCTAAAAGCTGACAACAGTACAACGTATTTACTAAAGGTTGTATATTCCTACAATAGGACACTATACAGTATTTAAAATGAACCAACTACTGCCACATGCAACAATATAAATAAATTATACAAACATACTGAGTAAAGTAAGCTATTTGCAAAGAACTTTGCAACAGACTGGATGCTTATGTATCTGTAAAATTAATGTGTTGAAATTCTCATCCCGAAGATGAAAGTATTAGAAAGTAGACCTTCTGGGAAAGTAATTCTCTCATGAGGTCAGATCCCTCATGAAAGGAATTAATACCCTTATAAAAGAGGTCGAGAGAGCTGCCTCACCGCTTCTACCATGTGAGGACACAGCAAGAAGTCACTTTCTGTAAATTAGAAAGAGATCTCTAACCATCCCCTGTATCTGAAATTGCCTGGATCGTGGACTTCCAGCCTCCAAAACGGTGAGAAATAAATTTCTGCTGTTTATTAGCCACGTAATGTACGGTATTTTGTTATAGCAGCCTGAATGGACTGAGAGAAATATAGCACATAATTCAATTTATAAAAGGCTTAAAACCAGAAGCAAGAAATCTATGGAGTTCAACATCAGGACAGTGGTTATTTCTGGAGATTGTGAATGGGTAAGAATCGCGAGGGTTTATGAAGGAACAGCTGGATCCCAGTCATTTTGTTTCTCGACGTGAGTGAGATTATATGAATGTGTTCACTTGCTGATAATTCACCAAGCAAATTCCTCCATAATAAAACATGTTTAAAATAAAAAGTAAATACAATCTAATAGGTTTTGTTGGGGTTGTTGTTCTAATACAGTTAGAAATTCTGACTTGTTTTCTCTTGATAATATAAGCTCAGACGGGTTACTTAACCCCAGATTCCTCTTCTATAAGCTTTCCGTAAGAATTTATTTCTCAAGAATAGACTCAAAGACAAATTTAACGTAAGTAAGTAATTTGAAGATACAGAGAAATAGAAAAACCTGAACACAGGATGTGTTAAGGGACAGAGTGACATAGTTCTACGGGAATAGGGTAGAATATAAAGACCCTTGGTTCATGTCAGTAGTGACACTGAAACTAGCTGCTGTTCTAGCCTAGGAAAATGCGGGGGAAGAGGATGGTTTGAAGCTGAATTCTAAAGCAGTCACACCTGGTTTCAATCTGAGTATCAGCTATTTACATTCTGTGCATTATTATGAGTTTTAAGTAAGATAATATATATGAAATGGTCTAGCAGGTAGTAAATGTTTTTAAATATATATATAAATAGATTAGTTAAAATGGTCTCATTTCTATTTACCCTTAATTATGATTGACTGATACCATTAGGTTAAATCATGCTCCAATTTCCATGTTCTGTATTTCATTCAAATGAATATTTAAATTGAAAGACAATCTTAAAGCACATTATCTATTCTGAAACCCAGCAGAGGAAATAAAGCTCCTCTAATTAACGAAGGTAAAATGGTTATTAATAATATCCCCCAAAACTCATTATACAAACAGAAATGCTATTTGCTTTAACTGTCTATCAGCTTTGTCATTTCATGTTTGACTAATATTGGAAAAATTCTCTCTAGTTACCTGCCTTATCAAGATTAATGGATATAAAACAGCAAATGCCTTCTCATGAAAGTTTTCAAAACTTACTCATCATTCTCAACTCTTAATATTAACCAACTAACCTTTCTTGTCAATACAGAAAATTAAAGTCAGAGATTTGGAACAAAATGTTTTTGGGCCATTGATCATTTATAATGTTTCAATGTGGCCATTCTGATAAATTAATTCATACTTACATTTATTGTCACATCTAGCACACATTTACTCATAGGTTACATTATTTAAGAGGCAAAATTTTAATTGACTTATTTCAAATAGTCTAGTAAGTATTCTTGTGCAATGCTACTCCAAAGTGTGTTCTGCAGACCAATACCAATTCTTGAAGCGTTTGTTTCTGCTAACTGGGCTCATGTTGCAATAAGTCCAGAATGTAAATCAGCTCCGTCATTGGGCATGCTGTTTACTCATCTGAAATTTGTTTAGTAATGAGATTTTCTTGAAGAAAGCAGTATGTTGTTTACCATTCTGGCCCAAGATCCTTATCTATGCAAGAACCACTATCAAAGACTTCAAGGACTGGCTGCCACTCTGGCAGACATTGTTACATAGAGGAACCCACAGGTAGATTTTCTGTATAAAGAATTCTTCTGTGGGGTGAGTTATGTATTCTCTCTCTGTATATAGAACTTCACATACAGGAATGTATCTGTAATAACTGACATTTTTAAATACATAGTCAACTCTAGTATAGATAATTACAATGTAATATTAAAGATCATAAGTAACATAAGATAGAGCAGGAGAATGTCGATCAGCAAATTTATTGCTTAGATTCCTGCTCTATTATTGTAAAATAACCATATTCTTTATTAAATAAAATCCTGTGACTACCTCTCATAATGTGAAAATACTGATGAAGTAAAAAATATATATATTATTTTATGAACTAGCTCTGGTTGAGCCCTTACAATGTGTCAGGGATTGTCATAAGTGCTTTGCTCAGTTAACTTATTAAATCTTCTGGAGCAAGGTTTCTGTGCTCCCATACAGTCAGAAATTCAGGCATATTATTTCTTAATAAGAAACTTAAAGAGTCACATTAAACTTACAATAATTTAGTTCAAATGAAATTAACAGTGAGATATAAACATGGCTCTAATTAATGAATTTCCTAGTAGTTATTCTCTGTTTTATTCCCTAACTTCCATTTAGTTCTGACATTAACACAAAGGAATAGTTTAACTATAATAAATGCAATGCAAGAAAAGGGGTTACCCAATTACCCAAATTTTATTTTATTACTAAAGTTTATTTATGAAGAATAGTGTTACCTGAATTAAGGGAGGATTATATTATGAAAATCAGATTCATCAAAAACAGTTAAGAGAAGAGGATTTAATTTGCTATCATAGAAAAAGATGATGCATTTTTGAGTGGCAACAGTTTAGAAATAAGAGGTAGCTGAACTCTTGAACAACTCTTCTAGTTGTTTGGTTTGTGTATGTGAGTGAGTGTCTGTGCACATGGGCACAGCGTGTGTGGGGGCTGGAAATGCAATCACGGTGAGAGTCTAGTGGCTTGAGCAAGGGGGACGTGTGGAAAGAGGATCAAAACAATGAAGAAAGACTGAGACTGAAAGAGTAGGTGAGCATCACTATTGTCTAAAGGGAATAGAGAGAGAAAGAGGAGAATGATAAAAAGAGAAGCGTCGTGACACTAGGGATTCAGCAAGTGAAAGACCATCTGAAATGAAAAAATTATAAGTGACTAGGAAAACATCATCCAAAAAAAATGACTCAAAAACTATTTTTTAAAATTATGTTTAGAACAAAAATAACAAAGATGCAGTAGCCTCATTGTTAGAAATGTTAAAGGAAAAACTTTAGAATAATTAAATTTTATAGTGCTTCATTGAGCAAAAAATGATTCATGAATTGGGCAGCCCTCAAAATGATAATTGGTTCAGAGTGACTCCAGGGGCTGTCACACGGTTGGATAACACTTACAGACAGAAAAAGGAAAGTGATCTACAGAAAACTGAAATGAGGTGAAAAAACTGCTCATTGGTTACAATGGGGCATGTGCTTTATTTGAACTGGCTTTGAATAGTTGGCTACCTGTAGTTGGCTGTGATTTGGTTACCGTTTTACAAGAGTAGGTTACAGTTATATATCAAGTTACAGTTTAATATGTATGGAGAAATATTTAGGCCAACCTCAAAATATGTATAGAGGCATCTATGGGTCAAACTTAATTTAACAATTTCCTTCTTTTGGTCAATCTGTCAATTTTGAGATATTCACAAAAGCTTTAGGTAGTGATGTAACTCTGCCACCATCGTAAATGGTCTTATTTGGTTGCAGTATGAAATTTGCAAGTCTTGTTTGGTCTCAGCTCTGGTTTTGGGAGCTATCTGCTATCTGCTATCTGAAAGTTTCAGTTTGACTATGTGGCATTTAGCAGAAATGGCTCCATGTCATTTTGGTCTGGTCTGGCGGGACCTAGTGCAGAAGCTCAGTCCAAAACACTGACCACTCATAATTCTGTTTAACAATTCCTATGTGAGAGTATGACCAAAACTTAGGGCATAAGCCCTACTCTCAGTTACCATCATTTGGGGCTTCAGATCTCAACATATCATGCATAGGTTACAGTGTCCTCATGATTGTGCATTTCTTTGAGATTTTGTCATTCTAGTCAAAGATCATTTGATATTCTAAGGATGGTTGCATGCAAACACGGAAAACTTTCGAGAGAATAAAAAGCATCAGAAAATCTTCTATTATGGCTTTCAGGAGGATAATAACAAGGGCTTGGAGTATGTTGCTTAGCCAGAGTCTCCATGAACCAAACCCACCAAAATCAAATCCATAAAAGAATAAGCCAAATAAGGAGTCTGCCCTCTTTAACCAAGCAGTCTATTGGTTAATTCCATGAAACTGACTTCTCTACAACACCCAGTGTATTCATCCATATGCAAAAAGTGTCAGCAACTGCACAGATTCCTCCCTGTTCAGCTAGTGGCTAATCTGGAGCAATTATATTACCTAGTACAACTTTAGCAAGAGAATTTTTAAAAGTCTATTGTGCAACCATAGCCTTTGCAGTAGAATATACTGTAGAGCCTGCTATGAGGGGTAAATGTACAATTATTGACTCATTTAAAATTTCTCCAAACTGTGAAAAAGAGATCTAACACAATGATGTCCATCCAGAAGGGAAAAGATCTAGCAATTATCTCTTTAACCTATGATGTAGGTTAAGAGAAGACGACCAATATTCTGTTTCTGATCACTTGTGTAGAAACAAAAATAGCATTAAGATCCGTAGTCCATGCTGGTCCTTTATCTTCCATCCACCAGGATGTAAGTTTACTAATGTATAAGGTTGGCTGAAAAACTCTCCATAAATAAAAGCGTACCCCATAGGTGCACATGAGGCACCTTTTCCGGTTCTATTGCTCATAGAGGCATAAGCAAGACAAAAATTAAAAGAGGTAAGAATTGTGTGATATCAGAGCAGTCTTGATCCATGATCTTGGGCAAGCTGTCCACCTTTAGGATGCCATCTGCTTCTGGAGAGAAACTTCCTTTACCTTAAAGTCCCCAGTGAGTATACAATTCCAAGAGTCTGGGGGGGCCTTTCTGAATTATGAGATTACATGCCCATGGTTGGAGGTCCTTAAGTTTTGCTACAGTGTGAGTGGCAAGGGAAGTCTTTCTCTGACATTGTTTCCAGAAGGCCCAATCTCTCTAGGTTCTAGATTGTGAAGAGTTTAATTGTCCTCAGGCAGTGGATCATAAAATGCTTCCCTTACTTGGTGGAAACACAGTTTGGCATAATACATGAAAGCTTTGTAGCATTTACTCACATCAGAGTTTAGGAGTAAAAGATACATGAGGTTCTATTGTTAGGGACACAGAGCTTCCAGTGACAATGTCATTACGTTTTCTACTAGAAGTGGATCTGATTGTCTTTAATCTTCAATATATTTAGCCATGGCAATCCAACCAATTCAGTTTGCTTTGCCTAATGCTATTGTATCTGTAATAACTTATTTAACAATTCTACAACTTAGTCAGTAAAACATGTACTTATACTGTTGGAGATTTCTCCAGAAATGCCCAATGAGAGAAACACATTTCCTAAAAATCATTTAGCTACTGTTACAGCATTGGACTTCTTGCATGAGGAAGCTTCTATAAAACGAGCAAATACGCACTGAAAATGGCAGTTGAATGAAATTTCTCTATAAATGTTCAAATGGCCCATCAGGTAGCAGAAATATACCTGAACTTTTGACTGCATTCCCAGGATTATGGGTTTGACAAATCAAACATTGATAATAAACCATTTTAACAATTAAGAATAGTCAGTACACCAATATTTTTTCATAATTTGGATCATTTCATCTCTTGTATGATGAGTCATGAAATACAGAGCTTCTAATAATGAAAGCTTTAAGGACACAGGAAAATCCAAGTTACTGCTCAGGCTTTCCATGAGTCCACACTTAACATTCAATTTATATCCTCTTAAATAACAATTTCATTTCTCCAATTCAGGTCCATAACACTGTTTATTAGATGAGTTATCATAGGTAATTTGATTTGGATCATGGAGTTCATTTGAATTGCATATCTTAACAAGTTCAGTACTGGATGACTTAGCATGAAAATCTGCCAAAGTGTTTCCTTGATATTTTAATTAATGTTCGTCCTTTGTGGATTACCACGTTTATAAACCAGTCAGTTTATTTATTGGAGTTCTGGGAATTCGTACCCAGCCCAAATGATATAATTCTAGAGTTTATCAGAAACCCATATTCAAGAGTCCTTGTCAGGGTCTTTTCCAACCTTTCCATGAACCTCCTTGAAGACACAACACTTCAGGATGATAATTGTTTACAAAGATTCTGCACATCAATAAATGTCCCTTGGTGAGCCTAACTTAGGAGCCCTCACTTTTACATAAACATCCTAAAGTGCAGTGTTTTTCATTTGGAATTCTCCACTGTAATTTTAAATTGTAAAGTATCTTTAGTAAGATTTCTCCATTCTTGTAAGTACTTGCTGTTACTGGAGCCTAATAGTTATACACATAATAATCTGCAAAATCAGAAAGTCAAATGAAGAGATGTCATTGTCTGGCTTAAACACTCTGGGTTCATCTTCTCATGCCAAGGGAACTGAGGACACCTACACAAGAAGTGGGTTTAGGAGCAGAGGTTTAATAGGCAAAAGAAACAGAAAAAGGCTAGGCATGGTGGCTCACACCTGCAATCCCTGCACTTTGGGAGGCTGAGGTAGGCAGATCACTTGAGGTCAGGAGTTCAAGTCTAGCCTGGCCAATATGGTGAAACCCCATCTCTACTAAAAATACAAAAATTAGCTGGGTGTGGTGGCAAGTGCCTATAGTCCCAGCTTCTTGGGAGGCTGGGGTAGGAGAATCCCTTGAACCAGGAAGGCAGAGGTTTCAGTGAGCCGAGATGGCGCCATTGCACTCCAGCCTGGGTGACACAATGAGATTCCATCTCGAAAAAAAAAAAAGAGAGAGACAAAGAACCCTCTAGTTTATCCCTTTTCCCTGCCTTTTTGTCATAACTTGCCTCCTTAACACTGTCTTTGTTGTTGTTTTATTTGAAGATGATATATCAGTGATAGTTCTATGCCACTTCTCTGCATATATGCATATGCAATATACTTGTTAATATATATACGTTTATTTTTCTCTTGTATATACCAAAAATAAAATCCCAAGTCCCCCAGACAACTGAATGGATATGCTGTGGGCCAAAGGGACCCCAGAGTAATCTGAAAAACTAAATTTAGAATGATATTGGGAAGGGAGGTTGGACACAACTCATTATACTTCCTCCCTTTTGGAGTTTAGACACAAGTGACCAGCATCAACATTAAAATAGAAATCATGAGACTGACCACACAGATGGCTTATAGCAATAAGATGCCAAATTTCAAACTGACTCTAAAATAGCATCACACTGCAGATAGCAAATCCTGAGGGAAATCAAAATACTGTACCCCAAAATACTTTCCTTTGACATATTTTGAAATAGCCCTGCAAAACCATCTTTTTTGAGGGAAATTCGTATCAGTAGAGACTCTCCATAAAGGCAGCCGTGGCTTCCCTTTCCAGACCTTTCCCAGATCTAAGAGAGATCGAGTCTGACACCTTTTAAGATCTGAAAAGAAACATTTACCATCTATTTGCTCTGAAGATTGCCACCCATGAAGAGGCTTCATCTACTTAATAAGAACATTGACCTTCATGACCCGCCCCCCCTTACCTTAAGTCACATATTTCTTTCTACTGACTTCAAGTCTTTAGAGCTTTTTCAACCAATTGCCAATCCAAAAACCTCAGAATCCACCTATGACCTATAACTCCTCCCATGACCCTTTGAGATGTCCCACCTTTTTTGCGCAGAATCAATGTATACCTTCCATGCATTGGTTAATGATTTTACCCACAATTCCGGTCTCCCTAAAATGTATAAAACCAACTCATAACCCAACCACCTCAGGCACACTTTCTCAGGACTTCCTGAGACTATTCCCTGGGCCATGGTCACTCACATTGACTCAGAATAAACCTCATTAAAATATATTTCAGAGTTTGTTTTTTTCTGTTAACATGTGTTAATCTGTCCTTTATTTAGGGGTCAGAACTAAAAACTTACAAGGCTAAAAGAAAATTTATTTTTTTCCTCCTCTGCAAGAAAATGAGACAATCACTTATAAGAGAGAATTAAAGTATGTATAAAGTGGTGTGTGTGTGTGTGTTGGTGTGCAAGACTAGTAAGTACTGCTGAGTGGATTGATGTTTTATGCCAAAAGTGAATTACAGAGTAGTCACTGAGGAAACTGTACATAAAATCACCAAGTCTCTACCAGTGATTTCTAGTTAAGGGTGAAGAATGGGAAAGGTACAGAATAGCTGCCGGTAGAGAGGTGTGGCTCTGTCTTTGAAGGTGGTAAAGGAAGTGGACATAAACTTAACTACTAAAGGAAACTGAAAATATTTTACTCTAAAGCATACTCCTTTGACATATGTCAAGATGGCTATTCAGAGGGCATGCAGACAGGAATTGCCCTAAAAAAACTGCCTTTTGTGGAGAAATGTTGCGCCCGAAGAGAAAAATCTACACTGATGGAATAAACAGCCAGGCTTTCTCAGAGAACCCCCAACACTGCCACGGCCCAGATCTAGGAAAAAATTGATGCAACCACAGGCTACCATCTGTCCTTCCTGAGGCAGCTCCAAGATGCCCTGAGATAGTCTCATCTGCAAACAAGTCAGTTTTTGCTTGACATGCTTTCCTCCTTCATTTTCCCATAACCTCTGATGCTACCTCCCTTACAGCCTCAAGAAACATGGTCCCATGACATTTTTCTTTGGCCTCATTTGCCCCCACTGAAAAGCATTTACTCCTATACACCCCTCCATCTCCCCTCTCCCCAATGAAGCGGATATTTAAATGTCAACCCTCCAGCCCCTTCTTTGAATTTTCATATTTTGTCTCATTCCTGTGTTCCTAGGCAGATTAATAAATGTGTGTGCCCTTTTCTCTTATTAATCTATTAGCAGTTTTTTATAAACTGAAATTATCAAGCCTTTGGGGGAAAATATTGACTCCCTAGAGTTTTGGCTCTGTGAGCAGGATAACAAATCATTCTGTTCATCGTGGAGCCTATGAAGGTGATCTTAGGACAACGGATAAACAGCTTTCCAAAAAAAGTAAGAATTTCTCTACCAGGTCAGTTTTCCAATACCTATCCCTATAGAGCCCACTTGAGTGAAGGCGGTAAGCATCTTTTTTGTCTTTTTGTTCTTTCTAAATTTGAATTAAAATAAAATATGTAAATTCGTTCTTGTATTGGTTGGAATTGCTTTTAAAATAAATCGAATATATTAAAAACCTTTTTAGAGACTTCTCGTCTTAAAGAACTGTCTTATTGGTACCTATGAAAAGATACAAACAGAATATAGGCTTAGAAACACCCTTGGAAAGACTTTTAAACTAAAGCATACATTGTATTTGAAACAAAATTAAAATCTTTTGTAAGCTCAAACTGCCTACTTTCGATCATCTGTGAGATTTGCTGCAGAGACTCTGCACTCTGTAGTCTAGTGTTAGAATTCAGAGCTATCACTGTTGGACCACATTTGATTTCTAGTCAGAGAACTGTGGCCCTGTAGCTGTACACGTTACCATGTCTTTGAAATGTAAACATCTTAAAGAAATGCTTCCATATATTCCTTTGGCTCAGGAAAGAAACACTTATAAGAATGAATGTGCATTGTTTTACTTACTTGTATAATTCTTGGTTTTGTTGAGAACGCATTTGTAATCTGTTCTACCCCCATGAACAGTTCTTGATTTTCTTTCTTCTTGTCTCTTATAATCTTCCATCTATGGGGCACAGGAATGATCAGCCTTTATGTGCACATGGTAAGCCGAGAAGTCAAGACCCTGGAGAATAGGGCTGGACAGAAATATGAGTTGTACCTCAGTTGCAGGTAGTAGCAAAACATTTCCTTTCTCTGACCTGTCGATGGCAGTGGAATGGGTCTTGGGAGGGTTGCAGCTTTTGCTCCCTCTTTGTAGACTTTGATTAAAGCCATAAATGACATGTTGGTTTTAGTCTCATGTGTACATACTTGTTTTGGTTTTGATTCATTTCTTGAGGTATACCTTTGATTTAAAACCTTGGCTTAGATTGAGAGAATAAAATCACTTCCCTGGGCCAGAAAGACACACACCCTGCTTCTAGGAACCAAACCAGTGAGTGAGCAAGGTGGGCTCCTCCTAGAAAGCAGAGGCTGGGGGAGGCACTGCATTTCCACTGCAGCCGCAGTTCTCTGTGCTCCAGTGAAAGGCCAGATGCGCACGGGACAAAAGGTTTTGCTGCCAATATATTCAGAAAAGTATTTTTTTTGCTGTTGTTTTGTTTTAAGAGTTCTGTTGTCAAAAGTCAGTTTGGTTAACAGCAGATATCCTTCTCTGTTCTCTGCTATTTCTCCCATGGGAACCATTTAGTTGACTAGACTTCTTTTCCCTCAAATTCCTGCTAACAAAAATTTCATTGCTGTTTTGAAAAGTTTAGACCTTCCCAAATGGACTCCTCTAAGCCTTGTTCTCCCATTTCCTCCCGCTTTTGCCCCTTCTCCCTTTTGTCACCTTTGATACCACATGAAGGGGTCTAGCAGGGACTTGTAGTGACCCTGAGACCCCTGGAGGAATACAGTTAAGACATCACTGACCCCCTCTTTTGGAATCCCCTCTTTTCCTCAAAGATCCCCAAGAGTCATGAATGGGTTCCTCTTAGGTCTAAAGTTCTTCTCTCTTTTGCATTAAACTCCCTGATGTCTTTGACTTTTGGATACATATATGTATACATATGTGTGTTGCATGTTGTGTGTACATGTATGTATATGTCTATACATGTGTTTGTATGTTGTCCAAATGGCACCAAATTGACTTATAAATATGCAGGTGGTCATAAATTAAATAACTAGCCCAAATGCTTTTCAAGTTCATGTGACTTTAATAATTGATCTTCTCTTTCAAACAATATTTTTGTGTAGTATTAATAAGAGATTGTAAGAAAAAAATTTTTGTTCACCTTTTGAGTAAAATGCAGGGGAAAAAAAAGAGGGGAGAGAGAGAGAGACAAATTCTATGTGCCTCACGCTGTCTTTTTTTTTTTTGAGGTGGAGTTTCGCTCTGTCACTAGGCTGCAGTGCAGTGGTGCGATCTCAGCTCACTGCAAACTTTGCCTCCCAGGTTCAAGTGATTCTCCTCCTCAGCCTCCCGAGTAGCTGGGACTACAGGCATGTGCCACCACGCCCAGCTAATTTTTTGTATTTTTAGTAGAGACGGGGTTTCACCATGTTGGCTAGGATGGCCTCGATCTCTTGACCTCGTGATCTGCCCGCCTCGGCCCCCCACAGTGCTGGGGTTACAGGCGTGCACCACCGTACCTGGCCCTCATGCTGTCTTTATTAGATCTTTTGATTATTTTGAACCTGAGTCTCCTCTATTTCAAAGAGTAAAGGTTTTCTCTTTTTGAAATCTTTTCATTATCATTTTGCTTAAAATGAATATTATTTTACAGTAATCTGTAATCTTATTTTGGTCAAATGTTTTAAACCTTTGATATTTAACAAGCTTTCCAAATTCACAACTCTAAATTTTGGGGGACCTAAAACTAAATTTTAGGTACTCCAGACGCATCCCTGAAAATCCAAAAGGGAGATATTAGGCTTATTTTGTATATGTTAAAGTCCTATGGGAAGCATTATCAAATAAGAAATGATGCTGAACCTTTGAGCTATATTTGTACAAATATATCACTAGTATATGTTCAAAATTGTACAAGATTCCTAAAAATTTGATTTATCTTGGTACATGTAATCAATCATAATTATGGTTATTTTGTTAAAATGTTGTAGGCCAGAGAAAATAATCAAATTTCATAGTCAATTGCATTTTTAACCATGACCATTTTGTCTTATTGTCCACAGTTTTATGATGATGCTGGTTTTTTTCTAAAAGCTTTTTGCAAATCCTAAAGTACTCTGTCTTTAAAGATGCTCATGAGAAAGACTATATGTACTCTTAAATACAGGTTTCTTACAAGGTTAAGATCACACAATTTGATTAAATAAGAATTTCAAAAACGTGAATGACAAAAAGAATGGACTCATAAAATTGCTAACCTAACAACCACCAAAACAAAAATGAATTATACAGAACTGAAAGAACAGAGGATTGAAAACAATTTTTATGACATTTTTGTTTGAAACATTGCTGATTCTTTTTATGTTTTGTTTTCCAAGGTTAAGAAAACTCTTTGTTTTCCCTTTAAGCTCTCTATAGATTGCAGTAATTGGGCAAAATATACTTTCGTGAGCAAAACTGAAACATTTGCCTTTCTCTTTAACTGATCCCTAGGGAATCAAAAAGTCTTGAAAACTTTTCAAGAATTTTTAAAGGCAATATAATTATTTGCATACATTAAATAACAATCTCTTTTCTTTTGTAACAGGACACAATTGGAGACACTGGTTTTTTACCAAGACTTTGATTGGAATGTCGTATTTTCAGATATGATGAGGCTTCTTTGAGAAGTGGAGGTTGACTTAGAAGTCCATAAACTTGGAAAAAATACTGGCCCAGTATCTTATCTACATGGCTCCCTTACAGGGTTCCTGACCTTGCGCTAAGTAAAGAATGTCAATTTCTGACAAGCCCAGGAACTTCAGGTTATTTTGAGGATTTTGAGAAGAGGGATATTTACCCAATTTGACAGATATTACAGACACAGCCTGAGGACAAGACAAATTTTTGTTTTGGCTTCCTAGTCTTGAGAGGCTTTTTAAAAGTCCAGTCTAATTTTTCCTTTTTACATAAATAGAGGTGGAGTCTCATTATGTTTCCAGGCTGGTCATTGACTCCTAGGCCCAGGCCTTCTCCTGCTCTGGCCTTCCAAAGTGCTAGAATTACAGGCTTGGACCACTGTGCCTGGCCTAATCTAAATTTTTTTTGTAAAATACTTCAGCAAAGCCAACTTGAAAAGAGCATATGTGATAAATCACTATTCTTGCCAAATTTATGTAAATAATCAGGCCAAAGGCAATTTATTTTGCAAATAGATTAGTCTTACCATGATCCATCTTTGGTAAAAATAGTGTAGGAGAGAGAGAGAGAGAGATAAAAATAATATATATATATATATTTCAAGAAAAAAATGTATAGTGCACTTGTTATTAGATTCTAGCCCCATCCATTATTTTTGAGGGGTTTTTGTTAGTTTATTTTTTATTATTGGGACTAATTCTGAATGTTACATTTACTCCAATATCCAGCTGTTACTCTCCAGACTAACATTTCCAACTTTTCTGACTTGAAATCACAAGAAATTAAAACTGTTCGTTTCTTAGAGCTCTTCAAACTGAAGCTAGATATGAAATTGATATACAATTCAGGAGAAAGCACTACAGGAACTTGCATATAAATAACCTTTGTGCCAGTTGATGCGTAGACTACTCAGTTCCCTGGAACACCCATCTTTGATTCAAAGTACAATCCAGTAAAGTGTATCAGCTTGTCACTGCTGGCCCTCTCCAACCGAGGATGTCTTAGAAACTCTAGGAAATCTAGCTTATATGCTACTCTAGCCATTAACCCTTGTTTTGTCTTCTGTTTCCATAGAAATGCCTCTTATTAAAGATTTGTTTGCCTGCATCATAATAGAGGCTTAGGTTTGAAAGCTCATCTGCAATGTCAGCTCCTGGAATGGGACACAGCTATTTAACTGAACTGATCTGTTCTCAGAACTAAAAGACTAATTTGAAAAGATATGAGCTGCTTGCTCCAATCTATACCCCCCAACCCCCTTTGCTAATCTCTTATCTCACAATCTCTAACCACATCTCTCTATCACCAACAATCTTACTTTAATATGTAAAACATACTGAAAATAAAATTTCAAATAAGGGAGGACCTGCAGACCAGAATTGCCCTGAGAAGCTGCCTTTTGTGGAAAAGTTTTGCATCTGAGGAAAAATATCTACATTGGTGGAATAAACTACCATCTAACCTTTCTAAGGCAGCTCCAACATTCCCTGAGCTAGTTTCATCTGCAAGCAAGTCCGTCTTTGCTTGACATGCTTTCCTCCCTTTACTCTCCTATAACCTGTGATGCTACCTCCCTTAGAACCCAGAGAAATGTGGCCCCCATCACTGTTCTTTGGTCTCATTTACTTTCCCTACAAATCATTTACTCCAACAGACCCCATCCCATTTTCCCTCTCCCCAATGAAGAGGATATTTAAGTGTTAACCATCAAGGCCCCTCTTTGAGTTTTCATATTTTGTATGATTTCTGTGTCCATATGCACATTAATAAATGTGTACACCTTTTTCTCTTATTAGTCTGTCTATCATCAGCTTCTCGTAGTCTCAAATTATTAAAACTTCAGGTGGAAAAATAAATTTCCATACAGTATGTGAGCTTTTGTCCCAGATATTTTATGAGCATACGGAAAAGGAAAGAATCACTGAGCTGTGGAACAAGTCATGTCATATTATCCACCCTTTATTTTAACAAGATTTCTAAACTGCTAGGTTGTAGAAATTCTATGGGCATTATATATTTCTAGGTAAGCATTTATTTGTTTTTATTTTTATTGAGATGGAGTCTTGCTCTGTCACCCAAGCTGGAGTTCAGTGGTGCAATCTCGGCTCACTGCAACCTCCGCCTCCAGAGTTCAAGCAATTCCTCTGTCTCAGCCTCCCGAGCAGCTGGGACTGCAAGCACAGGCCACCATGCTCTGCTGATTTTTGTATTTTTAGTAGAGACAGGGTTTCACCATATTGGTCAGACTGGTCTCGAACTCCTGATCTCAGGTGATCCACCCAGCTCATCCTCAAAGTGCTGGGCTTACAGGCATGAGCCACCATGCTCAGCCCCTAGTTCAGCATTCAATCTGAAGTGGTCCCTTATGCTATTTTAAGGGCAAATAGAGATATATAAGCTGAATGATACTATTGGGTGAACTGCAGTTAGCTTTGCAACCACAAAAATGACTAAGGTGATTAAGGGGTGATGCCAATCTGGAAAGAAGTTTCTATAGACAAGCTAAAGAACTTGTATTACGTGTTAAAGACATAATCATTATGTTTCTTAGTTTTTAAAAGTTCAACAGGCAAATAGTGCATTGCTTTATTGAATCTGAGCTATCAGGATAAAATGGTAGGAAAAATCTGACAAGTTCAAATTTAATAGGGAATGATGACATGATCTGCTCTTGGGTCCAACAACAACAAAAAGTTAGAAATGCAAGATGGAACAAATACTGCTTCCCTGTAGCACACAGGAACAAAATTTGTGTTCATAATGCAAGTCACCAGTGAGATGTGATTGCCAAAAAAGATAATGAGCTTATGGAGTGTATTAATTAAAATATAACACCTCATCAACAGACACTACAATTCTGCACATGATTAGACAGCGCTCACATAAAGTTCAGAGGATCAGTTTGTGCCTGACAGCAAGAAGCAGTAGAGCTGGTGCAGAGACAAGTAAACAGGAAGAGAGGAGGGTTCTTGATCAAGGTGTGTGAAGATAGGTCAAAGATGGAGGGACGTGACAAGGACAAAGTCAGTGCCCTCCCAGTCCCCTTTACCTCGCCAGCACAACTATTCCACTGAGAGTGCTGGCTATTCAGGTATCATAGGACCCTCTAATTCCTCTTCTTGGGAGAATTGCACTTGGCCAAACAGGAGCCTGTCACACATAGAGTCACGCCCCACATCCACCAGGCCCTCAAATCCCCATGCAACCCCAACCCCTGGGACCAGTCTGCAGCCTATGACTGGCTAACACAGAGGTACAAAGTCCAGATCCTTACTCCAAGTTGGGCCAGCTTTATGGTGTAATTCATGTTTGCTCCAGAGGTGCTAAGGTATCAGGTGTGACTTTTCCTTGAGTCCCCGACATGGTGCCTTCCATCAGTTAGTCGAAGTATACAGATAACATAAATAATATAAATAATGCAAAAAAAAAAAAAAGAGAATGAGGTGCTAGAGAAAATAGCACCCCAATTTTCTTGTTCCCACTAATCTCAATGAAAATCTGTCCTTTCTGATACTCTAAACATGCAATGCACTGAGTTCCGGGCAATCCAGCTGCCGATGATGCTCAGCAATTATTGTTCCTGCAACACAATGCCCAGCTAAAACTGACTACTAAGGCCAGGCGCGGTGGCTCACGCCTGTAATCCCAGCACTTTGGGAGGCCAAGACGGGCGGATCGTGAGGTCAGGAGATTGAGACCATCCTGGCTAACACGGTGAAACCCTGTCTCTACTAAAAAATACAAAAAACTAGCCGGGGGTGGTGGCGGGCGCCTGTAGTCCCAGCTACTCGGGAGGCTGAGGCAGGAAATGGCGTAAACCTGGGAGGCGGAGCTTGCAGTGAGCTGAGATCCGGCCACACTGCACTCCAGCTCGACAAAAATACCGCCGTCCCTGTTTAAAAAAAAAAAAAAAAAAAATGACTACTAAACTATTTATTAAAAAATTAAGAATAATAGATCTTAAAATTCAGATTTATTCTTATGTCAGAAATTTACTTTTTGATGCTACATTAAACTTATCTCCTTCAGCCAAATATTGATTTTTTAAACTTAGTATTTTGTCCAAAAAAGCACTCATATACACATGCACACCTGTACATATGTAGACTTATGTACACAGATATATAAAGGAAACAAAATCATTTAAGCAATACTTCCTCTTACTATGTGTGATACTCAACAGCCCTTACTACTTTATTCTATTGCTCACTTGAATGAGCCATTAAACTAATTTTACAACCAATAATAGGCTGAAACCAAAATGTTCAAAGGACCCCAATGTTTCTAAAAACCCCAAGCCCTATTTTCTATTTTAACATGTAAAAATTACATTTGAAATGCTACCTCACATTAAAAATTCTTGGTGGTTCAAGAGACCTGCAATCTCCGAGTACTTGGTAAAATAAAATGTTTGTGTAGTCCAACTGTCAGCTGATCCCTGATATTTTCTGGAAATCTAGATTTAATTAGTTTTGATCACCTTCCCACCCTGACCAACCTATTCCAAGCCTTACAAAAACCCAAATCCTCCTACTTAGTCTTTGCAAACTCCTGGGTTCTTACTTTCTTAAAAGAGCCTATGTTTTAGGAGTAGTATTTTCCTCCAAATAATCCATTAACTTAAAGTATTTCTAAGAGTGCAATTAATATTTTTGGAGGAGTCCTAAAAATGGATTACTTCATAGAAACACAATGCTGTCTCATAGACATCACCCTCGTGAGACACATATTGGTCACTCCACTCCCAAAAGTTGCATCAGTCCACACTGTTCCAGGTACTCTCAATTTTTCTGGCTTCCCAGCCCTGTCTTCCCCTTTCTAGTAATAGGGCCTTCCTTATTCCGTATTCTTCTACACCCAGCCCCTGCTGCTAAACTTTCACACCGACAGGGAAGATCCCTGCAGGTGTTCATCCTACTGTCACCTACATGGTGACTCCTTCCAGGGCAAGGCTGGGCTGCAAATAACCAACACTCCTGCACTTTTGCATTCAGTTCTGCTACAGTTCTGTCTTGTGTGGGGTTTTAAAGATTGGCAGGGAGAGACGTATTTAGAAGAAAAAGGAATCAACTGCCCAAAAGTGGACTGAAAACATCTATGACAGGTAGGAATGGAAAAGGAAATATAAGATACACCAAAGCCTGGGGGTGAGTAAAGCTGAGCCAAAAACTACCAGCATGGAGGTCCACATGGTATGAATGGGACCACCGTGTGTAGAGGTCCGACTGGTAGGGATAGGATCTGGTGGAGCAGGTAGAGGTGAGGCTGAAGCAATTGATTTTAGCCTGAGACAGAGGCAGGAGCCAGGTATTGAATACCTAACCCAAACAAGATCTGCACCAGAGCTGAAGAAAATGGATGAGAATTTCACAGGAGTGGTGCAAAGGGTTTGCATGGTTGCCTGTGAGAGAGAAAGCCAAACTTTCCAGAAGTGGGGCCAAGATACTTCCAAGGTTGGCAGTGAAAGTCAATGTGGAGCCCAGAAAGAATGGCCCCTGGGCTGGCAGATGAGAGGGACCAGAGAGAGGCCTGGCCAGCCTGAGCAAGGCTTCCAATCTGTGTTTTACTGAATGGTCATTCTGGGAATTTATGATATTCCCTTTGTGGTTATCATAATCAGGAATGGAGTTTTTCCATTTGAAATAAAACGTATTTAATCTTAAAAAGTGTAGTAAAGCAAATGACTTTCTTTGTCTCCATCACTCTTTCCTCTTCCTTTATTCTACATTTGCTCATTCCAAGAATCTCTCCTCCAAATTTGCTCATGTGTCACTGTTTTTTTTAACAGACTTTTTACTTTCTCAATCTTTCATCAACAAATTATATTAATTCATGTTTTTATTAAATAACTTCTTCAATATTTATTAAACAGCTTCTGTATGATAGACTTTGTTGCAGGCCATGTTGGATAAGTAAATACATGAAGTAGGGGCCCTCCACCCATAAAGACCATCTAGGACAGAAGGAGAAGACAGTTGCAATTACTCCAAAAGATGAAAGTCAGCCTAACATTAAGAGGAAGTCATGCATGGTTGATGATTTGTAATGATGATCCTAGTCACCTATCCTTTTTCTCTGGAAAGGACAGAAATATCCAGAAAGAGTTCTCTCACCCATCAACCCTGATAGCTCTTGCTTTCTAGTCCCCAGACAAACTATACCAACAGACCCGGACTTTCACTAGCTTCCCAATATCCTGTGGATACAGATTAACCATGAACCAGGACATAGGAATGGACCAACAAGACCAGGTTATCTGATGGAGACAACACTGGTGGTAGAGCAATAAATACTCTAGGCTGAGTGAAGCATTTTTCACAAAAGCTAGGCATATGGCTACATAGGAAGCAGGAAAAAAAGAAATCTAGAAGCAAAATCTCCCCTGAGTCTGAGGTACAGACTCACACCGGCAAGCAGTGAAATAAATATTTTGCTTTACCAAAATAATAATCTAGTAATTTTAATATAGAGAATAATGTTTTTTTCAAACAAAGGTTGTCTAATGAGAGAAAGATCTAGAATTGGTTCTGAAAGAATGTACCAAATGATGTTCTTACAAACTGAGGGGCCTGAGTTTCAAAGTCATTCAGCCTTTTGTTGCTGTGCATTTGGGGAAAACACAATAGTCTAATTATGTATCTCACTGTAACAAAGGGAGAGGGAGAATGTGGCTTTAAATCAGTTAACAAATTCAGAATATCTTCTTAAAACCACCAGGCCATATTCATATGAGGAAAAATTTTGAGAAAACTAAACATCAGAGGGGAAATGATTAGGTATTTCCTAGGCAGAGATGCCCGTGGCAGACATCTGAAGATGAGAAATGACCAGAAGACCTAAAGGTAATTAGGGACCTGATAAAAGCATGACAAGAGGCCATGTGATAAAGTTTAACAAGAGGAAGTTGCATAACCTACTCAGACTAGAGCAGCATTTTCCAATCTTCCGGTCATTAAATCAAATGGAAATGTTGATGGATTGGCCTTTCAGGAGATAAAGTGGTCTGATATATTTTTTAAGGTGGTACCAGCGGAATTGCTAATGGTTTTGAAAGAAAGGATAGGAGTGAAAGATAACTGAATATTTTGGTATGTGAGTTATTTACCAGGAAAAACATAGCATGAAAAAGTATCATCTTTACCACCAAAAGCATAGCGCTTTCTTAGTCTGGTTCTCTTCTTTCCATCAAGAAAGCCATCTGTATAATTTCCCTGGATAAAGGTAGAGAAAACGTTCTGTCTGCTGTTCACGTATGCTTCTTTACCAGCAAAGATCTAGGAATCTTTACTTCCTCTTTCTAGATGCTTCTCAATAAAGAAATTAACTTTTAAGAATCTCATACAACAAAATCATTGTCACTCTGCCTCTACCTGTACCCCCAGAAATTCTTTTTTTTTTTTTTTGAGACGGGGTTTCGCTCTTGTTGCCCAGGCTGGAGTGCAGTGGCATGATATCGGCTCATTACAACCTCTGCCTCCTGGGTTCAAGCGATTTTCCTGCCTCAGCCTGCTGAGTAGCTGGGATTACAGGCATGCGCTACCACACCCGGCTAATTTTGTATTTTTAGTAGAGACAGGGTTTCTCCATGTTAGTCAGGCTGGTCTCGAACTCCTGACCTCAGGTGATCCATCCGTCTCAGCCTCCCAAAGTGCTAGGATTACAGGCGTCAGCCACTGCTCCCAGCCTCCCCCCAGAAATGCTTAATATGCCTATTCAGAACTCTGATGCTGAGTCAATTCATGCATTCATTTAAAGATAGATATTAAACATCTATTTACACTGTGACTGTAGTATATAAGATTAATATTTCCATAATTATCATTAATCCAGTTTGTCCTTTGAAGGGATTATTTACGTGGCTGGTTTGACTCTGTCCCCACTCAAATCTCATGCTGAATTTTAGGAAAGGAACCTGGTGGGAGATGATTGGATTATGGGGGGAGGCGGGGGGGCTTTCTAATGGTTTAGCACCATCCCCTTAGTGCTGTCTCCTGATAGAGTTCTCATGAGATCTGCTTGTTTAAAAGTACGTGTGTAGCACTTCCCCTTTCACTCACTTCCTCCTGTTCTGGTCATGTGAAGTCATGCCTTACTTTTCCTTCACCTTCCAACATGATTGTAAGTTTCCTACGGCCTCCCAGTCATGCTTCCTGTATAGCCTACAGAACCATGCGTCAATTACACCTGTTTTCTTCATGAATCACCCAGTTTCAGGTAGTTATTCACCCCAGCCTCCCAACTAATACAGTGGCAGTGTCTAATTCAAGCATTATCTTTCCTCAAACATTTTTGGGACATTCCATGGGAACTAGCTTTTGGATCCAGTCTGAGTCACATGAAAAAACAGTGTGATTATTTTTAGTCACATTTGTTTTGGAAGTACAAGAATGTTTTCATTCAATGGACACTTTGAAATACCTTCTATGTGCCTGGAACTGTCCTAAGAAGCAGAGACTCAGCAGCAAACAGTTGCTACGTGAAATGTCTTGGATCTGTTTACGAAATTTCAATCAAAGACCAAAGATTCACCAACATCAAAAACTTTCAAAAGAATTCAAAAGAATGTGCTACAGACTTAGAATCAATTTTCCCAGAGGTAGTCCCAAACTGTAGAAACATGACAGAATCCCTGAAATGAGTAGACAGTCCCTCTAAACAACTATTTTGCACAATTATCATCAATCTCAGAGCCATGATTACCATAAGGATTTGGGGATTTAATAAAAGTCCCAGCCTCTGTATCTGTCTTTTGTTTCTGTGCCTTCCTGGTGGGCTCATTCCCACAATCACTGGAGACTCAGCTGAGGCTCACCTCATCTGTCCTTCCATCCATCCATCCAGCAAAGATTTATTGTACCCAGATGTGTGCCCCTCAACGATGGGGATACAAAACTGAAAAGAACAATTGTCTTCTCACATTACCCTTCACTGAGGTTGGGAAAGAGACAATCATAGATGAACACAGTAAAGTAAGTTCTGAGATAGGGAACCCCACAGGTGCTGTGGGAGAACAGGAAAGGAGGAAACCCAGGGGAAGTGTGCATTCAAAGAAATCATAGTCCAAGCAGAGAGAACTGGTCAGTGTCCTCCTGGTTTGCCAAATGATGGATGCTTTGGTGAAGGAGAGGGGAGAGTGTGATTAACATAACTACAGGATAGATAGAGTAACTGCTGGGACATTGATAAGCAAGTGATTGGTTTGTACTGGTTTCTCTTTCAATAGAGTGTAAGCTCCCCTAGAGGAAAGATCATGTCTGATTCAATCTTCTGGAGCATGACCAATATTTAGCACATTGGGCCTAATTAGTGCTAAATAGTTGCCTGTTGGAGTGAGCAAACTGTCACTGAACTTAAAAAGATAAAATGAATCATATTTTCCCAAAATAGAAAAAAAATTCAAGAGTCATTATTTCGTTATTATTATTTTGAGATGGAGTTTCGCTCTTGCTGCCCAGGCTGGAGTGCAATGGTGAGATCTCGGTTCACCGCAACCTCTGCCTCCCAGGTTCAAGTGAGTCTCCTGTCTCAGCCTCCCAAGTAGCTGGGATTACTGACATGCAGCACAACGCCTGGCTAATTTTGTATTTTTATTAGAGACTGGGTTTCTCCATGTTGGTCACGCTGGTCTCGAGCTCCCGACCTCAGGTGATTCGCCCACCTTGGCCTCCCAAAGTGCTGGGATTGTAGGCGTGAGCCACTGAGCCCAACCTCAAGTGTAATTCTTAAATAATGTTTAATAACAAGAAGTCTATCTTTCTGGGTTGGGCCATTTATGGGTTTTGATAAACAGTCACACCAGCCAACAAGTTCTATGTATTGAAAGTAATGAAGTTCTGACAGGTAAATCTCACGTGCCATACAGAATTATGTAATATGGGGCTTCTGATAGGAAAAAGGAAGATAAATGTCTAATTAGAAACAATAAACCTAGTTGCCATCCAATATCTATAAATGAATGTGTTTTCTTATGTTTTAAGTAACCTGATTTTTGTGTATTCGAATAAGCAGTCAGATGCAAGTAAAATGTAACATAATCATTTCTCAATGAGTAAGTGACTATTACAATGACATTTCCAGAGGAGAAGGTCAATACTGCATATGCAATGAGCTTTCTTGGAAAAGTAAATAAACAGCCTTTATCACCAAATGTCAGACTTCCAAAACCATGAAATTACTTGGGAGCAGTAATTATAACCCTAACCAACTTTAGGTATATGACTGAATTGACTATTTACTGGTGACTCCTTCTATAAGGCCATAATGATCAATCAAGGGCAATTGATCCAATCACCCTCTCCTGTCATTAAATAAAGGAAACCTGCCCTGAGCCAAATGATGAAGTTTGTCTCTGACACATATCTATTCATTTATTTATTAATTAATACATTCATTTGTTGAATATTTTATGTGCCAAAATTACAGATAAATTAATTACAGATGAATTAATTACAGATAACTTGCACATGTTCCTTATCCCTAGAAAACATATGGTCTAGTAGGGAAAGACAAACACACGAATTGAGAAAGGCAATAAAGTGGACAGAAAGCGTGATGGTAACACTGGACTGAGGCAGAGAGGAGAGGTTCTGTGGAGGGGTGGTGGTGCAGGATGGCTTGGAATAAGCAGCAGCCTCTCATTGGGAATAGGACAGTGGATCCCAGGAGGGAAGTCCCTCCAGCAGAAGAAGCAGTGGGGGCAAAGGTGTGGAAACCCCCAAGGTGTGAAACACGCTCTCTTGTCACTGTTAAGGCAAGGAACAAAGAGCCCCAGTGAGAGATGAGGCTGAGGTGGGGGACCGGGGAGGATGAAGCGGGTGAGGTGGGGCAGAGTAGAGCTTGATGCACAGGAACTTGAAGAAGATTTCCAGAGAAGCCACTGCGGTGCAGCTTCCTACAGTAAAAGGGGGCCTTTTACCTTCCCACCTTCCTCTGACACACTATATTATTTTAAAATTTAGCTGTAACAGGATCAGCCGTCTCTCTCAGGTAGACAACATCATGAGTGCAACATTTTGGCCTAGAATGCACAACCTATCTCAGACCAGTAGGAAATTTCTTTTCAGTTTAAATAAAAATAAATGAGATATCTTCAAAAACATAGATCGGGTAAAGAAAAAAAGAAAGGAGGTGGAAATTGTCCAGATAAAAAGAGGCTAAAGAGACAAGACAACAAAAGGAAAGGAGGGGGAATGGCTCTAAGGATCACTATTGGGTGAATTGCAAAATTGGGATATGTACAATCAACCAGAGAAATTACTGTGTGAGTGCGATAGCAGTGAATTTACTGAGGTTGTTAACCCTAGTGTGGTTATGTAAGAGACTATCCCTATTTTTAGAAAATGCACATTGAAATGTTTAGGTGACAAGCCATGATATAACTTATATTCAAATGGTTCAAAACTACTGCTTGTGTGTATGCCTATCTGTATGTGTGTATGTACACACACACGTAAATATTCACAGAGAAAGAAAGAATGAGAAAGCAAGGGGAAAACATTTTAACAAGAGCTGCACTTTTTTTTTTTTTTTTTTTTCCAGACAGGGTCTTACTCTGTCACCTAGGCTGGAACGGAGTGGTGTGATCTCGGCTCACTGCAACCTCCACCTCCCAGATTCAAGCGATTCTCCTGCCTCAGCCTCCTAAGTAGCTGAGATTACAGGCACACACTACCATGCCTGGCTAATTTTTGTATTTTTAGTAGAGATGGGGTTTCCCCATGTTGGCCAGGCTGGTTTCAAACTCCTAACTTCAAGTGACACGCCCTCCTTGGACTTGCAAAGTGCTGGGATTACAGACGTGAGCCGCTGCGCCACTTCCAGAATAACTGGTCTTAGAAACAATATTTCAGAGACCTTTTACAGGAGACTGTATAGAGATGTCCTCACTCTCCCCATTCATTTTTGTCAGCAGATGCTCTGTTGTTATCCCAGAATATGTGGTCAACCTCTGGAACATTTGCAGATTTAACAGCTGAGTTCTGGGCACCAGCAGCCATTTGTGAATTTGCCAAGCCACAGATGAGAAATGCATTCTGGAGGCTGATGTGCAGGAGTGAGGGCCTTACACAGTGAGGGGGCCTGGCTCAACCTAGCACCTCGACATCCCAGGTTCACCCACGAGGTAGCTCTTAGTAAGGATGCGTAAGTAGGGTACATACCAGAAAAACAAGGATGGTTTAATACTAGAAAATCTATTGATCTAATTTAGCATATTAATTACATCTAAAGGAAAAATATCATATTTTCATCTCCAACGATGCTAAAAAAGTACTTGACAAAATTTAATACTCATTCTTGACTTAAAAGGTTTTATGCAATAATACAAGTGAAATGTATCCATTTCAGCTCAAAAGCTAGTATGTTGTTCATGGGGAAACACTAAAAGCCTTTCCACTAAAGTCAGGAAAAATGCAAGGATACTCTAGGTATGACCACGTTTCTGTCCTGGAAAGAACTTCAGAGGTAAAAATCTAGCTCCACACAAAATTTCAGAAAAAAAAGTTTTAGTATTATGCCCACAATGTAATAAAAAGTAGGAATAAAGAGAAAGTATAATTAATTTTTAAAATGATTTGTATTCTATATGCAAATGCTTGGACACAGTTTCATTAGAAGACAAAATGAAATATTCATATTCATAGGTATATGCCTAATTATAATAAATAATTTGGAAATACAATAAGACAAAATATTTTCACTGAACATTGTCATTGCTGTTCCTTATACTCAATATTTCCATACAAAGGACAAATAAGCATAGTTGCATCTATATAAATGTAAGTCTATATGATCAATGTAATTGTGACTGACAAGAAATCTCGTGACTCAGACAACATGAGAATCTCTGTCATTGGAGAGAGAATTTCCTCCAATGCTAAACAACTCTTAATGAAATTCTGAACAATACAAAGCATAACCTCTTCTCAATTTACTTGGCAGTTGCTTTCCTTGAAAACTGAGAATATATTAAAACTGCAAAAAGACTTAGAATTCATATGTTAAACAGTTATGTTCTAGACTCAGACACTTATGAGCTGGTTTTCATCTATATGACTGGGAATATTTGAAAGTCTTTGAGGGAATGCTGTAAGTTTTCATTGTAGGAGATTTTCTTCTGCATTTTCCAGGATGCATAATATCGCTAGCCTTCTAAACGTCAACAACACTCTTAAATTATTGTAACAACCCAAAATGCCTTCACATAGATTCCAGAATCATTGTAGGGGACACCCTTTCTGTAAACTGCCCCCTCGGGTTTAGGCTGGCTTGGTGGACCAGTAACCTCTGCAGTTCCCTTGGACCCCATGCTCAGAAGAGCCAAATGGTTGACCTTTAATGTTCTGTAGTGGTCATCGTGAAATTTTTAAGAATTTTATCTTTGAATGTGTATTGTTTAGGTAAAGTCTTATGGGACAGTAGAGGGTGTTGGGGGATTGGAGGTTTGGAGCACTGGAGCAGTCTCAGCTTCTGCCACCTCCTCGTCATCCTCAGAGAAATTGTGATGGCCTGCTCCCCCATCCCTGCTGCCTTTCACCCTTCCTGGTCTCCCCCTCCCTTCCCTGGCCCAGAGATCACTGCAGCCCCTTGTTCCCAGAGCGGCCTGACATGGGCACAGGGAAGGGCAATGTGCATGTGCCTCGTGGTGTCTTGGGTAGGGAGTGGCAGTAGTCAACACTTCCCTGCACTGACAGCACCCGGGCAGCTTCCATGGGCATCTAGGAAGGGGTGAGCCTCTGACCCATTCTTCATCCAGATACCCAGTGCATCCTGGCACAGGGGTTGCAATATCCATTGGGTTCAGTCATCCTCCATGAGCTGGGGCCTCAATCCCACAGGAAGGGAAGACATTGGATCAATTTCCCTATCCCCAGCTGGACCAGGCCCTGCAATCTGGCAGTGGGAAGGAGTGGACACCCAAGAGCTAGTACCTTTACTGGCATAGTTTTCCTACTTTTGAATAAGAAGCTTGGCATTTTTATTTTGCCCTAGATCCTGCAAATTATGTAGTTGGCCCTTGTTCTCATTTTGTATCCAGTTATAGAATAGTGATAAATGTGACGAAATATTGTTTTGATGCTCTTAAGCATAAACTTATTATAAATGGATGGAAATATTTGACTAATTTATTATTTATTATCATTATTTACATTTGAAATTCAAGCTGTTTTATTATAAATTACTTCCCCTGTGTTTTTTCTTTATATTAAAATTAGAACTGTAATGGGGTTGATAACCACTGTTTTAGAAGTAGTAGACAATCCCATTTTTTTTAAAAAAAGAAATTTCATTGTGACATAAAAACGTGAAAGCAAGATGGAGATGATATGGTTATAGACCCAGAAAATCTGTAAGTCAAATATTACTACAGATAGTAAATAATTCAGAAAATAGTAGGATGGGAAATTTGTAGATATAAAGCAATAACTGTCATTCATACAAAAGAAAAAACAGTCAAAATATGAAAGAAAAAAAGCCCATTTACAATACTAACAAACAGGTAAAACATGTAGGACTAAACTTAACAAGAACTAGGAAACACCTAAACAAAGAAAACTTGAAAATTCTACCGAAGACTGCAAAACAAGGCTGGACCAAACGGAGAAGCACACCACGCTGCTGAAAATAAATACTCGACATCATATTATAGTAATGAAAGCTCTTTCTATCTTCATTTGCAAATTTAATGAATCTGAAAAAAATACAATATTTTGAAGGAACAGCTAATAAAGTTCATGTTAAAAATTTAAAAAAGAAATAAAAAGAAAAAAACCTGAAAAATGAGGGCCATGCAAAGAGAATTGCTCTATCAGATACCAAAATGTGCTCTGAAGTCGCAGGAATTAAAACAGGTAGATGTACCAATGGAATTAAGTTGAAAATCCAGAACCTGACCTTGGTACGTACAGGACTTCAGGTATGATAAAGGTAGTACCTTGAGGATATTCAATAAATAAGATTGGAACCACTGGGTAGCCATCTAGAAAAGAATTATCCAGAGATAAAGGAAATTGAATCTGTATCTTAAACCAAAGAATGACACAAAATGGACAAAGATATAAAAATCACACAACTGTGAAAATACTTGAAGAAAACATGGGGAAATTATTTCATTACCTCAGAGTGAGGAAGTTTTTTCTAAATATGACACAAAACACAGAATCTGTGAAAAACTTAAATACATAACACAAATCATCAATACCAAAAATCAGCAAAACCATCAATATTTACAAAATTTAAATGTGTCAATATCAAAATATTGATAAATATCAACATCAATCAGAATTAATATTTAAAAATCCACCATAAGTAAAGACAAAGGTCAAATGACAAAGACACATTTGAATCTGTTAATGCAAAAATATAATCTCATTTATACATAAAGAGCTTCTAAAAATAAATAAGAAAAAGGCTGATAATACAAGTTTAAAAGTAGGTAAAATGTTGTACTCAATTCACAGAAGAGGAAATATGAATGGCTCTCAAGATGAAAAGATGATTAATCTCAGTCATAATTAAAATTGCACTGCTTGTGAAAGAGACATTAATGTTCACCAAATATTCCACTGGCTCCCACACACACTGTGTGGCTTGCACTTAGGTGTGCCATGTGAGGAGAAGTAATTAATAATCAGCGCCCCTTCCAGCCTGAGGGAGTGGAAAGAACCTGCTTGCTTCTCCACTCTTGTCAAGGTAACCAAGGAGACGTCGTGCTGCAGACGATTAAGCTACATGGCGGCTGAGTCTCCAGCAGCCCAGAGTCTCCAGTGATGAGTGAAGTAGGGCCCACCTCACCTGCATGGGGTAGGTAATGTGCACAAAGGACACACTGTTGTGTTCAGCCACTGAGCTTTCGGTGATGCATAACCTCTCTTACCTTGCCTCATATACTTCAATATATTTTTCACCACTTTGGTAAATAAGCAAAAGTCTGTTAATGCAAAGTGTAAAGCAGTGGAGAAAATGATGCACTATTTTCCACTTTAGACTTTTTCCCACAAATATGTAAGTATGAAATAAGGTTTTTTGTTGCAGCATTGTTTCTAATAGGAAAAACTGGAAATAACCTAAGTATCTGCCAACAGAAAACTGGTGATTTTATATATATATACAATATTTTACATATATATACAATGTTTTACAAACTGGAATATCATGCAACTGCAAAAAAAAAGAATGAGGAAATGCTGTATAGAGTTGGAATGTTGTCTAAGATACACCAGTAGGTAAAAAAACAAACAAACAAACAAAGTGGAGAATTTGTTTAGGAAGAGAAGAGGAACCTTTGTACATATATATGCATGTGTGTTTGTGTATTCATGCATTTGATGCTTGAACAACACAGTTTTGAACTACTCAGGTCCATTTATATTTTCTTCTACCTCTGCCACCCTGAGACACAAAGCCCAGCCCCTTCTCTTCCTCCTTTCCCTGAGCCTACTCAACATGAAGACAGTGAGGATGAAGACTTTTATGATGATTTACTTCTACTTAATACATAGCAAATGTATGTTATCTTTCTTATAATTTTCTAAATAACATTTTCTTTTCTCCAGCTTACTTACTGTAAGAATATAGTACATAATATGTATAACATACAAGATACATGTTAATTGACTGTTTATGTTATTGGTAAGGCTCAGTAAACAATATGTGTACTTAAGTTTTGGGGAATCAAAAGTTGTGTGCAGATTTTCACACACACACACACACACACACACACACAGAGAGAGAGGAGAGAGAGAGAGAGAGAGAGAGAGAAAGAGAGAGTTGAATTCTAAGATAGCACTCAAGGTCCCCACCTCCTGGTGGTTATACTCTGTCTACTGCCCTCCTCTTCAATGTGGGTAGAACATGGTACTTTTCTAGTTTATAGAAAATAACAAAGATGAAGAGAATTTCCAGAAATAATTAAAGTCCCAAGTCAACTGATTTTGTGTCTCACAATTAAGTACAAAGTCAGCTGCAGGTTTATTGTAGATGCTGTTTATCAAGGTGAGGAATTTTCTCTATATGCCTAGTTTGTTGAGAGGTTTCAACACAAATGGTTGCGGAATATCTTCAAATGCATTTCCTGCATTGATTGATATGATCACATATTTTTTCTTGAAGTTTTTGATGTTTTGTAATGGATTACATTAGATAATTTTAGAATGTTGAATCAACCTTGCATGCCTGACATAAACCTCCCTTGTTTAAGATGTATATTCTTCTTACAAATTGCTGGATTCAAATTGCTGATATTTGGTTGAAGACTTCTGCATATATGTGCATGAGAGATACTATTCTTTAGTTTTCTTGTAATGTATTTTTCAGCTTTGGGTATTAGGGTAATTCTGGCCTCAATGAATAAGTTAGAAATTGTTCCCTCTACTTTTATTTTTCTGGAAGAGATTGTAGATAAGTGATATTATTTCTTCCTTCAGTGTTTGGTAGAATTCACCAGTGAAACTGAGGCTGGTGCTTTCTCTTTTGGAAGGCTGTTAACATTAATCCAATTTTTAAAATGTATATCACCCTATTCAGATATCTACTTCACGTTGTGTGAATTATGGTAGATTTTTGTCTTTAAAACAACTGGTCCATTTAATCTAAGTTATAAAATTTGTGAGAAGAGAGTTGCTCATAATATTCCTTTATTATCTTTTAGTGTCCTTGGGATCAGTAGTAATGGTCCCTTTTTCATTTCTGATAATAGAAATTTATGTCTTCTTTCTTTTGTTCTTGGTTAGAGTGGCTAGAGGCTTATCAATTATATTGGTCTTTTCAAAGAAACAGCTTTTGATTTTGTTGATTTTTCTCTATTAACTTTTGGGTTCCAATTTCACTGCCTTCTGCACTAATTTTTATTATTTCTTTTATCTTATTGCTTTCAGTTTGTATTAAGATGGAAGCTTAGGCTATTAATTTTAGATGTTTCTTTTCTTCTTGTCTAATACATGCATTCAATGCTATAGATTTTCATCTAAAGCATTACTTTCACTGAATCCAAAAATGTTGATAGACTGTATTTTCATTTCAGTTAGTTCAAAATATTTAAAAACTTTTACTGAGAATTATTTGATCAATGTGTTATTTAGAAGTGTGTTTTTTAAGGACCCAATATTTCTGGGTTTCCAGCTATTTTTCTGTTATAGATTTTTAGCTTAATTTCATTCTGGTCTAAGAGTATACATTGTATGATTTTTACTCTTTTAAATTTGTTACGATTAGGCCCAGGTTGTCATTAACCTTGGTGAATGTTCTATGTGTGTTTGAGAACAATGTGTATTTTGCTGTTGTTGGATGAAGTAGTCTATAGATGTCAATTATATCCAGTTGATTTATGATGTAGTTGAACTCACATATGTTCTTACTGATTTTGCACCTGCTAGCTGTGTCCATTTTTGGTAGAGGAGTGTTAAAATCTCCAACTATCATAGTGAATTTATGTTTGTCCTTGCAGTTCTAGCAGTTTTGGCCCCATGTATTTTGATGCTCTGTAGTGAGACACACACAGTAAGAAATTATATGCCCTATTGGAGAATTGGCCCCTTTACCATTATATAATGGTCTTCTCTGTCCTGATCATTTTTCTTACTCAGATGTCCATTTTGCCTGAAATTAACATAGCTACTCCGGCTTTCTTTTTATTAGCATTATCATAACATATTTTTATCCATCCCTTCACTTTTCATCTATCTGTACCATTCCATTTAGCGAGAGTTTTTATAAAAAACATATAGTGGGTTCTGTTTTTTATGCACTCTGTAAGTCTCTGTCGTTTGCTTAACATATTCAGATGATTCACATTTAAAATGATTACTGACATAGTTGAAATAACATCTACCACATTTGTAACTGTTTTCTGTTCATTGCAATTGTTATTTGTTGTTATTTTTAACCTTCTATTTTGTGCCTTCCCTAATTTTGATTATGCATTTTATGTTATTTTATTTTCTCTTCTCTCTTAGCATACCCGATTGTAACATTTCTTTTTACTCTTTTTTCTCTACACTTCTCTTCTCGCTTCATTTCATTCATTTGATCTTCAATCACTGATACTCTTTCTTCCAGTTGATCGAGCCGGTTACTGAAGCTTGTGCATCTGTCACGTAGTTCTCGTGTCATGGTTTTCATCTCTCTCAGTTCTTTTATGGTCTTCCCTGCATTGATTATTCTAGTTATCCATTCATCCATTCTTTTTTCAAGGTTTTTAGTTTCTTTGCACTGGGTATGTAGTTCCTCCTTTAGCTCTGAGAAGTTTGATCGACTGAAGCCTTCTTCTCTCAGCTCATCAAAGTCATTTTCCGTCCAGCTTTGTTCCGTTGCTGGAGATGAGCTGCGTTCCTTTGGAGGGGGAGATGTGCTCTGATTTTTTGAATTTCCAGCTTTTCTGCACTGCTTTTTCCCCATCTTTGTGGTTTTATCTGCCTTTGGTCTTTGATGATGGTGACGTACTGATGGGGTTTTAGTGTGGGTGTCCTTTCTGTTTGTTAGTTTTCCTTCTAACAGTCAGGACCCTCTGCTGCAGGTCTGTTGGAGTTTGCTTGAGGTCCACTCCAGACCCTGTTTGCCTGGGTATCAGCAGCAGAGGCTGCAGTAGATAGAATATTGCTGAACGTGAGTGTTGCTGTCTGATTCTTGCTCTGGAAGCTTCATCTCAGAGGTGTACCCAGCTGTGTTAGGTGTGAGGTGTTGGTCTGCACCTAGTAGGGGATGTCTCCCAGTTAGGCTACTCAGGGGTCAGGGACCCACTTAAGCAGGCAGTCTGTCCATTCTCAGATCTCAACTTCCGTGCTGGGAGAACCACTGCTTTCTTCAAAGCTGTCAGACAAGGACTTTTACATCTGCAGAGGTTTCTGCTGCTTTTTGTTCAGCTATGCCCTGTCCCCAGTGGTGGAGTCTACGGAGACAGGCAGGCCTCCTTGCACTGCAGTGGGCTCCACCCAATTCGAGCTTCCTGGCGGCTTTGTTTGCCTACTTCAGCCTCAGCAATGACGGGTGCCCCTCCCCCAGCCTCGCTGCCACCTTGCAGTTAGATCTCAGACTGCTGTGCTAGCAGTGAGGGAGGCTCTGTGGGCGTGGGACCCTCTGGCCAGGTGTGGGATATAATCACCTGGTGTGCCGTTTGCTAAGACCCTTGGTAAAGCGCAGTATTAGGGTGGGAGTTACCCAATTTTCCAGGTGTTGTGTGTCTCAGTTTCCCTTGGCTAGGAAAAGGAATTCCCTTGCCCCTTGTGCTTCCCAGGTGAGGCGATGCCTCACCTTTCTTCAGCTCTCACTGGTCTGGCTGCACCTGCTGACCAGCATCGACTGTCCCACACACCCCAGTGAGATGAACCCGGTACCTCAGTTGAAAATGCAGAAAAATGCAGAAATCACTCATCTTCTGTGTTGCTCATGCTGGGAGCTGGAGGCTGGAGCTGTTCCTATTCGGCCATCTTGGGCATCTCCCTCTAATACATGTCCCAATTATAACATTTCTTAAAACTTTAGGGGTTGTCCTACAGTTTGCAATGCCCATTTACTACTAATCGAAGTTCACATTCAAAGACAGGTTGAGTATCTAGTATCCAAAATGGTTGGGACCACAAGTGTATCAGATTTCTTTCTTTCTTTTTTTTTTTTTTTTTTTAAAAAAAGGAATATTTGCATTATACATATGTACTGATCATCCCAATTCTGAAGGCCTGAAATCCAGCATGGTCTAGTGAGGGCTTCTTTTGAGTTTCATGTCAATGCTCAAAATGTTTAGGATTTGAGAGCATTTGGCATTTTGAATTTTGGGATTTGGGATGCTCAACCTGTAACAATATATACACCACTTCATAGTAGTGCAATATCTTATAACAAAGTGTTCTCAATTCTTCCCTCCCATCCCTTATAAACATTATTGTTATTTGTTTTACTTATCCACAAGCTATAATCACTCAACATATTGATGCTGTTACTATCTTGAACTAAACTCCTATAATTAAACTAAAGTGTTTTGCTGTGCAGAAGCTCTTTAATTAGATCCCATTTGTCCATTTTGCTTTGCCAGTTAGGGTAAATTGCAGAGCCATTTATCGAACAGAGAGTGCTTACTGCCATTGCTTGTTTTTGTCAGCTTTGTCGAAGATTAGATGGCTGTAGGTGTGTGGCCTTATTTCTGAGCCCTCTATTCTGTACCATTGCCCTAAGTATCTACTTCTGTGCCTGTACCATGCAGTTTTGGTTACTATAGCCCTATAGTATAATTGGAAGTTAGGTAACATGATACCTCCAACTTTGATCTTTTTGCTTAGGATTGCCCTGGGTATTCAGGCTCTTTTATGGTTCCAAATAAATTTTAAAATAGTTTTGTCCAGTTCTGTTATGAATATCATTGACAATTTGATAGGAATATCATTGAATCTAAAATTTGCTTTGGGAAATATAGCGATTTTAATTATTCTTCCTATTCACGAGCATGGAATGTTTTTCCATTTGTTTGCGTCCTCTCTGATTTCTTTGAGCAGTTTTTTTTTTAATTCTTCTCATAGAGATTGTTCACCTCCCTGGTTATCTGTATTCCTAGGTATTTTATTCTTTTTTGTGGCAATTATGAATTGTGTTCCTGATTTGGCTCTCTGTTTGACTCTTGTTGGTGTATAGAAATGCTAGTAATTTTTGTACATTGATTTTGTATCCTAAGACTTCACTGAAGTTGTTTATCAGTTGAAGGAACTTTGGGCTTTTCTAGATATAGAATCATATCGTCAGCAAAGAGGGACAGTTTGACTTCCTTTCTTTCTATTTTGATGCCTTTTATTATTTTTTTTTCTTGCCTAATTGCTCTGGCCAGGACTTCCAGTACTTATTGATTAGGAGTGGTGAGAGAGGGCATCCTTGCCATGTGCCAGGTTTCAGCTGGAATCTTTCCAGATTTTGCCCATTCTGTATGATAATGGTTTTGGATGTGTCATAACTCTTATTATTTGGAGGTATGTTCCTTCAACACTTAGTTTATTGGGAGTTTTTAACAAGAAGCAGTGTTGAATTTTATTGAAAGCCTTTTTCTGCATCTATTGAGATATTCATGTGGTTTCTGTTTTTAGTTCTGTTTATGTGATGAATCACATTTATTGATTTGCATATTGATATGGTTAAGCTTTGTGTCCTCACCCAAATCGCATCTTGAATTGTAATATGCATAATCCTCACGTGTCAAAGGAAAGACCAGGTGGCAGTAATTGAACCATGGGAGCAATTTCCCCCATGCTATTCTCATGAGAGTGAGTGACTTCTCACAAGATCTGATGGTTTTATAAGGGATTATTCCCCCCTTCACTCAGTGCTTGTTCTTCCTGCTGCCTTGTGAAGAAGGTGCTTTGCTTCCCCTTCGCCTTCTGCCTGACTGTAAGTTTCCTGAGTTCTTCCCAGCCATGCTGAACTGTTGTCAATTAAACCTCTTTCCTTTACAAATTATCCAGCTTCAGGCAGTTCTTTTGATGCAGTATGAAAACAGACTAATACACATATGTTGAACCAACCTTGCATCCCAGGGATAAAGCATGGTGAATGATCATGGTGAATAAACATTTTAATATGCTGCTGGATTTGGTTCGCCAGTATTTTGTTGAGGATTTTTACATTGATGTTAATCAGGGATACTGGCCAACAGTTTTCATGTTTTGTTGTGTCTTTGTCAGATTTTGGTATCAGGATGGTGGCAACCCCATAGACTGAGTTAGGAAAGAGACCCTCCTCCTCCATTTCTTGGAATAGTTTCAGTAGGAATGGTACCATCTCTTCTTTGTGCATCTGGTAGAATTTACCTGTGAATCTGTCTGGTCCTGGGCTCTTTTTAATTGGTAGACTATTTATTACTGATTCAATTTTGGAGCCCATTATTGGTCTGTTCAGCGATTTAGTTTCACCCTGGTTCAGTCTTGGGAGGGTGTATGTGTCCAGCAATTTATCCATTTCTTCTAGATTCTAGTTTGTGTGCATAGAGGTGTTCATAATATTCTCTGATGGTTATTTGTATTTCTGGTAGTATCCTCTTTGTCCTTTCTAATTATGTTGATTTGGATCTTCTCCCTTTTCTTCTTTATTAGTCTAGCTAATGACCTATATATTTTATTAAGATTTTCAAAAAACTAATTCCTGGATTTCTTAATCTTTTGAATGGTTTTTCATCTCTATCTCCTTCAGTTCAACTCTGATTTTGTTGCTTCTTGTCTTCCTCTAGCTTTAGGGTTGGTTTCCTCTTAGCTCACTAGTTCTTTCAGTTGTGATATTAGGTTGTTAAATTGAAATCTTTCTAATTTTTTGATGTGGGCATTTAGTGCTATAATCTTTCCGCTTAGCACTGCCTTAGCTGTGTCCCGGAGATTCTGGTATGTTATATCTTTGTTCTCATTAGTTTCAAAGAACTTCTTGATTTCTGCCTTAATTTCATTATTTACTCTCAAAAGTCATTCAGGAGCAGGTTAGCCAATTTCCATGTAATTGTAGGTTTTGAGTTAATTTCTTAGTCTTGAGTTCTAATTTGACTGTGCTGTGATCTGAGAGATTGGTTGCTATGACTGCATTTGCTAAGAAGTGTTTTATGTTTGGTTATGAGATCGATTTTAGAGTATGTGCCATGTGGTAATGAGAAAAATATATATTTCCTTGCTTTTAGTGGAGAGTTCTATAGATATCTGTCAGGTCTCTGATCCAGTGCTGAGTTCAGACCCTGAATAACTTTTTAATTTTCTCCCTTGATGATCTGTCTGATATTGTCAGTGGGTGTTAAAGTCTCCCACTGTTATTGTGTGGGAGTTTAAGTCTTTTTGAAAGTCTCTAAAAACTTTCTTTATGCAATTGGTGCTCCTGGGGTGGGTGCATGTATATTTAGGATAGTTAGTTCTTGTTGAATTGAACCCTTTACCATTATGCAATGCCCTTCTTTGTCTTTTTTGATCTTCGTTGGTTTAAAGTCTGTTTTGTCTGAAATTAGGGTTACAACCTCTGATTTTTTTCTGTTTTCCATTTGCTTGGTAGATTTTTCTCCATCCCTTTATTTTGAGCCTATGGGTGGCACTACATGTCAGATGGATCTCTTGAAGACAGAAAACCAATCGGTCTTAGTTCTTTGTCCAGCTTGCCACTCTGTGACTTTTAATTGGGATAGTTAGCCCATTTGCATTCAAGGTTATTATTGGTATGTGTGGATTTGATCCTGTCATCATGATGTTAGCTGGTTATTATGCAGACTTGTTTATGTGATTGCTTTATAGTATCATTGGTCTGGGTACTCGTGTTTTGGTAGTGACTGGTAACAGTCTCTTCTTTCCATGTTAGTGCTTCCTTCAGGAGCTCTTTTAAGGCAGGTCTGGTAGTAATACATTCCCTCAGCATTTGCTTGTCTGAAAAGGATCTTATTTCTCCTTTGCTTATGAAGCTTAGTTTAGCCAGATATTACATTCTGGGTTGTAATTTCTTTTCTTTAATAATGTTGGATATGGGCTCCCAATTTCTTCTGACTTGTAGGGTTTCTCCCAAAAGATCCACTGTTAATCTGATGGGCTTCCCTTTGTAGATGACCTGTCCCTTCTCTGCAGTTGCCTTTAACATTTTTTCTTTCATTTCAACCTTGGAGAATCTGATGCTTATGTGTCTTGGGGATGATCTTCTTGTAATGTATCTTACTGGGGTTCTCTGTACTTCCTGAATTTGAATGTTGGTTTTTCTAGCCAGATTGTGGGAAGTTCCCAATGAATAATATCCTGAAATATGTTTCCAAGTTGCTTCCAGTCTCCCCATCTCTTTCAGGGGCACAAACGAATTACAGTTTTCAGTCTCTTAACATTATCCCATATTTCTTGGAGGTTTTGTTCGTTCCTTTTCATCCTTTCTTCTCTATTGTTGTCTGACTATCTTGTTTCAGAAAGTCAGTCTTCAAGCTCTGAGATTCTTTCCTCTGCTAGGTCTATTCTGCTGTTAATAATTGTGATTGCATTATGACATTCTTGTAGTGTTGTTTTTTGGCTTTATCTGCCTGGTTATGTTCTTCTTTATACTGGCTATTTTGTCCGTTAGCTTCTGTATTGTTTTATTGTGATTCTCAGCTTCCTTGGATTGGATTTAAACATGCTCCTGCATCTCAATCCATATTTTAAATTCTATTTCTGTAATTTCAACCATCTCAACCCAGTCAGAACTCTTGCTGGAGAGATACTGTGATCATTTTGAGGAATGAAGGCACTCTGGATTTTGAGTTCTTGGACTGATACTTTCTCATCTTTGTGGACTGATGTTCCTCCAGTCTTTGAAGTTAATGTCTTCTGATTTTCTTTTTCTTGTATTCCATTTGATGCCACTGAGGATTTGATTGAGGTATAAGGTAAGTTCATCAATTGGCTTAAATTCTGGAAGCTTTTAGGGGGCCAAGGCTCAGCTCCCAACTCCTGACTGTATGTTCTCATTTTGAGGGACTTGCATCAGGTCCTAACTTTGTTCCCTGGCTCCTCAAACTTAGGAACCCACTGTACTGGGGAGGCTGAGGCGCTCCTAGACCACTGATCTCTACATTCTGATGTGTGGTGCCAACCAAAGCATTTCATAGGGTGGTGGCAATGGGGTCTGTCCTTGCTCACATGTGCCAGCAGCAGCATCAGCAGTAACAGCATGGCAAGGTGCATGCTCATCAGCAGCAGCAGGGTGCTGGCAGATGCTGAGGTGCCTGCCTCTGTGTGGGCATTCACAGTAGCGGTAACAGTGGTATGGCTGGGGGTTGGGTAGGGGCCCGCAACTGGTGACTGTGTGCACGGTCATGCTGGTGATGGTGTTAACACAGGGGTGGGGCTCTGGTGGCTCCAGGTCTGAGTGTACCCTCTATGTGCATTCACACAGCCAGGGTTGGCTGCCCAAGGCAGGAGAAGGTCTGCTGTTCTCCGTGCCTCATTTTACTCTTGCAGCAGTGTTGGCACAGGGGCAGGATATTGACGAGGGCAGGGCTTATGGGCTCTGTGTCTGCCAAGGCTCCAAATGCAATGGCAGTAGGGTAGGTGGCAGGTGGGATCGGGGAGGGTGGAGTGCACTCCTGCCAGCAGCAGTGGCAGGGCAGGGTACATATGCACAAGTGTTCTGGCAAGGCAGCGCAGGCAAAATCCACCCAGGCACACACATTCTGGCAAAACAATGTGAGGAGTGGCCATGGGCCCATGGGAAGAGGCAGCTGGGGAGGAAGCAGGTGCACTGATACATGTCCATCTGCAGGGGCCACACGGCTGGAGCTCTTCACCTCTCAGGCGTGGTCCACCAGCACAGGAGCTTTATGTGCCCAACGGCACCCAAGGCATGCCTACAAGCAGACGTGGCCAGACTGGGGCCCCAGGAGAACCCAGCAGACTAAGAGGTGCTCAGATCAGACCAGGCTCATCTAATGGGCAAGACTTCCCTGCAGAGTTCAGGTGCAATAGTTCCCCTAGGGCTACAATCTCCTATGGGAGCAAGTTGAGCCTAGGGGGATGGACGTCTCTTGCTAGGCTCCACAATAGACACTCCCACACCAAACCCTCTGGGCTCCTAATCAGCTGGCTTGCTGCCCTTGCCACTTCTCTAAGCATCTCTCCCTGCCAACTCAAGTGTCCATGGCGGTTGAGGGGTCTCTCTCCTGCCAGGATTGCAGATACCCCTGGGGAGAGTGGATTTCTTCTTGCCAGTCCAACTCACCCATTCCCCCAGAGTCGTGGGGGGCCAGGAATGAGCCCCAGTGTGCAGTAGCCCCATGCAAGGTTTCCAGCTTTCTCCTCCTTCAGCCCAGCTTCTGTGTCTTCCCTCCATCCTCTCTCAGTTCTTTCCCTCTGAAGATCTGTTAGGAGTGTGTCTGTCTTCCTCATCCCTCGGTGGCAGCTGTTCCACCTGACTGAGTCTAGTTGGCCATCTTGCACATATTTTGAAATTCTTTTAAACATTTTTTGCAAGTCACATCTAAGACAACAAATTCCCATAATTTTAAATTTTATTTGTTCAAGAAAGTCTTTATTCCTCCTTTACTTTTGAAGGATAATTTTGCTGTGTACAGAATTATAGGCTGGTCGGGGTTTTTTCTTCCAACACTTAAAATATTTAATTTCACTCTCTTCTTGCTTGCATATTTTCTAAAGAGAAGTCTACTATAATTCTTATCCTTCTTAGTCTTGTAGGTAAGCTATTTTTTTCCTCTGATTTCTTGGAAGATATTTTTTTGTCTTTGATTTTTTTTTCTACCGCAAATATGAGATGACTAAGTGTAGATAGTTTGGTATTTATTCTGGTTTGTGTTCTCTGAGCTTCTTGGATGTTTAGTGTCTATTATTAATATTTAGGAAATTCTCAGTCTTTGTTTTCAGATACTTCTTCTGTTCCTTTCTCTCCTTCTTCTTCTTCTGATACTACCATTACATGTATGTTATACCTTTTGAAATCATCCCATAGTTCTTGGATATTCTGTTTCAGTTCCATCTTTTTCATTCTTTTTTCTCTTTGAATATTGATTTTGAAAGTTTCCGCTGATGTATCTTCAAGCTCACTGATTCTTTCCTCAGCTATGTCCAGTCTACTAATGAACTTACTAAAAGCATTCTTAATTTCTATTTTATAATGTTTTTGATTTCTAGAAATTCCTTTTTATTTTTTCTTAAGATGTCCTTCTCTCTGCTTACATAAACCGTCTGACCTTACGTATTGTTCACTTTTTCAACTAAAGCCCTTAGGATATTAATCATAGTTGTTTTAAATTTGCTATATAATAAGTTGAACATCTCTGTCATATCTGAGGCTGGTTCTGATGCCTGCTTTGTCTCTTCAGGTTGTGTTTCTTGCCTTTTGATATCCTTTGTATTTTTTTATTGATAGACACGTTGTAGCAGGTAATGTGAACTGAGGTACACAAGCCATTAGCATGAGGTTTTATGCCTATCTGGCTAGGAGTTAATTCTGCACTCTCTCAGTTGTGATCTGCTGTTATTCCACTGAAGCCCTGTTGATGTGGTGGTAAAATATTAGGAAGGGGAAGCACTGCATGATTAAATCTTTCATTTTTGGTGGGCCAGCATCCCTGGGACTTGATTTCCAGAAGAAATTTTCAGGCTTTTTTGGATTTCCTCACGTTATGTGAGACAGGAAAGCCAGAGAGGGTGGCAGACATGAATTGACCTCCCTCTAAACTCATGTAAATGAGTTTCCCTAAAGAACATGTCTGTGTCATGAAGAACAGAACCCTCTGGGCATATTCCAAAAATGTTACTTTTCCCCTCTCCTTCCTTCAGAAGGTATTTCTTTGATTTTCACAGGGAAAATCTGCTAAGGCTGCTGGAGGTAAAATTCAAGAATGTGTGGGCCTCCCCAACCTTTAAGACTAGGCTTTCAGGCATTTTTCTTTCTCAAGGTAGCTCACGCTCAGACTCCAGTAAGTCTTCAATTACTCCAGTATTCCTATGAGCTTCCAGAGGCTTTTGCTCACATCAGAATGTGATTCTCCGCATTTGCCTTTATCACCACTTTTCAAATGGTGGTTTGCCCTGTGACCTCAATTCTCTAAATGATCTAAGAAGCATGTTAATTTTCAGTTTGTTCATGTTTTTATTGTTGTTGCTGTTGTGAGAATGAGTGTTAACTACCAAACTTTTATCTGTCCAAAAGGAAAACTGAAAACCACAAATCAGTTGACTTTGAGTCCATACAAAGAGAGGTTATCCTGATTGAGCCTGATTTAATTAGATGGAGTCCTTAAAAGAGGGTGTGGGCCTTTCCAGTGGATCTGCAAGGCTTCTGAGCTGGCTTTGTAGATGTAAGCTGTTATTAAGTGAAATTAATGTGATTGGGCCACACCTAGGGAACTATGCTCAGCTTCTAGAAGCCAAGGCCTCAGTCGTACAAATACAAGGAACTGAACTCTGCTAACAATCATGTGTGCTCTGATAGGGTTCAGGACACATTATCCGAAAATATGGCACACTGGCATTTGAGAAAACAGCAGAAACAGGAGGATCTCTCTCTACCTTCCTCCTGCCCTTCTCCCTTGAAGCAGACCTTTAAAACCCAGGAAGAAGTGGTCGGGCACGGTGGCTCACACCTGTAATCCCAGCACTCTGGGAGGCGGAGGCAGGTGGATCATGAGGTCAGGAGATTGAGACCATCCTGGCTAACACAGTGAAACTCCATCTCTACTAATAAATACAAAAAATTAGCCAGGTGTGGTGGCGGGCGCCTGTAGTCCTGGTTACTCAGGAGGCTGAGGCAGGAGAATGACGTCAACCCAGGAGGCGGAGCTTGCAGTGAGCTGAGATTAGGCCACTGCACTCCAGCCTGGGCAACAGACCAGCCTGGGCGACAGAGCGAGACTCCATCTCAAAAAAAAAAAAAAAAAAAAAAAGAAACTAGGAAGAAGTTTCTGACCTTCCTGTGAAGCAGGTCCTAAATCCTATGAAAGCAGTACCTTCCTTCCCTGTATTCAGAGGAAAGGAGCATCCTATTATTGGTGATACAGGGACACAGAGAAGAATCTGAACGAACAGGCCTTGCTGTGTTTCCTCCAGTTTATTACCATAAATCATACTTTTTAATCCAATCGTACTTCTCTATGACTATTCACTTCTTCATCAAACCTGTCACAAAAAAACACAGTTTTGCCAATTTTGGGGGGTCTTTATTTTGTTATGGAGGCTTCTGCATCATGTACAACTTATATTAAATAAACTCATATGCTTTTCTTTTGTTGATTTATCTTTGGTTATAGAGTCTTCAACCATGAACCTAGGATGAGTGAAGAACAGATATTTTTCCTCATCTACAGCTGAGAAGAGGGTTTGCAGCTTCCAAAAGGAATACAGCTCACCTGACACCTTGAATGCAACCTTGTGAGAACCTGAGTAGTGGACATAGCAAAGCCACATCCAGACTCCTGACCCACTGACACTGTGAGATAGTAACTATGACTTTTATGAGCTACTAAGTTTGTAGCAATAGGAAACTAGTCATGTGTGTGAATATTTGTGAATGAGTGTGTGTATATACATATGTGTATACTTACCTAGGAAGGATAGCATATTCATAAAATTTATCTGGAAGAATAAGTAAGGACCCAAAGAGTATTTGTCTACTGTGGGTGTTGGAAACAGAACAGATTGGGAGCACAGGGAAGGTGGGAAAGGGGCCTTTCACTGTCTTTCTTTTTAAAATTATTGATGTTTAAATTATATAAATTCATGACCAACACAAAAAATTTTTAACATAGGAGATGGGTGCTATTTCAAATACAACCCTTGTGTGAGTCCAGGGTGCCCTCTGCATCCCAGTCTTTAACTTCCCTACAGGAAGCGATGGGAAAGAATCAGGTGAAAGGCGCCTCAATTTCTAAAAGTTTATTTATTTATTTATTTATTTATTACTATTTTTTGAGATAGAGTCTCACTTTATCACCCAGGCTGAAGTGCAGTGGCGTGATCTCAGCTCACTGCAACCTCCGCCTTCTGGATTCAAGCGATTCTTAGGCCTCAGCCTCCCAAGTAGCTGGGATTACAGGTGCAGACCACCACACCCCTAGTTTTTGTATTTTCAGTAGAGAAGGGGTTTTGTCAGACTGGTCTCGAACTGATCTCGAGTGATCCACCTCCTCGGCCTCCCAAAGTGTTGGGATTACAGGTATGAGCCACCATACCTTGTCAACTTCTAAGAATTTTTGCACAAGAGAAGAATTGCCAGGGGAACCGAGAAATAAGAATGGCAGAAATGCAAATTCCTGATCAGGCTACAAATGAATGTGCACTTCATGGATAAAAGTTTCATTCTAAACATGAAGCTAATTCTAAGCCGTTCTTCCACTGAATGATTTGAAAGGAAAATCTAACTGTATCATTTTGTCCCCAAATTTTATGACTGGATTTATGTCAAATACTGGACAGCATAATCTCCACTTGTATCATCTATTTAAAGAAAGTTATTTATTCTAGTGGAAAACTGGGTCGAGTTAAACATGTGGTACTTAAATGTAAAACATTTTTGGAGAGCTGCAAAGAAACGTTTATCTGTTGATGTAAGTGTGATTTGAAATATAAAATGTATGAGATGCAGCTATAAAAGAGCATGACTGACTTTTTCTTTTCTTTTTTTTAAACAAATGGGCTCAAGTTTTTACAACCAAGGGGATTTTGTTTCCTTTCAAGCTCCCCCTTGAGATGTTTGTTTCACTCTAATGGAGCTGCTGCTAGCTGGGTTTTTGCATTGCTGATTTCAAAGCTATCCTAATAAACTTGTAACATGTTTTTGTGGATTTCTTCATTGCTTTCTATCTGATATGGTTTGGCTTTGTGCCCACCTAAATCTCATCTTGAATTGTAATAATCCCCACATGTCAAGGGTGGGATGCGGTGGGGATAATTGAATCATGGAGTCAGTTTCCCCCATACTGCTCTCATGGTAGTGAATAAGTCTCATGAGATCTGATGGTTTTACAAATGGGACTTCCCCTGCACAAGCCCTCTTGTGGAACTGTGAGTTCAATAAACCTCTTTTTCTTGATAGATTACCCCGTCTCAGGTATGGCTTTATTAGCAGCATGACAACAGACTAATACACCATCCTTTAAAAATGTAGTTGGTATTTCTCCATAGCCAAACTTTATTGGGACTGTAGTCTTGGGGTAAGTGGAAGATGAAGGGGTTAGGAGAAGGACAGAGACATGTGATGAGCTTCTGTAATGAAGAACACAAGGCTTCACCTTCTCCATTTCATCTATTCCTCTCAGTAAGCCTGTGTAAGGTATTATTATGTCCATTTGAAGGAAACTGAAGGTTAGTGGTAAAGCCATTTTTTTAGCCTATGCAGCATAATGGCCCAACCAGAATTCACCAGATCTGTTTTACTGAAAATTCAAGATCACATCACCACCCTGTGCTGACCCTTACAGTATGGACAAAATGCTTTAGGTTAATAATGAAATGCACTTGCAAATGAAGTAGAAAGGCCTGAATGGTAGGCAGGTGGATAACTGCCTTTGTTGGGTAAATTGCTATTCTCAGAAGCGGAGGAGTAGGCCAGGAAAGTGTAGGAACAACCAGCAGCAAGCTGGCAGCCCAGGGTTGGTCCAGTCACAGAATAACACCTTGGAGCGCCTGGAGAGAGAAGTCACCGCTGCCGAGGACGCTTGCTCAGCCTGGAGATCACTGGCTCTGTGCTGGGTGCTGGAACGCAAAGTTTTGCCCTCTGCCACCAAGTCCTCAGCAGACATTGAGAAAGAAGATAATAAGCCATCACACTCTCGAGTGCCCTACAGTCTGAGTGGCGAGCAGAGGGCATTACAGAAACCAGGCAAGAGGACCACACAGACATGAGCTGTCTACATGGTCTGTTCAGGAAGACAAGTCACTTGTTCTCCACAGCAGTTACTTTCCATCCTGAAGGGTCTGGGCCAGCAGAGGCAGCTGTGTCATCTCTCTCAATCCCATGCTCGAGTCAGGGTTCCTCACTCAACCCCAAACCATGGGAGTTTCAGAGGAAAGACTCTTGTCTTCCTCTTGGGGATGTCTGCTTCTTTGGCTTTATTTTGCTTTGATTTTGGTTGATGTGCTGGCTGTCGATTTTAAGGGCTGGCATACTTCAGTGTTAGTGCCTGCCCTGTCTGGGTCTTGCATATTTTTCCCATGCCTGCTCACCTCTCTGGGTGTCACATGAAAAGTGCTTGTCGTCGCAAAACTTACTAACAACAGAAATGACATTCACATTCATCTTTATAATTTAGGGTAGAATATTTTAAGTAAAACAGAAGAGGAACAATTGGGGAGTGTTCTATAGGGACCCAGAGGATTTTCTTGTTGCAAAATATAATCACTTGTCAGCGTGTCAAAAATTCTCTGCTTTGATTATATGTAGCAATACAATTTCACATGTGTGACAAATAATTGTCTTGATTATAGGTATCAGCAGAATATTGTGTAGGGAACAAATAATTGACAGATCCTGGGTCTCTAGAAAATGGAAACATTTGAAATGTAAATACATTTGTGGAATGTGCCTACTCTGTCATTTGTTCATGGACGGGATTTACATTAAGGAAAGCAGGACTTATTTCCTAAAAAGTACCAAAAAAGAAAGAGAGAAGTGACTTACCTCTGCAAGAATAATGCAATAAGCAAATCAGTGATTTTTCTGATTGTGTTTTCCTCATCACCACTAGTTTAATGCATTGTGAAGAGCAAGAACACTGGAGTCAGACTTTCCTGGGTTCTGCCACTTAATAGAACGTGAAACTGAGCAAGTCATTGAGATTCCCTAGGCCTCAGCACTTGAGGACAACACCGTTTTCCTCTCAGGAGTGTCCTGAGGATTAAGAGAGATCATGGATATAAAGGGTATGGCATGGAGCATATGGTCAATAAATGGTAGCTAATAGTGGTCTGCTCGTCTTTCATCCCCGACAGATGTGCTGCAAACTGGATTGCCATATTCCCGGTTTCCTGATGTTAACTTACTACTACAGCATTTTCAAAACCTCTTGGGTGGGCCTTTTGTTTCAACTGGTACAATCTAAAGATAGTTAATGGTGAAATATATGTGTTTGTGGGTGTGTTCTTGAATCAAGATAAACTTGCATTGTATTCATTTTTTAAAATCATGAATGTGGCCGGGCGCGGTGGCTCAAGCCTGTAATCCCAGCACTTTGGGAGGCCGAGACAGAAGGATCACGAGGTCAGGAGATCGAAACCATCCTGGCTAACCCGGTGAAACCCCGTCTCTACTAAAAAAAAATACAAAAAACTAGCCGGGAGAGGTGGCGGGCGCCTGTAGTCCCAGCTGCTCGGGACGCTGAGGCAGGAGAATGGCGTGAACCCGGGAGGCGGAGCTTGCAGTGAGCTGAGATCTGGCCACTGCACTCCAGCCTGGGCGACAGAGCGAGACTCCGTCTCAGAAAAATAAATAAATAAATAAATAAAATCATGAATGTGTGACTTACTTCAAAAAGTATCTTAAATGCTTGCATACTTACATTTATGAGAAAAACAATATATGGCCTTGAAAATATATGTGGAACTTATTAAAGGAATTTCCTTGATGGTTTCATCGTTGTGATTTGTAATTCTTAATCAGTTTACATAGATGCATTAAGTTCTTTCCAGCTGTGAAGACAGGTATGTACACAGGTCACTCTGGGGGTTGCAGCCTTCCTGCAAGAAAACACAGGAAATAAGAAATACTAAGATGTCATCTCAGCAAGACTGATGAAAATTGATCCTTTTTCAGTATAGAACATGATTCTAGTGAAAAGGCACAAAAGTAGTTTTACATCAATCATTAGACTTTTATTGTTTCCCAAGGTGACAATAAGAGATAATGCTCATTCTGATGATGTAGGCATTCTGCTTTTAAAATGTGTCACTTTTTTCATATTGCAAAAGTAATATTTGATTATTAAATATAAAAGGGAGGAGAAAGGCAGAGAGGAAAAAAAAAACATACGGATCAGCCAAATGGAGAAAAAAAATCCATCTTTGAGCCTGCTACGGAAATGTACATGCTTTTAGACTTTCTGATATTCTTGGCGTTACAATTTATTTTAAAATAGTTTTTGTTGCTGCAGAGTTATTTTACAACTTGTTGTTTTCCAGTGAAATATGCAATCAACATCTTTTCATGTCAAGAAATAGACTTCTATTAACTATTTTAGTAGCTGCCTATTATCCTATTATATGACTATACCATAATTTATCTAACCAAGATCTTATCATTAGAGTTTTATGTTGTTATTTTTATTTTCTCCTCCCCTCAAAACACTGTGACGTAAAAATGCTTTATATACACGTTGTAATCTTGTTTGGTTGGCGGATCAGGAGAAGATTCATTAATTTAGAGCTTGAAATAAGTGCTGACAACTCACTCTCTGGGGGCGCTCCCTGGTCAACGAGACCCGCAGCGCGGAAGCTCCCCGATGCTTTCCATGGTGGGCTCCTCTTTTATTTTCATCTTTGGACTCTCTTAAGGGAACAATTGATTCTCATTGTTTAATCGGCCCTTTCTTGGTTACTAATAAGGCTAACATTTCTTGTATTTTTATTGCCCATCTGAATTTATTTTATAAACTACTTGTTCATGCTTTCACCTAACTTCTAATTATTTTGTACATCATTTAAAAAAATGCATATATGCTCTTTATATGTTAGGAATGTGAATATGTTACCTTATGTTGCAGTTTGATGTCAGTTTTCATTTGACCTTCATTTTCATATTAATTAGGTTAACTCCAGATTGTTTGATTTTATGCCATTAAATACTATGCTATTCTTAAAAATAGCATAAATACAGCCACCTTGCATATATGAGCTATTTAAATTCAGGAGGAAATATATATTGAGACGAACACTCAGGATGAAGTACCAAGGTGACACCCGTTATCAACGAATCTGGAGCTTTGCCAAAATACACCAACTCTGTTTTTTTTAATATACAGAGATTTGCTGTAAGGCTCAGTCTTTTGCAGGGTGAACAAATGAATCTACATAATAATACCCTCAATAGATCTGTGATAATCCTTTGAGCACATATTGAAATTTCTGCAAAGCAGCTAAATGTGTTTCTAGGATTTAAAAAATCCTAATACATTAATCTGGAAACACAGATGTCTATCTGGCCAAACAAAAGAATGCCTAATAAAGTTTTCAGTGGAAAAATTAGTGTCCAATATCTTCAGCAACCCTAATGTGCCATGGACCAAAAGTGGTAAGCAGCTCAACTTCCCAGTGCATCTGGATCCAGAATGCTAAATATCTAAACGCGAGGAAGTCACTCCGAGTGAGCCATTTTGTTTTAATTGAATGGTCTTGTTATAACAACAGAAATGTGTTCAATTGGTTTACAGTGTAGAATTGTTTTAGTTTAAAAGGCAAATATTTACAAGGCTTTGTTTTAATGATTTATCATGATAGATGTGTAGCAAAACATAGATCCTAAACCAAGATGGCCCAGGATTGACTCTGGTTGGGCAAAGTAGGTGGTGACTTTGTTTGAGCTGGAAATCCTCAAATGACAGAGCTCACCTAGTCACTGTACTGTCTTTCCATACTGCTAGCGGAAGCTTTAGAAGCTGACCGCTGTACATTTGATACCCCCAACCCAATTAACCTGCCAGGAATGGTGGGATAGAGAAAAACCCTACAATTTGAACTGTCAATTTAAGCAAGGTAAATATCACTTACTAATCTACAATACTAGAATAAATGATACCCAAGGAAATAATTCTCTTTACCATCGCACCTATCTGGACAATCTAAGATGGTATTCCGGAGCCAATTACTTCGAAAGCAGGCATTGATTTTATTTTATTTTTTACCAGCATGAAACAAGTTGGCATAAGAAATGTTGGTTTACTACTTTGTTTATATTAATTATATACAGACACTAGAAGGTGATAACATAAGATTGATTGTAATTGAGCCATAAATTTAACACACACAGCAACATCATCCATTTACCTGGACAGCTCTTAGCTGAAATATATTTCTCGAACTGAAATAGGAGAAAGAGGGCCTAAAGATAACAAATGACAAATGTCTTCTACCTATGGCCAAGTGAAGAAATCCTTGACATAAACTAGTGTCTACTCAGCTAGCAAAGTTATTCTCCTAGGATATGAATCATGCAAAGTTTGAATATCTAAATGACTATTTATCACCCAAGATTCCTATATTTGGCAAGCATGCTTAAGAAATTCTAAATTTTTGGAAATAAAATGATTTTTATATCTATCTCTATATAGTATCCAGCCTCTTGAGTGACTCTGTTCAGCCATGTAAGGTGTTTACAAGGCTAATTCAGATGTCCAGAAAGTATCTGCTCCATATTAGGTGGAGGCAGTGAGGCCCTCGGGCCTGTGTGAATTACAGTAGCCAAAGAAGAATGTAAAAGGGAGCCTCAAGTATGGATGACAGAGAATGCCACTGGACCACTGAGAGAAACATCTGCAGTCCTGGAACTTGGTTGAAATTTATAACGTCTCTGTTGCGGTAACAGGACAGAACAACTCCAGCTTGTTCTACAGAAATTTGAAGGGGAAACAGGCTGGAAGGAGGAAGGTGAACATCTGTTCTTTAATACCCTTCCAGGCTAGCAAATCTCCACCCATGGGGTGAGGAGAAGGAGAAGCCCAGAGGGCAGTGTGGATCACTTGATTTCAAAGTTGTAGACTTGGCCTTAGCAAAGGAGTAGGCCAGGGGATGATTGAGGGGTTTTGGGTTATGAATGGTAAACAGGCCCATAGGAGTCCAGGCTCAACAGTTCTCTAACTGACTTCAGATCAAGTCGCTCAAGTACTGGGAAAATAGAGAACACCTGGAAGGATGACAGAGCATTGTCAGACTCCGAAGCAGATAGTGAGTCACATTTGCAGTGCGAGATTTCCATCTGATGTGGATTTGGAAGTAAACACATGATCAACCTTGATATCCAATTTGAAATATAATTTGTAGTAGGTTTCCAGATGGGCCATGTATGAGCAGTATAAGAAGGGACAGAATCAACACTGACTGCCCCACTTTTCTGGTCCATCCCAGAGGATTCTTGAGAGGAGTGCGGAGGTGAAGGAAAGCGCTGGGCTTAGAGGGAACCTGGGAAATTGCCTGACCCAGGAAACACCTTGGGGCATGCACCGGCTAACAGAGAGATGGCCAGGGAATGTGTGTGCTTTCCCTACCCCACCATAATCCAAAATGTAAATTAAATCACAATTTGAAAATTAAATGATGTTAACTGAATATAAAGTTACTGTATTGGCATAAACAAAAAAATGTTTCCAGTGGCTCTAAATACAGGAATTTTAGAGTATATTCATCTACACACATGCAAAAAGGAATTTTAAATTGCATTTAGTAATCATAGTTATTGATAAACTAGTGTTATTTTGAAATTAACATATCTGTACAAGAGAAAATATGTAATTTTACAAGTAATTGTTAAATTGTTAAGCAAATAATGTTAATGTCGTTAACAAAGTTTTTAGTGTAAGATAAAAGAGGTATAAATACAAAATCAATAGCATGAAAACTACCATCTTAAATTTGAATTAGAAATACTATTATGGGCTTATGATTTATTTTCTTGTTCTTATAAAACAAAGACTTCCCAGTTCTGTCCACTGGAAAGGCCAAGAAAACATAAGGAGAATCTAGTAGTAGTTAGCAACCCTCACACATAATAGTGGCCTCTGACTACCATTTCTCACTAAAGGAACAGTGCTCTAAGTCTAAGGTAGAAATACGTTAGGTAAATCCCGAACATCGTCCGTGGCTGGAAGGCAACAGGGCTACCAACAACCACAGGAGTCATGTCAAAGATTCAGCCTAAAGGAGTTCCCCAAAACCAAGATGAGATATTCTGAACATCAAAAAATAAAATAATGCCTGCAATGGACTAAAACATCAAATTCATAAAAACTCATCTGTTTATAATGATAAAAAAGAAATCCTTGCTTATTCTTGGAAGTTGCTAAGGCATCAGCTTTATTTTTTTGAAAATCAGTAAATAAAGGGAAAAAGTCAAGCATATATCCTATCTTTTCCATAAGAACACACTTCTGGTACCCATGTAGTTAATGATGGAAAATTCTGTATGACAAAATTCTAATTATTAAGTGGCAGGATTAGAAAATCACCACTTTCATGCCTATAATCCCAGCACTTTGGGAGGCCAAGGCCGGCGGGTGACCTGAGGTCGAGTTTAGGACCAGCTTGGCCAACATGGTGAAAACCCATCCTCTAAAAAAATACAAAAATTAGCCAGGCATGATAGCGGGTGCCTGTAATCCCAGCTACTTGGGAGGCTGAGGTGGGAGAATCACTTGAACTCAGGAGGCGGAGGTTGCAGTGAGCCCAGATGGTGCCACTATACTCCAGCCTGGGCAACAGACCGAGACTCTGTCTCCAAAATAAAATAAAAAAAAATCAAAAATAAAAAAAAATCACCACTTCACAGCTCCTAATGAAGTAGTGGATGTAGACTATTTTCATCAATGTCTGTGAAAACCATTCAGTGAAAAGTTAAAGGTCAACTTTAGAATGCAGAATCAGGTTGACAACATTGGAACCCACAGTTCAAACACCTTGCGGGAGGTAGGACCGTGATGTCTCAGGAGCCTCCTGTTTTAACACTGTAGGAAGCACCCAGTGTCACTGGAGAAGAAAGAAAGTGGTTCATTCTAGTCCAGCCTCTGTACTAGTAAAAGCATAAGCATGAGTAACTACATGTTGAAGAAGCCATTGCCAATGCAGAAAGTAGCCGGTTCTATTTCATGTAAATCATCTGGTTGCCATCATGCAATATATGGTCTGCGTAAAAAGATGGAGAGGAAATTACTACAGAGGGAAACAAAAGAGACATTGAGAGGCAAGCCAAGCAATACTGCCCAGGAACCTTTGGGGCTGTAATTCCAACAAACTAACTCTAAAAAGACATTTTTCAGAAAAGTAGAAATTTGTACACAGGCCAGGTATATAATAATGATGAGAAATTATTTTAAGTCTTATTGGGTGTGAAAATGTTATTATGGTTATGTTTTTAAGTCTCATCTGTTAAAGAGACATCCTGCAGTATTTATAAATGGAGTGACATTATGTCTGGGATCTCTTTAGACCACTTCAAGGGGGATGCGGGAATGACAAGAAGTGTGAGGAGTCATACTGCAACAAGACAGGCAAAATGAATCGTTGAAGTGGCCAATGGACAATAGGGTTCCATTAACTTCCCTCTACTTTTGTGCATATCTGAACATTTGATTAATATGAAATAACACTAAAGCCAATCATCAATGCTGCTTTCTTGGAAGCAGAAAAGGGCCCCAGAGATTCTGAATTGCAACACTCAGACTATTTCTAGCCCTATCCAGGAAAAATATTTCCTTACAGCTGGTGTCTCTGACAACCCCATTGATTCACAAACCATGATCTTAATCCACTAGAGCCTGGAGTTTCTCTGAGACAAGCTAGGTTGTCAGCCTCACCCTATATCACAGGAAATTTGACTATTTCCACCAATCTCTGTAATGAGCAAGTAATATTTTGATTGTGTCGGCCACGGTCTTCTGGGGGATCTTCATTATCACTGGCACGATAGAGCACACGGCAGCTGGTGAACCGAAGGCGGCAGCCCTCATCCCCAGGAAACTCATTTCAGGGAGAGGGAAAAAAAAGGCAATAAAGTTGTCAGTGCAATAATGCTTCACCTTGTGAAGTGTGAATGCCTCAATGCTGGGATATGTTTTTGTTTAGTGAATTATCCCCTTGTCTGCTAAGAATAGAAACTGCAGCTGCTTAGGCATAACAAGAAAGTTGTTCATTTCTTTGAAAAGTGCTTTCTTTCTTCACAAACGTGCCTAACTCAGGCATAAGCTAGTTCAAATCTTTCTGGGGTCCTCCAATTAGCTGCAATTGAACATGTACGAATGCTACTCCAATGAGACCTGTTTGTATATAGTTTATAAGAGGCATCGTTTTTCCTAATGTTTTTCTTACACTCCTAAGGAAAGTACAGGCTCTGTGTAGCCATTTCAGGGATGATGGTTAATTTTATGTGTCAGCCTGAAGAGTGGTTTTGGATGACATTAACGTTTAAATTTATAACCTTTGGGTAAAACAGATTGCCCTCCATAATGTAGGTGGGCCTCAACCCTTCAGTTGAAGGCCTGAACAGAACAAAAAGACTGACTTCCCCAAGCAAGAGGGAATTCTCTAGTAGCCGGCCTACCAGTCTACCTGCCCTGTCAGGTCTCTAGGGTCTCCAGCCTGCTGGACCACGCTGCAGATTTTGGGCTTCTCAACCCTTCCGTAATCACAAGAGCAAATTTCTTTCAATAAATCATATATCATATATGTACGGGATAAATATAACCTAAAACATATATATGAAATTCTAATTCTCCTAGCACAAGCCTATGCATTTAACCTTATAGAACTAAATGGCCCTTTAAAAATCAAGTTGGTTTCATCTTCTAATTATTTGCAAGTTTTTGTCCATATATATTCTATTGCTTCTGCTTCCTTAGCGAACCCCCACCATCAGGGGCAGGAAAATGGTTCATCTACCTTAAACGCTCAGGTTGCCTATGTTGCTACCTCAGACCTTCACTTGATATAGAAATATTAGAAACCACACACTTCCCTGAGGTGAATCCTTCCAGCATCAGTTTGTGTGAGGACTGAGCTGTGAGTCATGACCGAGTATGATGTCATGCTGTGGCTTTGAGTGTGGTCAGTCACCCCAGTGGCATGTCTTCATCTCCAGGCTCCCCTTCATCGACAAGCATGGGTTTGGGTTTGTTTTATGAAAAAGTAATCAATGTTTACCTTTTCAAGGACAGTGTTAACCTTCACATTGGGACATATAAATCTAACTTCAAATTTAACCTCTACTAATCACTTGCTGTGAAATCCTTGGGCCCATTAAACTCTGTGCCTCCGTCTCCTCATCTGGAAAACAAGCATTTTTAAAATTTCTCCTTAAGAGGTTTATTGTGAAGACAAAAACAAAATGATAGGATCCCAAGATGGAGTGCAGGATGCCACCAACCAATCTAACATACTACTACTACATGATGGGTGGAGAAAAGGCGTGACCTGAAAAAACTTTCAAATCTGTAATAAAAGCAAAGGAAATAGCACAAAGCACTACACTCTGAATGGTAAAGTTGTTTCCCACAGAGGCATAGTTTCATAATCTTCATACTGCTATAGATGTATACCAAAACTGGACAATTAAATAAATAGATAGCCAATAGTAAGGATTTACAGCTAAGCAAGAGGGAGATTCAAATAATCCATGGGGTCATAAATGGAGATGCAGACAGCAGCATGAACTCATGTTTAGACTAATACAGATGCATAGTTACCTACAGAAATAGTTATGGATACAAGTATATACAGGGGTTAGTGTACAGACATCTCTTGCCCTGCTCTATTAGTTGAGAGGGCCTGGAAGCCATTAGTCACCAGTAGCACCAGTACCTCTAGCACCCAAAGCTTGATTTCTAGTGCTATTCTCCAGCAAAATGAATCAGGGAGCCTTGAGAAAGAGTAAGCTCTAAAACTGAATCAGAATTCACAAGATGAGTCTGGAGCATCTCATAGTACCAGGAATTAAAGACATGCCAAAAAAAAAAAAAACACTAATGAAAAATGTCACAGTGATGATGGATGATGGGAGTATGACAAAGGGACACAGGAACCAATGGAAAGAGCTCCCAATAGCCGAGCCACAAAAGTGGTATTAGATGAAAATTTGAAGTTTAAGATAAACATATAAATAAAATAAATTTTAAAACCATATATGTAAAATATCCTTGTGTCCATACTGATACAACAGATTGAAATAAATGGAGAAGGGGGACACATTTCCAAATCAGAAACATTGCAGATAATTTATGGAGAGCATAACTCCTCATTTCTTAAGTGTGGGATGTACATAGTAACCCACAGCAGAGAGTACACTATGGAAAGGGAGAGGGAGTCATTTTACGGTGGAAATACCTAACAAACTACCTGAGATGGTCAAGGTCAACACCAACAATGACAAGTCATATTGATAGTGTGTACCTTAGTTATGATGTGATGCAAGTGGTACTTTACCTCTGTGGCCTTCCTCCCAGAGACATATAATCCCAGTCTAATCATGTGAAAAATATCAGAAAAATCTCAGTTGAGAAACAGTCTACAAAATATCTGACCAGTGCTCCTCAAAGTGTCAAGGGCTCCTAGCAGTCTGGGAGGCCAAGGCAGGCAGATTACTTGAGGCCAGGAGTTCAAAACCAGCCTGGCCAACATGGTGAAACCCTGTCACTACTAAAAATACAAAAAAGTTAGCCAGGCATGGTGGTGGGTGCCTGAAGTCCCAGCTACTCTGGAGGCTGAGGCAGGAGAATTGCATGAATCCAGGAGGCGGAGGTTGCAGTGAGCTGAGATCACACCACTGCACTCCAGCCTAGGCAACAAAGTGAGACTCCAACTGAAAAAAAAAAAGTGTCAAGGGCATCAAAAACAAGCAAAGTTTGATAAACTGTCACAGCCAAGACGAGCTTAAGGAGACAAGATGACTTGGTGTAATGTGGTATCCTGGGTGAAATCCTGGGATAGAAAAAGGACATTAGGTAACAGCTAAGGATATTCTAATGTGGCATGGACTTTAGCTAGTATTAATAATGTATCAACGTTACTTCATTAATTGTAACAAATGTCCATCACAACGTAGGGCTTAGTAACAAGAGAACCTAGGTGTAGGGTATGTGGAAACTCTGTGCTACCTTTAGATTTACAGGTTTTTCTGAAAACCTAAACTGTTCTAAAATATATATTTTATTTAAAAATGAAGTCATATATGTTAAGTTCTTTACACAGTAAATGGCTACTCAATATTAATTTCTATCACTATCACTTACCATACAAGAGGAGTATTAAGAGAACGTTAGGTAGATTATAATAAAACGAGTCTTAAATGCAAGCCCAATTTTTACAGTAATGATTAGGGGAGGATTAAGAAGAGTCCTCTGTGAAACTTCTCTATTGATTTCAAAGTTAGAGGATTAAATTAAAAGAAAGAAGGGATCACCAATAAAATTCAAGCTAGTTTACAAAGCACACCTAAAATAATGAGATGAAAAAAACCTAGTTTCTTTTAGTTATAAAGCTTAAATAGAAATGTCTATTCAAAACTGAGAATAAGATGAAGAAGTATTTTTCTGATACTTGTCTATAGTACCAGAAAAGCACTCGAAAGACAATGGCGAGTGTCTTTTTCTCCCCATCCAGAATTGCACTCCATTTGTTACTATATACTGTGGCGCACTGATTTCCCAGAACTGCCGTAACCAAGTACCACAGACTGGGAGCTCAAACGACAGACATTTATTCTCTCACGGTTCTGGAGGCTGGAAGTCCAAGATCGAGGTGTTCTTAGCAAGGGTGGTTTCCTCTGAGGCCTCTCTCTTTGGATTGTAGATGCCATCTTCTCCTTGTGTTTCCATATGGGCAACCCTCCATGTGTGCCTGTGTCCTAATCTTTTCTTACAAGGACACCAGTCAGATTAGATTATGGTCCACCCCATGACCTCATTTTCAGCTAATTACCTCTTTAAATACTCCATCTTCAAATACAGTCACATTCTAAGGTACTTGGGGTTAAGACTGCAACATATGCGTGTGATGGGAAGGGGAGGTAACAATGCAGCCTATCACACGTGGTCTAGTTCACCCGTTATTGTGAAGATCAAATGTCAAAGTACTCAGCGGAGAACCTGGTACACAGTGTGTCCCATAAGGAGGGGCTGATGCTTATTTCTCCAGAATCTTGCAGACAGGGCTAAAGCCATCCTTGCCAAGTGACTCTGCCCCTCTCTCATCTCCGCACACCTTAAGGTGGCCCCAGGCCTCATGTCAAGCGAGGCAGATGCTTTTTTCATATTCTCCTGCTGAACCCCTTTGTTACTTTCCTCCTCATTTCCAGTGCTTCATCCCGTCCCTCCTGGAAACTCCGAGCTCTCAGGCCCTTTGGAACTTCCAGTATCACAAATAGTGTTCTCAGGAGAGGATGTGAGCCTTGCTTGTGTGAAGGGACCAAAGGACTCCAACCTAAAACTCTATCCTCCCTACATGTGCTTGTCCCCATAGAATTAGTAAAGTAAGGATGCAAATTTAGGCTTAAATCCTAGAGTAGTGCAAGTGTGTGTGTGTGTGTGTGTGTGTGTGTATTTTTATGTTTTGGGGAGAGACTGGGGATAAAAGGAGAGGGAAGAGGACCAGAAGTAGAGAAGCAGAAAAAGTTCTGGCCCCTTTGAAATCAGAACAGGTATATGACCACCTACACTAACTTAAGACTCAGCTGCGGAACCTCCTTTTGCTTTGCAACCCACCATGCTTTTCTTAAAAGCCATTTTCTGAGTCAGATGCCCAGGTTTGAGTTTGTCTGAACTTCTGTATTCATGTATCGCTAGTACTCCCTCAAAACTTTTAAAAACTAATAATAACACATATTTATAAGTGCACTTAACTTTTCATAGTACATTTGTATATAATGACCTAATTTTCTCTTACCAGACACACAGAAAGAGTAAAATAAATCATGCTGGCCCATTTTATAAAGGAGAAAATGAACCCAGGGAAAATGCTACTTGCTTAAGGCCAAATAACAAGAACGCAAATTCAGGTCATCTGAATTTTATGCTAGGAAACCAGAATTGTCTTATCTAAGCTAGGGTGATAAGCAAAGCATTAACACAGAGTAATTACACTTCTGTCCCATTTGATTGATGAAGTTTAAACTTGAATTCCCCACAGTTAGATTCCTACCACAATTTTTTACTAGTTGAAGTATACCTCCAATGCTATTTAGATATCCTGATGTAAGTGTATGTGGACTTGCTATATTTTGCTAGGCATGACTAGGTTTACGGTTATGTGATTTAATAGATTTAAATAGACAAATAAAATTCCAGTAGGCTTATTTTCCTAGCCTGTCTGTGTGATTTTTGGGAAATTTAGCATGGTGTACAAACACAAAAGACTTCTCTGGATTACTATAAAATAATATATAGCATAAGGAAATGCACAGTTTTGACTGTTTGTCTAGTTTCTTAGCGTTGCCCATTATAGATTTATGAAGAGAGAACCTCAGTCTATAAAAGCAGTAATCTCCTTCAAAAATAACAGAAAAAGTAGCACATTCTGATTTGAAATACTATTGCTTCAAAGAATTGATTTCAGACTCCATTTCTGGCTATGCTGAAGTACTCGCGGCAGACCAACACTGCCCCTGAGAACAACTGGAAAAACTGGATGAAATACAAAACAGAGAGACAGAGAAAGTGTTCGAAGGTGTTGGTGATTTGCTTAGATAACGAGAAGTTACGTGGCCAAAGTCCCGGTGAGAAGGAACTTTAGGGAGGTGAGCCTAGGTGCTGACACTGCTCTTCTCTCTTTGGAGACCTTGCCAGCTCTCTGTGGACGGCAGAGAGCGAGCACGCAGGCAGAGGGCCTGGGCACAAGGCCACTGCCAGCATGGAAAGGAGCAGTAGAGCTTCAGGCAATCTCGTGGTGCTGGAGAGACAAAGTGGACTTGACATTGACCACATCAGCAAGAAATAGGGAGCCTTATCTAGGTGACAAAATGGATACAGGGAGGCGATCCTGCTCTCAGCTTCATTCCCCTTGAGGCACTTGCTGACCTCTGGAATTGCAAAGTGCAAGGGGGTAAAAAACCTGGCAGAAGCTGCTGATAAAGTTTTTGTTTGCCGTTTTTGTGGACTGGGGAGTACTTCACCGAAGGGAAGAGTCCCCTGTAGACACCTAAGGCTCATGGTTGGAACTCCCGAAAAGGGTATGAACGGACTAGAGGTAGACAAGTTCTCATAAAACTACAACCCCGTCTGCTCAGTTTAGATTGAGATAACCTACCTCTATCTATCTGCCTTCCGAGGACAGAAAGGAGCCTCTCTGGAGGAAGAGAATATCATCCAGAGCCTCTGTAACTTATACAAATTGTTTAGCATTTAAGAAAATTGTCTTTGCATGCTAAGAAACATGACAAGAAGATAAAAAAAAAAAGGTAAAAGAAACAGATCCGTACATTAACAATTCCAATAAAATGAAAACTAAAAGCCATATATATAATACACAGATTATATGTATATTTATATATACATACCTATGTATATGCATATGTAAATATATGCATATGTATGTATATATACAGTCATGCATTGCTTAATGACAGGGATACATTCTGAGAGATGCATCATTAGGTGATTTTGTCATTGTGCAGACATCATAGAGAGTACTTTACACAAAACTAGATGGTATAGCCTACTGAACACTCAGGCTCCACGGCGCAACTTATTGCTCATAGGTTACAAATCTCTACAGCATGTACTTGACTGAATACTGTAGGCAGTTGTAACATGATGATAAGTATTTGTGGATCTAAACATATCAAAACATAGAAAAGGTACAGTACAAATGTGATATCATAATCTTACATGACCACTATCATTTACATAGCCCATCATTGACCAAAATGTCATTATGTTTCATATGACTGCATGTACATTAGAAGCACTTTAAGGAAGCACTGGATAGTGAGCTAACATCGGCTGGGAGTGGTGGCTCATGCCTGTAATCTTAGCACTTTGGAAGGCTGAGGCAGGTGGATCACCTGAGGTCAGGAGTTCGAGACCAGCCTGACCAACATGGCGGAACCCTGTCTCTACTAAAAATACAAAAGTTAGCTGGGCATGGTGGCGTGAACCTGTATTCCCAGCTACTCAGGAGACTAACGCAGGAGAATCGCTTGAACCCAGGAGGCAGAGGTTGCAGTGAGCCACTGCACTCCAGCCTGGGTGACAGAGCAAGACTGTCTCAAAAAAAAAAAAAAAAAAAAAAAGCAGAAAGCAAGCAAGCAAGCTAATGTTGACATAGGGAAGTAGGGAAGGTGGGAAGGTGAGGAAAGCCCCACACTGAGGAGATGACATATGGGCTGAATCTTGTAAAAGGAAGGAGAAGAAGTGGTAAACACTAAAACTCAAAAATATGAAAGGCAACAGGGCAACCCCAGGCTAGAGTTCATGTTGTCCAAGAGTAGGATTAAGAGCTGGTAAGGTATTTTAGGGCCTATAATTCTGTCTCCTCCCAAGAAATCAGGAGCCCAGCAGAGGTCACTCAGTCTGTAGCATGCAGATTGTTTTAAGAAGATGAAACGTGAAGGCTGGACAACAAAGGTTCGAAGATTTGTGGTACCTCCGCAGGAGATGAAGACAACCTCAATTAGTCAGTGGTCCCGCAGGTGCAGAAGTGGGGATGGTGTTGGAAAGTGACCTGAGCAGGACTTGGAAACTATTTGGATGAGCAGAGAATTGGTAAAGATGGTTGTGAGGTGTTATCTTGGAAGTCTGGCTGGATGAGGTTGGGATGAGTCAGATCAGCGGGTGCTGAATGGGTATAAACTTGGTGACAGGGCAAAAGACCAGACGTAATAAGTTCCTCAGAAGTTGGATAAGTTGCAATGACTACAGGCCACTCAGATAAGAGACATCCATGGGCTTCTCCTGCACACTAAGGAATAGAGGTTTGCTCCTCAAGGGAGAAGTCTAGGCATAGAAATTGGGAGTTATTAGCATGTAGGTGAACGCAGGACAATGGGTGTGGTCAGGTCGTCACACAAGGAGAACCTTAACAGTGTGGAAATTAAGAGACTGAGGAGCACCAAGATTTACGGGCAGAGAAATCAAATGAACATTGTTTGGCCATTGTGATGAGCTGTATTGTTATTTCAGAGCTAGAGCAGATGGAACTCCACTCCTGGAACCTTATCATCTCATGAAGCTGCAGGCACTTAGTTCCAACTGTGTGCACTACTAGGCTGCCAATCATTTCTTAACGTCCCCACCCTCAGCTTCCTCACTGTGGGTGATCACACCTGATCTAACGTCCATGAGGATCAAAAGGCACAGAATGCATTAAAGCCAAGGGAAAACTGAAGCACCACAGAAGTAAGAGTTGGGGTCATTGCTCTTCTTGTCTAGTTAGAGAAGGAAGTGCAATCTACAGGTTAAGGACTTGAATCTGGATTTGGACTTGATTATAGCACTTACAAGTTGTTTAGCTTTCAGTAAGTCACTTAAACTCTCTAAGCCTCCTTTCCATTGGGATGATTCATTTATTCAACAACAGTGTGTAGATGATATCCACATCAACCAGGCAGTCTAGTTGGGATGAGGATCACATGTAAACAAAACAAAAATCCTTGCTCGCGAGTTCCTAGATTATCAACTGTCGTAAGGATAACATGAAATAAGGCATGGAAACTGGTGAGGCACAGTGCCTAGAACAAGGTAAACTCTCATGAAACGTTAGCTAAGTATATCATGGGTAAGACCTCTGCCAAAGCCACCTCCTAACTCTCTTCTTCCTGAGGCTGCTTCTAGAGTTAGAGCAGGCAAGCCAGAGAAAAGCATTACAAAAAGTAGAAATATTACAACAAACTACACCATTTCCACTCATGAACTCACCACATTAATAACCATGTTATCCATTTTAAATTGCCCAATATTAACAATGAAGTATTACCATTCAAATATTTCTCACTAGCTTTAATCATCTTGAGAAAAGCAAGTAAATTTCAGCTTAAACTGATAGAAAGTAAATGATTGACATTTTAATATGCAAGGAATTTATGAACTACTTACCAATGATAAATGATATCTCACCACAGTGTGCGGAAAGAGCTAAGACTGGCTGGGGTTGCAGGGCTCTGCAGATGGGCTCTCTGGAGTGGGTACCAATGCTGGGGCAAGGGCGGGCCTAGGGAATATGAGCTTGCATGCTCAGCTGGGTGACAGCCCTCATCAGAGAGTCCAAGAGGTCCCAACACAAAAATGTTAAGATCACCCAAACTAATGTATATTTCCAACTTCCACAAAAGGGAAAACATGTGGTAAATACAAGATGAATTGTGACACGGTTGATGGAACTGATCTTAGATGATTTTGGAAGTCCACAGGGAGGGATGTGCCAGACACCTAGAAATGGGAAAGGCAAGTGCTGGGAGTTTCTCAGTGTGTTGTCAACATTGGCCAGGACCCCTGGGCTGACACTCAGGTCTTTTGGTCCTCCTGCTGTGTCCCCAGGTTGGGACAGGGGAAGCATGCAAGAGGCAACGTGCAGGCGATACTTTCTTTTTTTTTTTTTTTTTTAAGATGGAGTCTCACTCTGTCGCCCAGGCTGGAGTGGAGTGGCATGATCTTGGCTCACTGCAAGAGATTCTCCTGCCTCAGCCTCCAAGTAGCTGAGATTACAGGCACCAACCACCATGCCTGGCTCATTTTTGTATTTTTAGTAGAGACAGGGTTTTGCCATGTGGGCCAGGCTGGTCTTGAACTCCCGATCTCAGGCAATTCACCCGCCTTGGCCTCCCAAAGTGCTTGACTTACAGGTGTGAGCCACAGCGCCCGGCAGGTGAAAGTATTTTTGACTACCTGGCAGGTACCTTGCTAACTATCAAATTTAAATTTAATATCATATTTTAATCACCAATTTCCTGTGCATTTGGTCAAGCAATTCATTTCTCCAAGGTGTAATCACTCATGCCTAAAGTGTCACAATGGATCTGTACATGAACAGTGACGAGGACACACCCTGAGCCCTTGGTGTTCCCAAAAGAAGAGGAGCAGAGATTTGTGCTGAATCTTGTTCTGACTTGTTAAATAACTGAAGCCGAACATGGTTTTAGGGAATTTGGGGGCATTGGTGTGTCTATGGTGAAGCAGCATTAGCCACACTAAATATTCTGTCTAATGGCCAGTGATAAGGACAATTTCCAGCTTTCTTTGAAAACTTCTGATTAATAAATAAAAGATATATAAGAAAAATATCAATAAACAAACCAATAAATATATGTTTTAGGCATGGTTATTACACAGAGAAAGCCTCAAGCCAGGCGTTGTTTTAATACAGAGCACATGGCTTAGCCTCATCCCTTTGGCTTATAAATCGTTCATTCATTCATCAAAGTTTAGGAGATAAAACAGATATGGATCTCTCAGATTAGGAAAGGCAAACACTTCTCACCCTCAGGTGGGAGAAGTACAATTGTCCTGAGGGAGACACCTTGTTCTGAGAGTTCTGATAAAGGCAACAAAAGATAGCTTAAGGGTCAAGGAAGGAAACAGGCAGGGAAGAGTAAATGCTTTGTTGTGGTTAGGACTATTTAGACTGTGAAGAAGACAGAAGTGACCTGAGTTCTTACAAAAATACAAAAAGAACTGAGGAATCCAGGAAAGTAATCTGAGCTACCTCCCAGCTAGGCACCCCCACCCCAGCCACGAGCACACTGGGACACCGTGCAGGGAGGAAAGGGTCTTGGGAGGGCAAGTTACCAGACAGCCTTCCGCAGCAGAAATTCTTGCCCCTAATTCAGAGTTTGTCCATCATGATGACTCTGCTTACATAGGGTGACCAAATAATGGGCTCCCTGTTGCTAAGCCTGAAATTCAAATTCTCCCAAGCAACCATATCTGATAGTTCAGCCAGCAGGCCTCTAGGGGTTGGCAAACTATGGCCTGCAGGCCAAATTCATCCATCAACAGCTTTGATATCACCGACAGCAGGCATGCTCCAGCTAGCACGTAGACTCGTGGACACAAAGCCAGCACATCCCTGCCCCTTTACCCCCAGCTCTGGCTTCCCTGTTGATGGCTACCTTTCACCACTGCCTACAACCTGCACTGGTTTCCACGGACACACTAAGGACTCTGCTGCTGGCAACTGCTGAGTACCGAGTGGTGGCAGTTCAGAGACAGTGACTCAGGCAGTCACCTCGCTCCAGCCAAGTTCTTCATGGTGAGACAGCCATGATTTCCAGGGAATCCCACAAGATCGGGGTGTCACAGTATAGAAAGTGAAACTGACCAGTGCCACCACCTCACCTCATCCTCGGCCTGCGAGGCTCTCCCCCGCAGCCGTCACTCTTCTTCTAGTGGATGCCACTGGATACAAAGCAAGCTCACCACCAGGGATGACTCTCCCCAGGCAGAAAGGACACAGCAAGGCAGCTGTTCTCTCTCTTGTTATTGAAGTATGTACATAATATCCTCGATTTTTAAATCTCTATGGGAAAACCTGAAATAGTCACTATCTGGCTGTTTACAGCGAAATTTGCTGACCCCTTCTCTAATAGACAGAGCCTGTCTGGCAGAGCTAATGAACCACAACAATTCTGAGGCCACTGAGCATCTTCTAGGTGGGTCAGACATCCACCCCTTATCAGATAGGCTGTTGCCCAGGGTAATGGTTCATTCTGCAGAGCATGGCATGCTAGGAAGAAGCAGCTCCCAATGGAAGAAACAGTAATTGTTGCCACCTAAAGCTCCTGAAGAGTGGTAGGCAGGCCCATTGCTGGGCTAGCACAGCACGTCCTTTGCAGGTTGGGCTGTTTCTAACATGTCATTGAACCAACCCTCTGCCTGTAGCTCAGTGGGTGGCACGTAACACAAGAACAGAACAAATATCTATTGCGCGCTTAGCCTGTGCCAAACACGGTTCTAGGTGCCCAAGTACAGTGATAATTCAAAGTCCCTAACCTCCTAGTGCTGCTTTTCCCCCAAGGTAACATTTTAAAATTATTTCACTTAACATCACCCTTCCCAGCACCAGATCACATAGGCAGTAAGAGTCAGGGTGGAGGTGTGAAAATAGCTCTGGCCACTCTGTAAACCATCCTGTTTCTTCTACGACTTGTTCTTTTGAAGAATAGGTGCTTAATAAAAATATTATGTGAAAGTGAATTTGCATGAAGCATTTTTGTCAGAAAATATTAAGCCTGGCTCCTCAGCCTCCTAGGATATTTTAAAGCTATGGATCATAAGACAGGATGTTTTGACGAGAAACAATATTAAAAACAGGAGCAGAAAGAGCCAATCATGGCAGCTAAGTAAAGAATCAGAGGGGAAAATTTTTAATGTTCAAAGGGTAGGAAATGGGCTATGCCTGGGGCTGGGGCTAAAGGGGAACACAGGAGTAAACGGTGCCAAACAGAAACTTCACCCAGTTCCATTTTTGTTTGGACCGACTCTGATTATGAGCATGGACGGGGAATCTAAGTACTGAGACATTGAAGTGACCACTGGACCAGGAGAATTATTATTAAAGAGCCAGAGAAGGAGGTTGTCCTTGGGATTTAGCCCCAGTGGTGATAGCAGAGCATATTATAACATTAATATACAAAGTCTATAATTTTACAAGTAGGTTCCTATAACTGCATACAACTTCACAGCAAAACCCCAGCTCATCATCATTGGATGACCGACTTCAGATGACAGTACCATGGGCTCTGCTTGCCTCAGGATCCCCCTCCTTTGAAATTCTGGAAAAGAAGGACTTCGAACCTAAATTACAACAGAATTAGGGCACTATATAAATCTACATCACTGCTGAAAAAGAACAATGCCTCTTTATTCATAACCCATAACCTTTATTAATAACTAATACATGCTCAACAATGTATTAGGTTTTCTGGTCATATTTGAGAAAGCATTATGTAACAAATGGACTTAAACAGGCATTTCTTTTCTTGTAATCAAATTGAATTGATTTCAAAGTAGTGCAAAAATTTGCTTGAAACCAGGGATTCAATGAGGTGGTTGTCCTATACATTGGGCTTGAGTCTCTTTCACTGTAGAGGAGAAATACAGGGGCTGTGAAGATTCCATGACAAGGAGGTATTGCAGGACCTTAGGACAGACTGGGATAAGCAGGATCAGTGAGTTAACACCGGAAAATGATGTTTCAGCAAAAGTGATTCCATTATCTTGCTGGAGTGAAGAGACAGATGAATGTCAAAAAACCCAGTTCATAGGAGGAACGGACATCCGTGATTTGTTCTGAGTTTAATAACCATTTGGTTTTATGCACTACACCGTCCTCAGTCACACCGTCTTGCATAATTAGTGCAGAGAGAACAGTAGTAATGGTAACCCTAGGGCATTACAAGAACCTGAACCATTACAGAATGAATTCATGCTCACTGTATCATACTTACTCTAAGCACACTGATGTTCTTTACAATGATTATCACACTATGAAAAGAAATAAGAAGATATAAAAGAAATTAAACAAAAGAAATAAAAACGGATTCTGTTTACCAAAGTATTCAATCATGAGACCAACCTCTTCTGAGATTTCGACTTCATTATGATTTTAATGCATGTTTAAGTACAGATATGAGCAATTTCGAGTTTTGCCCACTAATTGCTTTTGTAAGCATTCATGTGAGGTTTCGATTACATTATAAAGATGTGTGGGTGTTTACTCAGTTCTGTCATGTTCCTTAGTCCTACAACTGTTCCTAAATATTGTTTTATGCCATTAAGATAACTTTTGAGTTAGCAATGAAAAAAAGCTCTTGATTTTTCTTTTTTTTTCCTTTTAGAAGATTGCACTTGTATAGAAAAAAAAAAGAATTCCTAATAATCTTTACTTTGTTTGGTTACTCCCTGAGTTATTTTTGGTCCTTCATTTTAAAAAGATGCATAATGCATTTGTCTGGCTCGAGGAGCTTGTTCTCTGAATTACAGAGAATGAAGAAAGGAGCAAATTATCACCACTTTAAATTCGTCCAGATAATGCTGGCACACAATAGGACACACTGCTGCCTGAAGCTGTAACTCATGCAGTCCTTTAACCACCTACAGAAGCTTCCTCCTTCTCGCCTTGCAATCCAGGATTTTGAGGAATAGTACATTTGGGGAAATGTATTTTCCCTTTGGTCTTAGGCAAATATATACTTGTCTTATATGTTAGTGGTACATCATTACAAAATGTCATTTGTATTCTGCATGAATTTCCTGCCTTCAGCATCCTCACCTGGGCCAGGCTGAGCTAAGGGGATATGGATACCACTATCAGTAGTGACTGGTCAGTCCTCCAACCTAACCTCTTCAACCTCACCCCCACCTTTGGCTGGCTCCCTGAGTAGCTTTCACCTGTTCCCGTTGAGGGTCTCTGCAGCCAACAGATTGGGTTTGCTGCTCCACCTCTGGTACTGCTACCTCCAACCCCACTACTTCTAAAGATGCCAGCCCCCTGCAGAGGGACTCACGTTTGCAGTTGCCATGATCCCGGGATTCATCTTTCCAAGGAGTAGGGAAAGGCTCTTCTTCAGTAAGTCCTGAAATTACATTATCAAACCCTCGTTTAGGAAACATTTCCTGCTTTTCAGCTGTTTTTGATTACTTTAATTAACATTCAAATACACAAAAACTTGATTAGATTCTGGTGCAAAAAAAGATTACTTGTAAAAAAAAATTCTGTCTCTTAAAAAAAAAAACTTTGCTTTTCACCCTTCCCACATAAACTGTGAACATAGTGTTTTAATAAATAGTATTTCTTCCTTTTTCATGCTTTAATTTCTCTGAATTTGGCTAGCGAAAATTTCTCCAATGTCGCACCTATGTTTTCTGTTTTACCTTGAAACACTCACAGTAGTCTTAGAGCAATTTTTGCTTTCTGACCTATCAAGGTATTTTAGGCTTATATTTCACTTTTTCTACTCTAGGCCTAGAATCAGCCATTTCTCTAGTTACTTTATGTGGGAAAAATATTTAGAAATCAATATATGGGTGCTAGGTGTGCCCATCGTTGCCAGGGTGTAATTTTAGATTATTTTAGAAGGTAATTCTGGGATACTTTACTCTCTCTCTCTCTCTCACACACACACACACACACACACACACACACACACACACACACACAAACCTCTTTTTGAGTTTTGAGATTCTCATTACATACGAGTATTCATGGATGGTGACAGTCAATAGAGAGCTAGTGATTCAATATTAATTGACCATTTACAATAAATAGGTATCAACACTAGGGACATAGGAATGCTAACATCTATGTCCCCATCTTCTTGAAGCTATGTTGTACTATTAAATAAAGATAACAAACTAATAAATGTGCAATGTAATTTCAGGTAATTATAAGTGTTACAAAACTAATTCAGCAAGATATGAGAACCCAAATTGTAAGTTTTCTAAAAAGAAAAAACCCTACTTTCGATTGATCAGAGAAGTTAAAATTTGAGGAAAGGTTTGAATAAAGTGTGAGAGGCAGTCATAAAAATATCAAGGCAAAGAGAATTTCAGGAGGAAAGAACAGCAAGGGAGAAGACCCAAAGGTGAAAACAAGCATCAACTATTGTTGAAAAGGCTGATAAGATTGCAATGAAATAACGATTTAAGAGTGAGGGCAGTGATGGAAAATGAAGCGGAGAAAGAGGCAGGGCTGGAAAGCTGAAAGGTCCTTTAAGCCATTGTCAAAACTTCGACACTTTTTCCCAGTGTGAAAAGATGGAACTGGGCAATTTTGAGCAAAAAAGAGGCATAACCTGGTCTTCCTGAAACAAGACCACTCTGTCTATTCATAGGAAACAAGACTAGCCAAAACAGGAAACTGGCCAATATGGTTAGCGTGATAGTTCAGGCAAAGAAACATCAGCTTGAATGCACAGGGTGGCAGTGGCTTTCAGGAAGAAGTGACTGTGTTCAGGATGTATTTAGAAGGTGGAACTATCAGAAATTGATAATGAATTAAATGAAGGTATGAAAGAAAGACAGGAATTAAGAATGATTCCTAGGTTCTTGGTACCATTTGCTGAGAAGGGAAAGCCTGAGAAAGAAGGGATTTGTGGAATTTATGAAATGTTTTAGTTTGTGTCCAAAATGATCTTCAGATTCAATGCAATCCCTATCAAAATACCAATGATGTTCTCCACAGAAATAGAAAAAGTACCCTAAAATTTATACAGAACCACAAAGCATTCTGAATAGTCAAAGCAATCTTCAGCAAAAAAGAACAAAGCAGGAGACATCACAGTACCTGACTTTGAAATATACTACAAAGCAGTAGTAAGCAAAATGGCATGGTACTGGCATTAAATACATAGACCAATGGATGAACATAGATAACACATAAGTAAATCCAGATATTTACAGCCAACTGATATTTGATAGACATTAAGAGCATACACTGGGGAAATGACAGTCTCTTCAACAAATGGGCTAGGAAAACTGAATATCTACATGCAGAAGAATGAAACTAGACTCCTATCTCTCACCACTTACAAAGTCTATTCAAAATGAATTAAAGACTTAAATGTAAGACCTCAAACTATAAAACTACCAAAAGAAAACATAAGGGAAAGCTTTCATGACATTGGTATAGGCAAGAGTATATTTGGATAAGACTTTAAAAGTACAGGCAACAAAAGCAAAAATTGACAAATGGGATTATATAAAGCAAAGCTTCTGCACAGCAAAAGAAACAATCAATATAGTCAAGAGACAACTTAGAGAATTTGAGAAAATATTTGCCAACTATGCATTTGACAAGAGGTTAATATCCAGAATATATAAGGAATTCAATAGAAAAAAAATCAAATAATCTGATTATAAAAGAGGTAAGTAATATGAATAGACATTTCTCAAAAAAAGATGTACCAATGGCCAATGAGTATATGAAAAACTGCTCAACGTCACTAATAATCTGGGAAATGCAAATCAAAACCATATAACATATTATCCTACACCAGTTAGAATGGCTATTATGAAAAAGACAAAACGTAACAAACGCTGTCAAGGATGTGGAGAAAAAATAACTCTTATACATTGTTGGTGGGGATGTAAATTAGTCCAGCCGTTACGGAAAACAGTATGGAGGTCCTCAAAAATTTAAAACAGAATTACTATACCATCCAGCAATCCCTCTACTAGGTATATATCCAAAAGAAATAAAATCAGTATGCCAAAGAGATAACTGCAATCTCATGTTTATTGCAGCACTGTTCACAGTAGCCAAGATATGGAATTAACCTAAGTGTCCATCAGTGGATGAATGGGTAAAAATATGTTTTATATATATATACACACACACACATATATATATACACACATACACACACACAATGGAATATTATTCAGCCACATAAAACACAAAAGTCTGTCATTGGCAACATGGATGAGACTGGAGGAAAACATGTTAAGTGACGTAAGCCAGATGAAGAGAAACAAATTCTGCATGATCTCATTCATATGTGGAATCCAAAAAAAAACAAATGTTGACACCATGGAAGCAGAGTACAAGGGTGGTTACCAGAGGCTGTGAAGCCAAGGGAGTGGCAGGGGCAGGGGAGAGAGGGAAACATTAATCAACAGGTACAAAGTTGCACTTAGATAAGAGAAATAAATGCATTTTAGTGTTCCATTGCACAATAAGGTGACTATAGTTAATACTAATATATTGCATATTTTAAAATAACTAGAAGAGAGGATTTTGAATGTTCTCACCACAAAGAGATGATAAATGCTTGAGGTAATGAATATGCTAATTACTCTAATTAATCATTACACATTTTATGCAAGTACCAAACAATCACACTGTACTCCATAATCATGTATAATTGGCATGTGTCAATTAATTTATTTTATTTTATTTTGTTTTTATTTTACTTTAGGTTCTGGGATACATGTGCAGAACTTGCAGGTTTGTTACATAGGTATCCATGTGCCATGGTGGTTTGCTGCATCCATCAACCCGTCATCTAGGTTTTAAGCCCCGCATCCATTTGGTATTTGTCCTAATGTTCTCCCTCCCCTTACCCCCCAGCCCCCGGCAGGCCCCAGTGTTTGATGTTCCCCTCCCCTTTCCATGTGTTTTCACTGTTCAACTCCCACTTATGAGTGAGAACATGCGGTGTTTGGTTTTCTGTTCCCGCGTTAGTTTGCTGAGAATAATGGCTTCCAACTTCATCCATGTCCCTGCAAAGGACATGAACTCATCCTTTTTTATGGTGCCCATTAAATTTTTTTTTAAAACTTTTTAAAAAGTTTTAAAGCATGCTGAATTTGAGATGCCTGCTAGATATCCAATGGGAAATGCAGAGTGCAGAGTTGGATGTGTGGTGTGGAGCTCAAGGCAGAAGCTGCAGCTGGAGAGGTCAATTTGGGAAACACTGGGCTAGAGATGCCACTTAAAGATGTGGAGCAGAGCAGTGAAAACAGAGAACTCCAAAACTAAGTTTTGGCCCAGCACAGTGGCTCAGACCCATAGTCGCAGCACTTTGGGAGACTGAGGACGGAGGATGACTTGAGCCAGGAGTATGACTGTACTCAGCCTGGGCCACATAGCAAGACCCCCAAGACCCTGTCTCTACTAAAAATTAAAAAATTAGCCTGACCTGGTAGTGCATGCCTATAGTCCTAGCTACTCAGGAGGCTGAGGTGAGAGGATTGCTCGAGCGGAGGAAGTCTAGGCGGCAGTGACCTATATGATTGCACCACTGCACTCCAGCCTGGGAAACAGGGCAACACCTGTCTCAAAAAGCCAAAAAACAAAAAAAAAAAACCTGAGCTTTGAAGCCAGGACAAGGAGGAGGACCCTCTAAGAAAGATCCAGAAGGAGTAGCCAGGGAGGCAGGAGGAAAGTCAAGAAGGTGTGATGGCCTGGAAGCCACGTGAGAAAGTGTTTCAAAGATGGAGTCAAATGGCCAATAGAGCAAGATGAGGCTGAGAAGTGATCCTGGGATGGGACAGCATGTAAGTTACCAGTCACCTTGACAAGGAAAATGTTAGTTGGGTGGTGAAGACAAAAGTCTGGGTAACGTATGTCCAATGAGAAGGCAGAAGAGGTGGTGATGTGGTGTAAAATAACCCAGAAGGCTTCTGTTGTAAGGGGAAATGAAGAAATAGAAGGAAATGATCAAGTAGGAAGGGAGATTAGGAGAATGGGCGATGCCTTTTGCAATCATCAATAGCTGGCACAATTCCAAATGAGACGTGCACTACGGTTGCCAGATGGCTCTAACAAAAATACCCGGCACATATTGTGAAGGTTCATTATGTCCCATTTTTAGTTAATACGCAAGTTGTCATAATAGCAAATGGTGAAAGTCAAGAGAGTGAGCAATAAAATTAATGCCCAAGTCATATTCAAATATAACAATAAAAACTTTCTTAATTTGAAAAATGCCAAGCATCAAATGCTGAATATTTTTAAAACTTTTTTCTCCAAGTACAGCACTCAAATACTAGACAATCTTCTTCAAAAGTGAGCATGCAACTCTAACAATATTTGTTCCACTACAACTTTCTGAGTAGTAGCATGTGCAATTTATAAGAGAATGTACAGTTGCTTGGGGTGGTGGATATTTCATTTAAAAAGATGCTTTCTACCGCTAAAAATCTCTCTCATTTAAAGTTCCACTGAGGCTAGTTCTTCATATTACATTTGACTAGATACTGTTAATAAAACTATTAGCATTTTTCATTTTTAAAAAATGGCCGTGATTGATAATTTGTCTTTTCACTGAATCTCTCTCTCTCTCCCTTTTTCTTTTTCTCACTGCCTCTCTCCATGTCCCTTCCTCTCAAATCCCTCCCTCTGCCACCTCCTCATTTCTTTGGTTTTGAGTAAGTCAGAACTTCAAGGCCAGGTCACATGAAGATGTCATTTCCAGAACCTTCCTAGCTTCCCTCACTCTCCCACACTCATGCCTTCCCTCTCCTTTCCATTTTGTTCTTCCCTCTCTGCTTTCTTCTAATCACTTAGTCCTTTTAATTTCCCATCAGTTGCTCTGTTAGTCATCATTGTTTTCATCTTTCTTCTGACAAAACCTTTCCTATAAGGTGTTGCTTCTCAGGACACTTCGCCTTCCTCCCAGCTCAACATTCTTATGTCTGAATTGCCCTTCTTCCTATTTATACAGGAGCTGCAGAATACAAACATGGGACACCAATCCAGACCTTTCCGCCTACCAGTTACAGTTTCTTTGTGTGTAAAATGGGATGACAACACTACCCACTCCAAAGGATTTTGATGAAATTTAAATGAAGCATAGAGTGTAAAAGTCTTAGCGTGGCATCTGATTTGTGTTTATGAAATATTCATTGTTATTCTTATCATTTCCTTGACTTTTTACTATCTCTGTCATTACAAAATAATGAAGATGGAGGAAACTTAAATTTCTCAACAACCAAATTCTCAAAAGGAACAATGTTGATACAGAGTTTAAAGGCCTAATTAATAATATCTGTGATGTATACCCATCAGGGTACAGACGTGAAACATGTGACTAATTGAAACTGGAAAATTTGAGGAGAATTTAGCAATGGAATATTTTCAAAATGGGCAGGGTATAATGAAACAAGAGGTAGTGCAGTACCCTGGGACTAGCAATATCAGGGAGCCCTTACCCAAGGCCCTAAAGGAGCAAGGGGGTGGGAGTGGGTGGAAAACTAGCTAGGAGGTGCATGGAGAGGGTTACCTGGCAGGAGCTGTGGCCACAAGGAGAGGATCACATCATGTCACTGGAAAGATCCAAAGGTATAAGTTCTCCAAAGTCTGTCCTCCCTGCCTTTGATCCCTGAATGCTCCTGACTGGTCAAACCTGACACACAGGTCAGCTTCATGCGATACACAGCAGATGCGGAAGGGCGAAGGATGTATCTAGGGATGGAAATCCTGATTTGATGCTGGGTCTTTTACCTGAGACCCAGGATGTTAATCTAAGTCTCCCAGTCATGTTACACAGGCTCAATTGCAATTTGCACAATTTCTATGTGCAATTAAATGGATTAAAAACTCTGCATAGTCTGAGTTTCTTGTCATCTTAGTGATAATCTCCGTGTTTAAATTTGAACGAAATACTTTATCATGAATTATTCTAGGTACTTCTTATAAATTCATAACCACATTTATGACCTGACATTACAGCTGTAATTGGCATTATATTTACATATTTATTATAATGACTATGCAATAAGTGTGCCTTAATTAGATGATGATATTGTAACTAACAACCCATACCACTTAATTTATAAAGGAGATTAGAAACAAAATATCATATGCAACTTGTTTTAATTAGCTCCCCTGAAGCACCTTGGGCTCTACACTGCTATTTGCAATTGAGGCAATTGTTGTTTGAGGAGGGATAAATCAGTGAATTAAATGCGCATAACCCTAAAACCGTTTCCTCCTTAGTGATTGTTAGAATTAGATAATTTGCCATATACTCTGGTTGCCTTGGCTAAAAGGAAGGTAAAGACTCAGGTTTTGTTCAGATATTGGTACAATTTAATAATTACAATCAAAAGCTTTATTTTCTTTATAATTTTACTTAATTTCCCCACATTATATTCCAATTTTTATTTTCTTATCTTATGTTCTTTTAAACGACACTAAAGTTTTGAAGGGTTTTTGGAAAATACGTAAAGTGCAATTTTTTAATATTTGGAAATTCCATATCAGGCATGTTTTTATAAGCTATGTGGATTATTTTCTGATAGACGCCAGTCCCAAAACTGCAGAGCTCATTTGTCATGGAAGATCTATTTGCTTATCAAATTATGCAAGTTTGGTACATTTACCATCTATTGCTTTTCTATTGAACTGAAATCAACCACAAACACATTTTTATGGCTGCACAGTAATAATAACAATAACCTTATACAGAAGCAAACTTCCAAATAAGAAAAATCTTTAGAAAACATCAAACAGCTCAGTGCAGAATTGGTAATTCCACCCAGACGCTGTCATCATGAGGAACAAATGTTTACGTTGCCAAGTTCACCAAAAGGGGAGATAAAGCTCTCAGGAGAAGAGCATTCCTCACTCATGCAATACTAGACATTGAGAACAAATTTCATTTGTCACTGCTCCTTCGTGTTGGCACCAAACAATACAAAACTTGTCCATTATATTAATAATCAAAAGAAATGCTGGTACATTCAGAGCTATTTAGGCTAGAACGTTATTTGAAACTGCAAAGCTTTTATGAGTCGGCCAGATGTTTCATGATGAATTATGCCTAACAAAGGTGCCAAAAATATTTCAAGTTAGTACTGTGAAATTAGCTTTCCTTATTGATGAGAAGCAAGAAGGTATCGAGTTTAAGAGTCTCTCTAGATACATTCATCTACCTTTTGGTACAGAACATGCCAACGAGCCTTTCCTAACAATTTGCTTTAATCTGAAAGGATGAAATGTTAGACACTTAAATATTACAAGCTGCCACATTCGTTCTCAGAAGGTAAAGCTTTTTAAAACAATTACAAGCAGAGCCTCTAGGAAAAGAAAAACAATTTCCTACTTAACTTCCCAGTAAAATGTAGCCTCCATCACCAGAATCTCACTTACTCAGTGCTTAGTGCAACCCAATATTTTCATGATGCAAATCCCTAAATACTTTAAGAGCATCGACTGTTTTTAACATTAGGCCATATAATCCTGATTTGGGGGACTTTCTACTAGCACTCCCTAAACAAGAGGTGGGATTGAGGATTAAAGGTTTATACCAGTAGATGGATAAAACTAAGCTATAAAATATGCATTAGACTGCACTTCACTAATTTTGCTCTAAAAGAAGTTGATTATTTTAGGTTTCCCATGTCAGAATAGATGTTTTTAGACTTTCAGGGTTGTGGATTAGTGGCTTCAATGCAGAAAATACATTATAGGAAAAAAACAAACAAACAAACAAAAAAACAGGAACCATTCCTTGCCTCGTAAAGTATAAGATAGAAAAAGACATGGGTTTTTATTTTTAAAATACTTAACCATTTTCTTCAATACAGTTGCTAACCAGAAGGTTTGTTTTAAAGTGGTGAGGTAATTTCTAGTAGGTGACAGAAGCTTAGGATGCAGGCAGGGTCTGCCTGTCAGGATGGATACTCCATTTTTGACAATAAGATGACAGCGACTTGCTACCTTGCAGCCTCCTTTCCCGGCTAATGATTAATAGTCCCATAGAGTCAGGAAAAAAAAGGAGACCTCTGTCAGGTTGACCCCAGTCTACCTGAGCTGACCTGTTGACTGGGGGGTTAAACTACTTTAAGATTTGTGAATTTAGTTCAGCATCTTTGTTACAGTTTGTTTAAAGGGAATTTACTGGTCCTGATGCTGGCCTTTATGTGAGGTCACAAGTACTCTATGGGGAGCACTGTCAAATATACGTATCATAGGAGTAACTGAAGAGAATATCAGAAATCAGGAATATCATAGAAAAGCCTGAATTCAACTAATGTACTTTCTGATTATGCTGCTCAATTTATAACACTGTGTTTTGGTTCTTGTTTTGCTTCACGCAGCTCTGTTTAAAGTCTCATGTTTTGTTTTTGTATTGTGGGATGCTCGGCCCTCATGTCCAAAAATAATCAATTATCTGACAGTGATCGGTGTAACGACATGAGAATTAATAACCACAGAGCTAGCAGTTTTGAGCTCTTCTTTTATACAAGCAACGTACTAAATGCTAGACAAGTATTAACTCAGGTAATTTCTACAACAACCCTATGATGTATATTTTCTTATTATCCTAGTTTTACAGATGAGAAAACAGTGGCAAAAAAAAGTATTGTAACTTGCTCAGGGTCATGCAGTCAATATAGAGCAGAAAGAAGGTTCAGACCTAGGATGATTCTAATCCAGACCCTTAAATACTACTGGACAAGCAATAATAGAATTCTCTTTATTTTGAATCAGTAACTTGATAAATAGCCAAAAGAATCACGTGGCATATTTTTTATGTGATAGACCCTAGTGCTAACACCGTGCTGGGTGCTGTGAGAAAAAAAAAAAGGGGGTTAAAGACAGTATCCACCCTCAAGAATTTAACAATCTGATGGATAGCTAAGTATTAAGCCTGAAGGTTAAAGGAAGGCTATTCGATTTTGGTAAATGTGTGTTGTATTTATATAGAAACATATAAATTTATACACACAAATATATCTGAGCCAATTTTTGAAAGATCATTGGTTTCCAGATTTGTTAATTATTTGTTAATTATCTTAATGATGTAATAGTAATTATGCTAATTTTTGAAAAAGGAAAATAATCTCATTTAAGTATGTTTAACTCCTAAAAAGACAATATTTATATAAAAGCAAGCCATCACATGTTGAAATGAAGACCAATCAGAAAATACATGCAAATGATTACCAAAATCTCCCAGGTTAACATGCAAAAGGCGTAAAGTACAAGAAAGGCACTAACATTAATATAATGGAGCCACCAGGTTTTGAGGGAGTGAAGCCGGTATTAGATTAGTGCAAAAGTAATTGTAGTTTTTGCTATTTCAGTGACAAAAACCACAATTACTTTTGCACCAATCTAATAATTCCAACTGTGGCACACACCATATCTTGGAATTATGGTTAACAGATTCAATATTACGGAGGAAATTTTTCTTAATGAAATCTTACTGGCTTGGGTATCACACAATTCGCCTCTGGTTTCCTGGGTACCTTTTGCACTCCAGTAGGAGGGGACCATCACAATTCTTATAATTCTGGAAGATCCAGGCATGGAAATGCATGCCTTTGATGGGAGACGCACTACCAATTGGCTCTCATTTGTGTGCTTCCCAATCAAGCTCCAGGATTGTATTTTGAGAACCTTGGAAGAGACAAGGATGGAAGTCAAAACTGAAAGAGTTGGAACTCTTTGTAACATGAGGACACAAGAAGCAAGCGTGGCTTTGCTGGCATTTAACTGTGTGTAAGTCAAGTGTAGGGATGCAGTCTCCCAAGTCAACAGAAACCACTGAGCAGCTTCAGCTCTGTGAGCCTCTCAGCCTAGCGGTGCCCTGCAAGAAGAGTTTTGAGTCTAAACATACTTTAGGGGATGGGGATCCTGCATTAGTCCTTGGTGATGAGACTCAGGGGAATTCAAATTGCTACAGATTGCAGTGAGGCAATGGTAGTGGAAGTGCTCTGTGTTGTGAGCCTTGAGCATGCATACATAGTAGCTGTGTGAATTATCTTTCAAGATCAGTGTGATGGGAAATTTATTTAAAAATACAAAACTTAAAATAAGAAAAATCTCATTCATTCAATTTTAAAACATAGATAATTTCCTATTAATTTTTGTATTCTATTTCTATGTTATCATTCAAGGACACTGTAAAAACTTAAAGATGAGCTTGCAGCCAAAACTAGGAGAAATTGTGAAGTCGAAAAATAGTTAATTTGTAGCCAGAGGGCAGTTACACGGTCAGTCACTGAAAAGGATATTAAACAGGCACAGGATCTAGACAGCAGCACCAACAGGGACAGACGTTGAGTTCCTGGTTCATTCCTGCCCTGGAGTCCCAAATCCTTCAAGCTTGCAAAGCTCTCTTAAAACTTGCAAATGAGGTACCAACCCTACAGAGAGAAAGAAATCCTTGACTGTTCCAAGGAGAGAACTGCTTCAATTTTCAAAGCTTCCCTTGGCCCTAGAAGTAAAGAGTGCTGGCTGAAGCTCCAGATTGCTTTTAGAAATGAGATATGAAGACATCCCTTTTTATTTCAAATAACAGATTAAGATAAAACCATTCTGTAATTCGCAACATTTTCAACATCTTACTCTCAATAGCCACCATGACCTTTTCTTGTTATGCACAGACCATAGTCGTTAATCATTTTTCTTCATAAGGTTGAATTCATTAGTTTTTAAAGCTGATATAGATTCATAGCTCTTAGTCATCATTAGTTACTTAAAAGAGTGTGCGGGGGGGAGGAGGCAGGGAGGGTGATTAGTGCCTCATTAGCACCTCTCTGTTTCTTCTAAAATACTAGCGAGCAATTAATGCAATGAGAAAGAGACCACTCATGTTCTGAAGAAACTGACCCATCCTAATAAACTGCTTTAAAAATTGTACTTTGTCCTTCTGAACACAAATTATTAAGCTAGAGCTTGAGATGGTGCTTTTACCCTGCACATAAAACAAAGGAATTCAGGGAAGGTTGCTACATTCTTAATTCCAATCAACAGACATTTATGGTGTCCTTGTTGCATGCTTGCTACTGTTCTTATTATAGGTAATACAAGAGAAGACTCTCACGGCACCTATCTTCAAGCAGCAGAAACCTGTCTTTGAGATGATATGGAAATGCTCACATCCAGGAAGCAGTTAGAAAACAACAGAAGGCTTAGACTAGAGTCATCATTATTAAGTTGGCCAACTCAGTAGTGCAGAGCTGGCAGAAGATATGCTCCTTAGACTGACTGGGAGGTCAAACTTCCAACCCCAGCTCTGCTGCTTACTACATCACCGTGGACTGTGCCCTTCATTTTCCTGAGTCTTTTTTTTTCATTTGTCAAAGTCAAGCATTGACAAACTATATGCAAAGCACTCCTAATATAGTGCCTGACCATAAAGAACTTTGGCCAGATAATAGTGCCGAACACAGCTTTATTACGAGATGCGTGTGCTGTGCCCTTTAGGAAGGCTTAGTTGGTGGGGATAGTCAGAGAGAGTCCAGTATGAAAGGAGTTCAGGCTCTTTTCTCTGCTGATTCTCTCCTCATAGCTGGGTATTACATTCATTGTCAGGCCCACTGAAAGGTGAGAGACGTTGGTGAAAAATGCCCCTGGTGGTCAGGCCCTCAGATGTGAGTGTGCTAAAGATTCAATAAGCTAATACATGAAAAGCTATTAGTAGGTGGCTGGCACATGGTACACATTCAGTAAACATTACCTATTACCTTTATTGTTATTACTAATAAAATATCTGGTTCAATACAGGCATTCAAAATATAAGATCATATTATATAGGGAAATGTATGAGAGCCTCCAGCCATTTAAAAAGCTTTGCTATAGAAGGAGGTAGTGGAGGCTGGGTGCAGTGATTGACGCCTGTAATCCCAGCACTTTGGGAGGCCAAGGTGGGAGGATCATGAGGTCAAGAAATCGAGGCCATCCTGGCCAACATGGTGAAACCCCGTTTCCACTAAAAAAAAAAAAAAAAAATTAGCCAGGTGTGGTGGCACGCACCTGTAGTCCCAGCTACTCAGGAAACTGAGACAGAAGAATCACTTGAACCGGGGAAGCAGAGGTTGCAGTTAGCCAAAATCACGCCACTGCACTCCAGCCTGGCAACAGAGTGAGACTCTAAGAAAGAAAGAAAAGAAAAGAAAAGAGAAGAGAAGAGAAAAGAAAAGAAAAGAAAGAAAGACAGTGGAGATAATTCAGTATTATTTAAGTGTACAGGTCTAAATATACTTTAGGGGATGGGGATCCTGCATTAGTCCTTGGTGATGAGACTGAGTGGAATTCAAATTGCTACAGATTGCAGTGAGGCAATGGTGGTGGAACACGGATTCTACTGGAGAAAACTCTTTTCTGTGAATTACAGCTGCCCAGAACCGTCTTGAAACATAGTGAATGTTTATCTCTTACATAAGAAGAGTCTCCAAGACACAAACGAATGTGTTGAGGCTGACCTCTGAGATTCTTTCCATAAGGCAGGGGGTACATGCTCAGCACACACGGCATCCATAAAGAACAAACAAGGTCATGTTCAGGAGCATCTAAGTAGGCAATGAAAGGTGGTGGCTCTAAGTGTGTTCCCAAGACCTGCTAACCCAGCCAAAGCACCTGGGTTAGCACTCGGCTGTGTCCACAGCCAGCTGTGGGTTGCTGTGAGTCTCGCTGTCTCCATTGTACAAAGGATAAGTAATAAGAATACATTATTGTTTTGAGGCATTAATGTAAAACAGGTAGAATGGCTAATAATTAATATTATTATTTTGCTATTCAAGCAGAGAAAAGAACATTCTGAAGAGGAAAATTAATGACTAAAGACTAAAATGGTCAAAGTAGGCATTTAATAGACGCTTTTTAGTTGAATAAGATGGAGCAATAGCATGAGTAAATTGCCTGGCAGAGGTCAGATTATTAAAGGTCTTGGAGGCAAGGGAAGATTCAAAGGTTGCAGATTTTACTTTTTAAAATGAGATTATAGAATGTTTCTAATGAAGAAATATTAATAACAAGGTAAAAGCATGATTTAGAACTTAGATGTTTACAGAGCATATTCAGACTTGAGCTCATTTGATCTACATATCCTCCTGTAAGGTCTGTGAAGCCATTGCTATTATCTCCAACTTTCAGAAGAAAAAGTAGGTTCAGAAAAATAAAGTGACTTGTTCTTGTGGCAAAAGTACTAAATGACCTAAATCCATATCTTCCCATGACCCATATTGTACAATTCATCACAGCATATCACAGGATGGCAGAGGAGAATTTCACGATTTCATAAATATTTGACAGTTTGGTAATATCATTTTTATCTCATCGAAATTAAAAACATCAGCATCTTGGTAATTTCATTCTTATCCTATAGTACTTGCTGCAATACTTTGGCATTATGTGTTAAATAAGGTAGATGTAATTCTCACTTTGTTCAGTTCTGGCAATTCTAAAATTAACAGAGGTCTATGTAAAGGGCCTCTATCCATTGATTTGACATTTAGCCAAACCTCTTCTAGTCAAATCCTCCAGGATTTGTATTGTCAGTCCAAGTTCTATTATGATGACTTTACAACACAAATGAGTTCATCTTAAAACTCTAGGAGAGAGAGGTTCCAAGATGGCTGAATAGGAACAGCTCCAGTCTACAGCTCCCAGTGTGAGTGACGCAGATGGGTGATTTCTGCATTTCCAACTGAGGTACCAGGTGCATCTCACTGGGGCTTGTCAGACTTTGGGTGCAGCCCATGGAGTGAGCCAAAGGAGGGCAGGATATCACCTCACCAGGGAAGCACAAGGGGTCAGGGAATTCCCTTTCCTAGCCAAGGGAAGCTGTGACAGAAGGTACCTGGAAAATCGGGACACTCCCACCCTAATACTGTACTTTTCCAATGGTCTTAGGAAACGGCACACCAGGAAATTACATCCTGTGCCTGGCTCGGAAGGTCCCAGGCCCACAGAGCCTTGCTCACAGCTAGCACAGCAGTCTGAGATCGAACTGCAAGGTGGCAGCGAGGCTGAGGGATGGGCGTCTGTCATTGCTGAGGCTTGAGTAGGTAAACAAAGGGGCCAGGAAGCTCAAACTGGGTGGAGCCCACCGCAGCTCAGGGAGGCCGGCCTGCCTCTGTAGACTCCAGCTCTAGAGGCAGGGCATAACTGAACAAAAGGCAGCAGAAACTTCTGCAGACTTAAACGTCCCTGTCTGACAGCTTTGAAGACAGTAGTGGTTCTCCCAGCACAGAGTTTGAGATCTGAGAACAGTCAGACTGCCTCCTCAAGTGGGTCCCTGACTCCCAAGTAGCCTAATGGGACCGACTGACACCAGCCCAGTAGGGGCCGACTGACACCTCATATAGCCTGGTGCCCCTCTGAGACAAAGCTTCCAGAGGAAGGATTAGGCAGCAACATTTGCCGTTCTGCAATGTTTGCTGTTCTGCAACCTCCACCGGTGATACCCAGGCAAACAGGGTCTGGAGTGAACCTCCAGCACACACCAACAGACCTGCAGCTGAGGGTCCTGACTGTTAGAAGGAAAACTAATAAACAAAAAGGACATCCACACCAAAACCCCATCTGTACATCACCATCATCAAAGACCAAAGGTAGATAAAACCACAAAGATGGGGAGAAACCAGAGCAGAAAACCTGAAAATTCTAAAAATCAGAGCATCTCTTCTCCTCCAAAGGATCACAGCTCCTCACCAGCAACAGAACAAACCTGGATGGAGAATGACTTTGATGAATTGAGAGAAGAAGGCTTCAGACGATTGGTAATAACAAACTTCTCCAAGCTAAAGATGGATCTTTGAATCCATCGCAAAGAAGCTAAAAACCTTGAAAAAAGATTAGACAAAAGGCTAACCAGAATCAACAACACAGAGAAGACCTTAAGTGACCTGATGGAGCTGAAAACCATGGCACAAGAACTACATGACACATGCACAAACTTCAGTAGAAGATTCAATCAAGTGGAAGAAAGGGTATCAGTGATTGAAGATCAAACAAATGAAATGAAGTAAGAAGAGAAGTTTTGAGAAAAAAGAGTAAAAAGAAATGAACAAAGCCTCCAAGAAATATAGGTCTACGTGAAAAGACCAAATCTACGTTTGATTGGTGTACCTGAAATTGACAGGGAGAAAGGAACCAAGTCAGAAAACACTCTTCAGGATATTATCCAGGAGAATTTCCCCAACCTAGCAAGGCAGGCCAACATTCAAATTCAGGAAATACAAAGAATATCACAAAGATACTCCTTGAGAAGAGCAACTTCAAGACACAAAATTGTCAGATTCACCAAAGTTGAAATGAGGGAAAAAAATGTTAAGGGCAGCCAGAGAGAAAGGTTGGGTTACCCACAAAGGGAAGCCCATCAGACTAACAGCAGATCTCTCAGCAGAAACTCTGCAAGCCAGAAGAGAGTGGGGGCCAATATTCAACATCCTTAAAGAAAAGAATTTTCAACCCAGAATTTCATATCCAGCCAAACTAAGCTTCATAAGTGAATGAGACATAAAATCCTTTACAGACAAGCAAATGCTTAGAGATTTTGTCACTACCAGGCCTGCCTTACAAGAGCTCCTGAAGGAAGCACTAAACATGGAAAGGAACAACCAGTACCAGCCACTGCAAAAACTTGCCAAATTGTAAAGACCATTGATGCTAGGAAGAAACTGCATCAACTAACGAGCAAAATAACCAGCTAACATCATAATGACAGGATCAAATTCGCACACAATGTTAACCTTAAATGTAATTGGGCTAAATGCCCCAATTAAAAGACACGGACTGGCAAATTGGATAAAGAGTCATGAACCATCAGTGTGCTGTATTCAGGAGACCCATCTCATGTGCAGAGACACACATAGGCTCAAAATAAAGGGGTGGAAGAAGACCCACCAAGGAAATGGAAAGCAAAAAAAAAAAAAAAAAAAAAAAAAAAAAAAAAAAAAAAAAAAAAAAAAAAAAAAAAAAAAAAAAAAAAAAAAAACAAAAAAAAAAAAAAAAAAAAAAAAAAAAAAAAAAAAAAAAAAAAAAAAAAAAAAAAGCAGGGGTTGCAATCCTAGTCTGATAAAACAGACTTTAATCCAACAATGATCAAAAGAAACAAAGAAGGTCATTATATGATGGAAAGGGATCAATTCAACAAGAAGAGCTAACTACCCTAAATATATATGTACCCAATACAGGAGCACTCAGATTCATAAAGCAAGTCCTTAGAGATCTACAAAGAGACTTAAAAACCCACACAATGATAATAGGAGACTTTAACACCCCACTGTCAACATCAGACAGATCAACGAGACAGAAAGTTAACAAGAATATCCAGGAATTGAACTCAGCTTTGCACCAAGCAGACCTAATAGACATCTACAGAAGTCTCCACCCCAAATCAGCAGAATATACATTCTTCTCAGCACCACATTGCACTTATTCCAAAATTGACCACATAGTTGGAAGTAAAGCACTTCTCAGCAAATGTAAAAGAAGAGAAATTATAACAAACTCTCTGTCAGACCACAGTGCAATCAAACTAGAACTCAGGATTAAGAAACTCACTCAAAACTGCTCAACTACATGGAAATGGAACAACTGGCTCCTGAATGACTACTGGGTACATAACGAAATGAAGGCAGAAATAAAGATGTTCTTTGAAACCATTGAGAACAAAGATACAACATACCAGAATCTCTGGGACACATTTAAAGCAGTGCATAGAGGGAAATTTATAGCACTAAATGCCCACAAGAGAAAGCAGGAAAGATCTAAAATTGACACCTTAACATCACAATTAGAAGAACTAGAGAAGCAAGAGCAAACACATTCAAAAGCTAGCAGAAGGCAAGAATAACTAAGATCAGAGCAGAATTGAAGGAGATAGAGACACAAAAAATACTCTTCAAAAAAATCAATGAATCTAGGAGCTGGTTTTTTGAAAAGATCAACAAAATTGACAGACCACTAGCAAGATTAATAAAGAAGAAAAGAGAGAAGAATCAAATAGATGCATTAAAAAATGATAAAGGGGATATCACCATCGACCCCAAAGAAATAAAAACTACCATCAGGGAATACTATAAATACCTCTACGCAAACAAACCAGAAAATCTAGAAGAAATGGATAAATTCCTGGACACATACACCCTCCCAAGACTAAACCAGGAAGAAGTTGAATCCCTGAAGAGACCAATCACGGGCTCTGAAATTGAGGTGATAATTAATAGTCTACCAACCAAAAAAGGTCCAGGACCAGACAGATTCACAGCCAAATTCTACCAGAGGTACAAAGAGGAGCTGGTACCATTCCTTCTGAAATTATTCCAATCAATAGAAAAAGAGGGAATCCTCCCTAACTCATTTTATGAGGCCAACATCATCCTGATACCAAAGCCAGACAGACAGACACACACACACAAAGAGAATTTTAGACCAATATCCTTGATGAACATCAATGCAAAAATCCTCAATAAAATACTGGCAAACTGAACCCAGCAGCACATCAAAAAGCTTATCCATGATGATCAAGTTGGCTTCATCCTGGGATGCAAGGCTGGTTCAACATATGCAAATCAATAAACGTAATCCAACATATATACAGAACCAAAGACAAAAACCATATGATTATCTCAATAGATGCTGGGCAAAAACTGGAAGCATTCCCTTTGAAAACTGGCACAAGACAGGGATGCCCTCTCTCACCACTCCTATTCAACATAGTGTTGGAAGTGCTGGCCAGGGCAATCAGGCAGGAGAAAGAAATAAAGAGTATTCAATTAAGAAAAGAGGAAGTCAAATTGTCCCTGTTTGCAGATAACATGATTGTATATTTAGAAAACCCCATCATCTCAGCCCAAAATCTCCTTAAGCTGATAAGCAACTTCAGCAAAGTCTCAGGATACAAAATCAATGCGCAAAAATAACAAGCATTCCTATACTACAATAACAGACAGAGAGCCAAATCATGAGTGAACTCCCACTCACAATGGCTTCAAAGAGAATAAAATACATAGGAATCCAACTTACGAAGGATGTGAAGGACCTCTTCAAGGAGAACTACAAACCACTGCTCAGCAAATAAAAGAGGACACAAACAAATGGAAGAACATTCCACGCTCATGGATAGGAAGAATCAATATTGTGAAAATGGCCATACTGCCCAAGGTAATTTATAGATTCAATACCATCCCCATGAAGCTACCAATGACGTTCTTCACAGAATTGGAAAAAACTACATTAAAGTTCATATGGAACCAAAAAAGAGCCCGCATTGTGAAGACAATCCTAACCCAAAAGAACAAAGCTGGAGGCATCATGCTACCTGACTAGAAACTATACTACAAGGCTACAGTAACTAAAACAGCATGGTACTGGTACCAAAACAGAGATATAGACCAGTGGAACAGAACAGAGCCCTCAGAAAATACCACACATCTACAATCATCTGATCTTTGACAAACTTGACAAAAATAAGAAATGGGGAAAGGATTCCCTATTTAATAAATGGTGCTGGGAAAACTGGCTAACCATATGTAGAAAGATGAAACTGGATCCCTTCCTTACACCTCATAAAAAAAATTAATTTGAGATAGATTAAAGACTTAAATGTTAGACCTAAAACCATAAAAACCCTAGAAGAAAACCTAGGCAATACCATTCAGGACACTGGCATGGGCAAGGACTTCATGACTAAAACACCAAAAGCTATGACAACAAAGTCAAAATTGACAAATGGGATCTAATTAAACTAAAGAGCTTCTGCACAGCAAAAGAAACTACCATCAGAGTGAACAGGCAACCTACAGAATGGGAGAAAATTTTTGCAATCTGCCCATCTGACAAAGGGTATCCAGAATCTACAAAGATCTTAAGCAAATTTACAAGAAAAAATCAAACAACCCCATCAAAAAGTGGGCAAAGAATGTGAACAGACACTTCTCAAAAGAAGACATTTATGCAACCAATGGACACATGAAGAAATGCTCATCATCACTGGCCATCAAAGAAATGCAAATCAAAACAACAATGAGATACCATTTCAAGCCAGTTAGAATGGTGATCATTAAAAGGTCAGGAAACAAGAGGTGCTGGAGAGGATGTAGAGGAATAGGAACACTTTTACACTGTTGGTGGGAGTGTAAACTAGTTCAATCATTGTGGAAGACAGTGTGGCGACTCCTCAAGGATCTAGAACTAGAAATACCATTTGAATCAGCCATCCCATTACTGGGTATATACCCAAAGGATTATAAATCATGCTGCTATAAAGACACATGCACACGTATGTTTATTGCGGCACTATTCACAATAGCAAAGACTTGGAACCAACCCAAATGTCCATTAATGATAGACTGGATTAAGAAAATGTGGCACATATACACCATGGAATACTATGCAGCCATAAAAAAAGATGAGTTCATGTCCTTTGTAGGGACATGGATGCAGCTGGAAACCATCATTCTCAGCAAACTATCACAAGGACAAAAAACCAAACACCATATGTTCTTTCTCATACGTGGGAACTGAACAGTGAGAACACTTGGACACAGTGTAGGGAACATCACACTCTGGAGCCTGTCATGGGGTGGGGGGAGTGTGGAGGGATAGCATTAGGAGATATACCTAATGTAAATTACGAGTTAATGGGTGCAGCACACCAACATGACACATGTATACATATGTAGCAAACCTGCACGTTGTGCACATGTACCCTAGAACTAAAGTATAATAATAAAAAAAAAACCTCTAGGAGAAAGTGGATGCATATATGATAGCACTGATGCCTAACATTCACTGAAAGCTTCCTATGAATCAGTCACTGATCTAAGTACTGTTTATATGTGATAAGCAATTGAAAACTTGTAACAATCTTATAAGAAAAGTACGTCACTAGCCACATTTTACAGACAGGATATGAAAAGATGCTGAAATTGCAACGCTTGCACCAACATCTCCCTCAGACCTTGGGACTAAGCACAGCCTTCCTGTAGAATCTTTGCACTGGTATGGCGCAAAGTATGGTTTGCGTGTTGGAAAGGAGTAGTATTCCCGAAGCAGCTGAGGTCTTGTCATAGTCTGAGGCCAGAAGCCCCCAAATGAAGAGGCAAGAGGAGGGGAGTCAGCACCAGTCATAGTGCTGTGAGGTGGCATCCTTGGAGCTAGCTGAATGGCATCACCAAAAGGAAGGTGTACAGAACAGTGGGTGTCACATACTGCTCAAAGGCAGATGTTTGGACCCATTTTAAGAAGTTTCTAATACATTTGGTAAGACTTTGGGGGGGGGGAAATAAAAAAGTCATACGATAGCAGCCAGGATGGGAAAAGATAAAAGCACCTGTTACATACACTTCAATCAATCTTGTTACATCATCCCAGAGAACATGCACCCACCGTGTGTGATCTCTTTTGTACCATTTCAAGAGAACCAAGGAAATCACTGATGTATCCACTCTTCAATTCAGTGTTAAAGGCCAGTAAACACACAAATACATCTTTGATCATAAGGTTAGAGTGGATAAAAATTTAGGTCTCTAAATTAACATCAAAAATAAGAGAAGGGATGCTATCCAAAGGCCTTTCTCAAGGTAAGGAAAACATCTTTCAAACAAACAGGTATTGTTTGCCAAACTTCAGGGCAAAGCCATTTTGTAAGCAAAAGCAAAGATTTAATAAAGCAATTCCTACGGAGAGTATTTATCGGGCTTTGACAAATCTGGATACATGAGAAGCTTGATTAACCAGATAGAAATGACTTATTAGGTATCTATTGTTTTAGAAACCTGTCCTACTTGTTTTCATGAAAAATGAGAAAAGAATAGGGTTTTGAGGTTGAGATTTTAAGAAATGAATGGAGACACATGGCCCTTTAGAAATTCACAATCTAGCTCGAGAGAGAATAAAGTGCTCTGGCAAGAAGTCAGGTCTACCACAGACTAATCCACTGCATCTAACATCTCTGTTAATCTCCTTTCAATTCTAATTAGGGAGATCAGACAAAAGAAGGTATATGTGAAGACATACAAACAAGCACAACTCCGCTCATGCTTGGACCCGGAAAAATTGCATGCAAGACTACCAGGGCTCAGCAGCTGTGCATCTTTGGGAACCACCTGTTCTTGCTCTCCCTTGGGAGTCTGGAGTGTAAGCAGAGCCCATGCCTCATGGGGCTGGAGAACACAGAAAGGGAAGAAGAAGGCAGAAATAAATGTGATTAAAACACGGGAGGATTTGGCAGTTGCCTGTGTGGTATGATTGGAAGGATGCCGTGTCTGCCAAAAATATCCTTCCAACCAACGTCATCACAGCACCTGAACTTTCCCCTGTATGCATTTTGTTTGGAAAGGCATCAGAAGCCAAACTGCTAAATCTTAAATATATAAACCCTTTGGAAAACTCAATTCAACCTTTCAGCTTTTAACGGAATGGCCATGCATCTTCATTTGCTTAGCACAGCTCAGAATTTTGCCTATGGCCCCAGCTTCTTTATTGATAGGGTCCTCTCACTCTTAAAAGGATCCCAATTTGGAAGATACTTTGCAGAGCCAACGTAGTGTCTAATGATCTAGAGTAAACCGGATAATACAGGTGTAAGATGGGAACATGTTGACGATGGCAAGGAAGATATGCTGAACATCTGACCACAGTGGGGTTCCCTGAGAAGATGAGACCCCACCAAATGATATGGGGTAAAAACATAAAGAGGCTGAAAACCAGCCCTTTTAAGTGTTACAGGTTTTCTTTGGATGAGCCTGGATGGGGATCAAGAGAAATTTGAGGACTGGTGAATTCCTTGCTAGAACCGGAAGTTACATTAAGTAATCTTTAGAGCTGTGTTGATGTATTCTGCGGTACACCTCACTTTGGCTGTTTTCACCAATCCTTAAAATTCTGATGTTCTACTTACTATTTTGATTTGGGAAACTATAAAATCTTAAGTGAACTAAAATGAACTGTTCTTTGGGAATATTTTGAAAGTTTTACAAAAGTCCATCAGATGGTGGGAGACATGTCAGTCTAAGGTGTTACAAAACCAGAATTAAGTTGTACAAGGATGTTCATTGCAGCTGTGGTGGGTGGGGACAGCTGCCATCTGCTTATGTGTGGGAGAGTGGGCAGATGAAATATGACTGCACATCCTAGAACTCTATGAAGCACCTAGAAGTGACAGATGAGCTGTGTGCATCTTGGTATAGCTGGATCTTAAAAACTGGCTGCTGAGGGAAAAATTGAGAATCAAATTAATCTATTCAACATGAATTTGGTATTCACATACATTTAAGATTTATATGCCTAGAACAATTCTACATAATTTATGAGAATGATGCAAAACAATATGAATTGCATTAAGCACCTTAGAATATTGAGCTGTGGTGGGTGGTTAGGAAGTGGGCTATGGAAATATAGATGTGAGTAAAATAAATATATGAGTAAAATATGAGTCTGAAAGTTGATGGGCAGGGTGATAAAAAATAAGAGGTCACAATTTTATTGGAATCTATGCATTGTTAAATAATTTTGCAATCTTGAGCAGAAAAGTCACGTTAAATCGAAATTATTTTATGGCTATTTTATCTCTGTATCCCTTCAGTCAAATGAAAGGGAACAATTACTATCGTAAGTACTGAACACAGCTAGAAAGTTTGGAACATTCTTTTCCAAGGTTTTTTCAACTCAATCATTATAACAAAATTGAGCTTGAAACTCAGCCTATTAAATTACATCAGGAAATATTTGTTGGTACAATTTCCAATCATATTCTGTTCTACCTAGTTGAACGTCATAAACTTCAAATTCAGAACTGGAAAAAAAAGATGCAGATTAAACACTGGGAGAAACTAATCTGTAGCTAGTAAAAGGAAAAGAAAGACCAAGATTGAATCATGAAGAAATAAAAATTCTGAATAGATTTGTTACTAGAAAGGAGATTGAATCAGTAACTAACAATCTCCTAACAAAGAAAAGCCCAGGGCCAGATGGCTTCACCAGAGAATTCTACCCACTATTTAAAGAAGAATAAACATCCATTCTTCTCAAACTCTTTCAAAAAAATTGAAGAACAGGAACACTCCAAAACTTATTCTATGAGGTCAGTGTTTGTTTACCCTGATACCTAAGCCAGAAAAAATCATTGTAAGAAGAAAATGACAAATCAGTATCTTGATGAATACTGGCGTGAAAATTCTCAACAAATACTAGCAAACCAAATTCAACAACCATTAGAAGTATTACACATGCGACCATCCTGCAATGCAAGAATGGTTTAATATATAAAAACTGATAAATATAACATACTACATTAATGGAATGAAGGACAATAATGCCACTGTCATCTTAATTAAAGCATAAAATTATTTGACAAAATTTAACACACTTTCATGATTTAAAAAAAACTCTTAATGAGTTAGGAGCAGAAGAAAATTACCACAATATAAAAAAGACCATTTATGAAAAGCCCACAGCTAACACTTAATGTTGAGAAACTGAAAGCTTCTCCTCTCAGATCAGGAACAAGACAAAGATGCCCAGTCTCGCCACTTCTGTTCAACATAGTAGTGGATGTCCTAGCCAGAACAATAAGTCAGGGGAAAAAAAAAAAAAAAAAAAGACATTGGAATTGTAAAGGGAAAAGTAAATTTAACTCTGTTTATAATGACATAATCTTATGAGTAGAATACTTTAAAGATTTCACACAAAAAACTCTATTAGAACTAAAACAATGATTTAGCAAATCAGTTGCATTTCAATACACTATCAATGAACAGCCTGAAAAGACAACTAAGAAACTAATCTCATTTACAATAGCATCAAAAATGTAATAAAATATTTAGGAATAAACTCAACCAAAGAGGCATGAGACATGCACTGAAAACTACAAAGGATTGCTGAAAGAAATTAAAGGAGACACAAATAAGTGGAAAGATATCCCATCTTTATTGACTGGAAAACTTTATATTGTTAAAATGTTCATATTATACAAAGTGATCTACAGATTCAGTGAAATCCCTAACAAAATCCCAAAGGCATTATTTTCAAAATTAGAAAAAAATTTTCAAAATTATAAAAGTGCTCAAATGTATATGTACCTCAAAGAACCCCAAATAACCAAAACAATCTTGAGAGACAGAAACAAAGCTGGAGGCCTCACACTTTCTGATTTCAAAACATACCACAAAGTTACAGTAATCAAGTAGTATGGCAGGAACATAAAGACAGTCATGTAGATGTATGAAAGAGAAGCTTACATATATAATCCAGTGATCTTTAACATGAATGCTAAAACATAAAAGAGATGCTAAAACAGCTCAGAAAGACCAGTCAGCACAGGATAGCCATCCCTCACTTAGAGTCACAGTAATCCTTCCAACTGCGTATTCCCACAGTATAATTACCTAATACAGATTTACTTTTGCACACCTCTTTCCAAAATAATGAGTGTTTGTTTAAATTTATAAAAGTCATGCCTTTTAGGAAATAGTAGCAAAAAGGAAAGTAGCCTTTGGGGAGTGAGAGGGCCCAGTGGAGGGGAGGGACTTTGCAGGGTCACTTTGGGTGCGATGTTTCAGATTCCAGACCTAGACCTCCATGGGGAAGATGAGAAAGGAAAGGTCAGCAGCTGGAGATGAAATCAGAAAAGGAGACATAAACAATGTAAGATCCCCTTGGCATATTAAATAAAATAAATCCACTCCATCATTTCAGAGGAATTTTCAGATAGAAGATTAGTAAATAAGAGATGATAAGGATACTTTTCATTTTACATATCTAGTATAATAAGTTTCAGGTATGCAAGATACTAATGATAGCCTCATTTTTCCCTTACATTATTAGGTAACATAATCATACATATTTATGGGATACAGTGACATTTTGACACTACTGATAGCCTTTTTATTTAACATGGTACCATTATTTTAATAAATGTCAAACTATTTTAAAACGTTTTTGTAGTTTTTCTCATAAGCAGGGAACACCAAATATTATTACCCTATAACATATATAAGGTCCTCAACCTCGAATTTTCTACCATGGGATTTTGGGATATAACACTTGTTGTTGGAAAAGGAATGTTTTTCCATGATTCCTGTTCATAATGTTCATAATGTTCACAATGTTCATGACAACAGACATATCAGAACATCACATGCATACCCCCACACACACCACAAAAATCAAACACACACATACACATACCCTAAAACACAACACACATAGGCACACACACATACACACACACCCCACACCAGGCAGACCAAACACACATATACACACAACACACAACACACACAGGCACACACACACGCACACTCCCCCCACCAGACAGACCAAACACACTCACACACCCTAAAACACAACACACACAAGCACACATACTCCCACACAAGAAAAAACAAACACACACACACACCCCATCTCACACACGTACACACTCCACATCAAGCACACAAAACACACACACACCCCAACACACTATGCACATGCACATCCACACCAGACAAACCAAACACACACACCCACCCCAACATATACACACATGCATACACTCCACATCAGGCACACCAAATTCACACACACACCCCAACACACACTACACACATGCACACACTCCATATCATACACATCAAACACACACACACTGAAACACAACACACACGATTATATTCAATGTATTTTGTGGGGAGAAGAAATTGTATACTAGATGCAAGAAATATTTTTATAAAATTTGCTAACACTTTCAGGATCATGAAGACATAATTGCAGATTATATAAAATATTCCCCCGCCAGAATGACACCTTCTACAGCCTTCCTGTCACAGGTTCACAGACGCTGGGTGCCTGGTTTTATAACTACCGGCTTTACTGCATTAAAAATAGCATCCCATTCATCTCAGACATTGTACTAGGTACTTCTATAAATGTTCCCTGTTTAATCTTCACAGGAAATATTACAAGACAGGGAGTGTGAATCCCAGATTTACAGATGTTAAACTGAATCTTAGATAAGTGAAAAGCTGAGCTTCCCTTGCTGAAGGCTCCTGAAGTCTCCTATAGATATCCTCAGGGCAGGGCTCTGGCGGAAGGCAAGGCTAAGGATCTACACAGCAAACAGTCGTGCTTACACAGAAAACAGACTGTTCTGGAGATCCTGGGTTCATTTGGGACAGCTAGAGGGAGGACTGGAGCTAAGTAGAAAGGTGAAGGTGAAGTCCCTCCCGAGGACCCCTGGACCCTGACACTCCCTGAAATTTGCACAACCTTATTGGGATTCAAATCGAAATCTGCCTGTATGCAAAGTCAACACATTTTGTTGAGAAGAAATCTGCCATCGGAACTGAGAAAAACGAGACCCATTTTGCATTCTTATGTCAAATCTCATCTGCAAGTTTTATAATCACTCTTTCTGAAAATTAGGACAATAAAAGGCACTTACAGGTAACATTAATTGTCTAAATTCCATCATTTGAGGACAGTGGGAAGCTGAGACACTAGAGCAGGTGTAAGAAGTTTGCAGTAAATGGTATCATTCCTTCAGCGTTCCTACTAAAACAGTTAAGAATCAGTGTACGGTCTCCTGTTTCTGTAGCTGTGCATCTTCAGATTTCCATTCCATTTATTCACCAAATTTAGACTTTCATAGTCAAGGTCACTGCCTTGATTAATGACTCAAAAGTTAAAATGAAAGTTACAGGCAAGAGAAAGAGGAAGCGGCGGTGTGCACGGGAGGTGGGCGGCACAGGCGGCACAGCAGCCCTTCACTAAGGATAAAAAATTCGCCTGATGAAGATCAATGATGCGGATCTCCCGGCCATTAGTATTCGCTGGCAGTTCATCGCGAATGGAGAGATAGATAGCACCAGCTATTTATTTGAGAAAAGTTACACAGTTTGACATATTCCCCGTCTCTCTTTTCCCCCCCGGAGGCTCTCGAACACCACAATTAGGGAAAATTACTGTGTTAAAGGCAAGCAGTACAAAAATCCGGTTTTCTTTGTCCTTTTGGCAACTCTCTGCTTTCTCGTCATTTATTTTTACCTGTATTCTATGAATAAAAGGGCTAATTTTCTAACAAAACTCCCCTGACGGTTCATTTAATGGCAAATGCTTTACGGATGCGGCCTCAGCCGAGTGATAGTGGTTAAACCGCTGTGTGTACTGTGTTTCAAAGACTCCCAATAATACCTGCTCTCCAAAATGGGTACGAATCAACCAAGATATAACCCAATGTTAGGCACAGGCTTTTCAGATCAGAAAGTTTTCCTGACGTTTTTGAAAAACATTGAAATTTTTTTCTCCATGTTACTTCTTGCTTGTTTACATGTTATGATCGCCACACCAACCCTCAATTAAGTCAAACCAATGAAATTCACTTTAGCGGAGGCGATTTCTGTGCTGATCAGTTGCACATACAATACGGCTTGGTCAAAACGTAAAGCAAACAAAATCTAGGGTTTCTGGATATTAACGGGGAGAGGGAAGACCAAAACAGAAAGCGTAGAGAGTGCCCAAGGACAGTGGGAGGGCACGGCACGGCGGCAGTGCAACGGGAAGCAGTGCTGGTGACATCATCTGTGGAGCCAGTACAAAATAAATACACAAGGCCCCTTATCCAAACCTTATTAAGAATTTCAAGGTGGTCACAGCAGAGCGTTAAGCCAAGCAAGGGATTTACGTAAAACTGCACAGGCAGGCTGGGCGCAGTGGTTCACACCTGTAATCCCTGCACTTTGGCAGGCCGAGGCAGGTGACTCCGTTGGGACCAGGAGTTTCAGACCAGCTTGGCCAACATGGCAAAACCCCATCTCTATTAAAAATACCAAAATAAAATTAGCTGGATTAGCTGGGCGTGGTGATGTGTGCCTGTAGTCCCAGCTACTCGGGAGGCTGAGACATGAGAATCACTTGAACCTGGGTGGTGGAGGCTGCAGTGAGCCAAGAATGCACCATTCACTGCACTTCAGTCTGAGTGACAGAGTGAGACACTATCTCAAAACAAGAATAAAAAACAAAACAAAAAAACTGCAGAGGCAGCATGCTTAGGAAGCAGCTCTGTAGGGAAGGGAGGAGAAAGGAGAGCACATATCACCTTGTACCCAGAAAGGTCTGTGTGTCAAAGGACACGATCAGAGTAAAAGGCAAGCTAGAGAACAGGAGGAAATGTTGGCAAATCATATATCCGATAAGATGTTGGTGTCAAAAATATATAGAGAATTCCTACAACTCAACAATAAAAGATACATATAACTACTAAAAAGTGAGCAAAGGCTATGAGAAGATTCTCAACAACAATAAGCATTAGACAAACGTAAATCAAAGCCATAATGAGATATCACCTCACACCATTAGGATGGCCACTATCAAAAAGGAATTCAGAAAATAGCAAGTGTTGGTGGGAATGTCGAGAAACTGCACCTCCTGTGCACTATTGGTGGGAATGTAAAATGGTGTAGCCACTCTTGAAAACATATGGAGTTTCCTCAAAAAATTAGAGATAGAATTACCATATGATCCAGCAATTCCACGTGTGTGTGTGTGTGTGTTTGTCTGTATACAAAGGGATTGAAAACAGGATCTTGAAGAGATGTTTGCACGTCCTTGTCCATAGCAACACTATTAATAATAGTCAAGAGGTGGAAGCAACACAAATGTCCATCAGCAGATGAAAGGATAAACAGAATGTGGTGTGTGTGTATAAAATGGAATATTATTCAGTCTTATAAAGGAAAGTCTGACACATGCTACAACACGGATAAGACTCGAGGACACTATGCCAGTCCCCAAAAGACATGTGCTGTATGATCCCACTTATATGGGGTACCTGGGGTAGTTGAATTCAGAGACAGAAAGCAGCATGGTGGTTGCCAGGGGGTGCAGGGAAGAGGGAGAAGGGAGATGGGAAGTTGTGGCTTAATGGGTATAGAGTTTCAATTTTATAAACAAAGAGTTCTAAAGACTGCAAAACAATGAGAATGTTCTTAACACTATCGAACTGTACACTCAAAAATGGTTGAGATCATAAATTTTGTTATGTGAATTTAACTACAATTTTTAAAATAACAGAAATTTTTAAAACAATAAGTGAGACCATAGACTAGTTCTCAAAGGTTACATCGCCTCTTAAACTGGTACTGCACCACTTACCTCCTTAACAGAGCTACCGTCTTTTGGCTCATGGGCTAAAGCATATGTTTTCTAAGAAATCCATGTTGCTTCCCTTGCTGAGAAAAAACCATACCCAGTACCCCTTTGGATCAAGGCTTCTGCTGGGTTTCAGTCCGTTTCATACGTATCTCATTTCCTGGAATCCCAGAGAAGTCCTAAAGTCAGAAGTTGATCCTCCCTCTCATGACTTTCCAAGTTTACATTCACCTCTTTTAGCCTAAAGTGGTAGGAAAAGGGGGATAGGGATGCTTCATTCTCCTGAAAGACCTCTAAGAAATCACTGAATCTGCCAGGAAAAGGGGCCTATATTCTACCAGTTTATATTATAAATATACATACTATTCACCCTGCATCATTGTTGTCTTCTGACTGCATACTTAGCTCCATGCAGCTTCCAGAACAATCTTTGCAGCGACAAAGAGTATATTCAGATTCCAAGTTCTGGCAGTTTAGAGTGCATAGCATCAGTTTTGCTGTCATGTATGTAATATCCATTCTTCTGGGGGTGATCCTAGGGCTGCCTTGCCCTTCCCCTACAACTGGGGTGTCCTCTCATGCCCATGGTGCTATCCCAGTTTGTTTGAGTTTTGTTTGTTTTTGAGACAGAGTTTTGCTCGTTTCCCAGGCTGGAGCGCAATGGTAAGATCTCAGCTCACTGCAACCTCCGCCTCACTGAGTTCAAGTGATTTTCCTGCCCCAGCCTCCGAAGTAGCTGGGATTACAGGCACGTGCCACCACACCCAGCAACTTTTTGTATTTTTAGTAGCAACGGGGTTTCACCATGTTGGCCAGGCTGGTCTCAAACTCCTGGGCTCAGGTGATCCACCTGCCTGGGCCTCCCAAAGTGCTGGGATTACAGGTGTGAGCCACCCTGCCCAGCCTTATTCTAATTTTCATACTCTGCTTAGCCTTTAGTTTCCAAGAAATGCTCCCAGAGCATCCAACCCTTCCCATAATCCCTGGCCCGTTTGTCTGAGAGAGATTGCACAAAGGGATCCACTGAAGCATAGCAAGCAAGTACGACCTCTATTTGCAGTTATATTTAAAATTGTATCCTTTTAAAGTAATTGTTCAGGTTTTGTGCTTGTTTTATGAGGTACATGTATGATGTTTTATTTTAAGAAGTATAATAGAACATTTATATAACTTATGTAAAATAAATAGATGTATATTGAGGAAGAAGGTGCTTTTTAAAAAATACGGATGCAGGTAAAATATGTTGGAACAATGAAGGCACAGTTTCCTTGACAAATATTTGGAGCTCAGCCTTGTTCTCTGATGATCCAAGAGTTGGCTGAAGTCCTGCTTTAAATTGAATGGCCCACTGAGAAGCGTGACTATTAAATGTCAAAAGGCTCTGCTACTCTGCTCCAGTCCTCAGCTAACACCTGGTTTGATGTTAAAATCAATCCAGTGGGATCCAAGACTTCTACATCCCTTTGCAACATATTCCTCACTCTCAGCCCCCAGTAGAAAAGCAGTTTGGTGGAGGTTAAATCTCTTAGTTAGCCCTTCTCTGCTAATCCAGACTGAGGAACCCCCACGTTGCCTGACAAACCCTTATCAATCATGATAGTTCTATGCCTTACAGGCTGCTGGATGTGTGTGTGTGTGTGTGTGTGTGTAGAGGGAAAGGGAAGACTGTGAAATGAAGCAAAAAGTAAGAAAATGGACTTGGGGTGGAGGTTACATGTAGCCACACTTTACTTACATTTTGCTGCTTTGCAATTTGCTGAAAGGCCCCCTTATTCCTCCCCGTTAGCACTTTGTATTTATGCTTCTAAAACACATCTCTTATCCTCCCTTCCACTTTGGCACCACACCTGACCAACCACGATGGGGCTATGGAAGAACGAGGTGTCAGAAACTCCACGACTGAACTTACATGACAGTAGCCCTGGTCTCATTCCAGTCTCTGAAAAAGAAAAGAAAACTCATCCCATCATCTCCCATTTCATATTAACCCTAAATCTTGAAACTCATTCAGAAGTACATTTTACTCACTTCTATATCTATATGAGGAATGTCCTAGAAATGAATATTAAATGGTATTGCCAACAAATATCATATTTCTATTACCTGATGCGATAGATCCTGCCAGATTATATAATACCCTGCTGTTCATTTTCAAGATAATAAGATGATAAGAAGATATAAGAGCTATAAGTGGTAACAAGTTAATCACTCCTGAATCTGCACCAAGATGCGAGCAATTTTTACTTAAATTTTGGCAAAGTCTTTGAAATTTTTTTCCTTCACATCTAATTTTCAGGTTTAATTAGTGTTGGCGCCAGACTCAAGTAAATGGAAGACTTTCCTGGTATCAAAGATACTTAATTCTGAAGAATAGGCTGAAAAGGAAATGGCATGGTGGTGTCCTTGGCCTGAATACACAGTCCTGGCATCTCACAGTTTTAATCTCCCCAAGGCACCTGGCCTTAGGGAGTAGAGCAGACACCGCTCGATGTCGTGGATTTCCTGTCAGTCCCAGTTTTATCCACTCTACACCTTAGGGGATCCTTTTCAACATGACATCAGTTGTTGACTACTCTTGGAAAAATGACTGCGTTAAATAAAAATGATAAATCATTTGAAATAACCATTTTTAGACTAGCATTTAACCCATGTTAGCAGAAGGGAAAGTTGAAAAATCATGGAATTTCACCTCAATGTCCATGACAGGCCTTGAAAGGCTAATTCAGAGAAAGACAGAATGTAACTGCTATGGACACTAAGAAGCTGAGTGAGACTGCACCATCTGCCTGGGGCCCAGCACTATGTTCAGCAAGGTTACAGTTGTTACCCGAAACAATAGCTCTGCCGTTCTTAAGAGTAAGGTATTATTAGTCCTGTTCTTACACGAGAGGCTAAGGCACAAACATGGAAGTCACTTCCCATCATGTTAGTGAAGTGCGAGAATTTAAGTCGATCACCTCAAAACCCATAACACTTTCCTACTGGGTGGACTCCAGTTGTAGGGCAAAACTAAAGCTGGGAAGAACCCATTGACAATCAGAGGTTGGCACACTGACACAGCAATGGGCTTCCCTGAGCCACAGAATATGAGGGGAGGGTTCATCTCCTTTTGTAGTAAGAAGTAAAGGAAGAGGCTGGGCGTGGTGGTTCACGCCTGTAATTCCAACACTTTGGGAGGTCGAGGAAGGTGGATCACTTGAGGTCAGGAGTTTGAGACGAGCCTAGCAAACATGGTGAAACCTGTCTCTATCAAATATTTAAAAAACAAAAAAAGTAGCTGGGTGTGTGGGCACACACGTGTAATCCCAGGTACTCAGGAGGCTAAGGCAGGAGAATCACTTGAACCCGGGTGGTGGAGGTTGCAGTGAGCTGAGATCACGCCAATGCACTCGAGCCTGGGAGACAGAGCGAGACTCTGTCTCAAAAATAAATAAATAAATAAATAGATAAATATTTAAAGAAATTTTAAAAAGGAAACAAAGGAAGAGGTTAAAATAAGTCCAAAATGCACCCTGATGTTATTGGCCCTGACTTAAGATACCAGCGAAGACAAACAAAATCATGGGAGTTGTCAGGGACAAAAGAAGGCTTAGGTAGCATCAATGATGGAAATCCACCCCAGCAATATTTAGAATTAGTTGTTTTCTCTTCTTACCTAATAAAAATAGAAGTAGGATATTCTTTAAAAGAGAAAGCTATTTCCAGGTGAAACTACTCGAAGTTGAAAAATAATGTTTTTATACTGTCTGTGCTATGCTATGTTTATCTGTAATGTACACCTGTGCTGCTGCGGGAGCATGAAAATGCAAGGCAAAAACAGTGCTGACTTCCTTGCTGCTGAAACTCGCTAGTGTGTTCATGATTGCTCTAGAAATACCTGCCGTAAACTGTTGGAGGACACTCAAATTAGACCATTTCAAGATTGGTGCAGACCATAAATATTCAGTAATAAGCATTCATGTTTAATGGCTCTGGGAGAGCTTGCCAAGTGCCCTATGTTTTTGGCAAGTACGTGCCCTAGATTTAACATCTACTTACGAACGTGACTATTTCTCACTATTTTATTTGTTTCGAGAAAACTAAGAGGTTTCTGCCTTCTGCGCCTTCAGACAGAACAGACTTTGCAAGTTGATTCCTAAGGACTGCGCTAAAAATGCAAGGCTCCTTTCCAATTACATAAAACCAAATCACAGCACAGAGAAGCGAGGAAAACTCCCTCCCACCCCACAAATGCCTAGAGTGGCCACAGTCTACCTCACCAACCTTAGTTTGCATCATTCCATTCTTGGCATCTTCTGCTTCCGGGGGCTGAACTGCTCTGAGGGCTCTGCACAGAGCCCGCACATCGTCTCTGCACCTACTGTACTGCTCCTGGAACGCTGCCCCTGCACACCTCCTGGGGTGCACCATCTCTTCACCCTGCGTCTCGGATGCCATTCCGCACACCGAGCCTCTCCTCTGTCTGAGCATTTCAGGTGGAAGTAATTTCCCTCCTCAGAATTTCCATTTTCCTCTTCATCAATATAATACTTGCTTATTATCCAAAATTTGGAAACACTAAAGAAAAACAAAGGAAGGAGGAGGAAGGTAAAGGAAAAAAGGATGGAGAGAGAGAGCAAAAGAAGTAGAAAGAGAACATAAGCAGAAGGAAATAAATAGAAAAGGTGACAAAAAAGAAAAACTCCTATATAAAAATATATTATGGTAGGTTTTCTCTTTTATACTCATTTGATTTATATTTGAATATAGTTGTAATTTGTGCTAAGTATACACTTTTCTGTGCTGCCAACCCGTACTCAAGCCCTAACAGCCACACAAACATAACACGGCCACATAAAACTGTCTCAAAAGATCACTTTTAGTAATATAATGTTTTATGGCTACGTAATTTTCTACCACTGAGCAATGTCATGATTCACATACTCATTTCCTCTTCTGTGGAATACACAGTTAATTTCCAGTTTCTTTTTTTGCAAATTACTTTGTCTGAAGTTCTCTTATGCAAGACGAAATAAGGTAAAGAGTTTGGCATTTGGAATTCAATCTGAGTTCAGTTGGTGGGTCTGCCATAGAGTGGTTACGTGACTTGACAAACCACTTACCTCTCTCAGTCAGTGTTTTTTTTTAATCTGTAAAATGAAAATTGTGATTAATAGTTTCACTAGATGCATTTGATCATATCTGTGAGCCCCAGCTTCCTAAATCATACTCTCACTACAGAGACCAATTTGTTAGTCAACACATGACTATTGAGTAGCTATGATTGTGCCTGCCCAATCTCAGCACTATAAGAAAAAAATGGTGTGGTGCTGCATATTGTCAAAGCAAAAATTACTTATGTTTATGGTTTATATTCCCTTACAGGTTAGCATCCCTACATCCATGTATCTGTTTTCATTTTTTCCCTAACTTGGAGGGTGGAGGATTTGGTCAATGCTAATTGAATAAATTAAGAGAGTAAATCGTTTGCTAAATAACATAGAACCAACAGAAATAGTAAGTTGCAAGTAAAAGCAAAAATTTATGGGGTGACTAGTATATGCCGTAATCTGTACTATGCAAAAGAAGAGTAATTGTTGCCCACCTGGCTACAATTCAGCACCTCCTTTAGTTGCCTTGGCATTGTGGCTTAATACGGAAAATTAATCCTTCCAAACTGATCCCAACTCACAAGTTCTTGATAATGACAGTATTTGAATAGCATTTTTCTATTACATATTCTTCTATTAAAAAAAAAAACTGAGGTGACTCTCCTGAGTCTCTGCCACTCAGTCTTCAAATTTTTAGAAGGTTTAAACAAAATCTGGGGCTTTTCTAACATGTCCTTAAGATGACTGTACCTGTTACCTTCCCTTTGTAGTAATCTCCCCACTTCTATGCCTGTTTTTTCCTGATGACCTAGCAACCTGCAAAACCTAATTTTTCTGCTCATTTCCCTCCACCATGTGAGCCCAGGAACCACTGTGCCATTGCTACCCAATACTGGGTGAGTGAGGCTTCCAAGATCCTTTTGAATTCTGATATGTGGGACAGGTAGATTCTTACTGTCTGTGACTACTACGTGTCACCAAGAACTTCCCACTGGTGATGCCAAAAATGTGGAGCCACAGATGGAGCAGTCTGTTTAAAATGGAGTGACTGGAACTGACAGTAGCAGCAGATTAAAATTCAAGAAGCTGCAAAAACACAGGGCAGAAATCATAATGAGATAATTCATCATTAAAATTCAAATGATGGTTAATGCTTGCAAGAGGAGATGTGAAAACTGTACAGAACACCAAATGCAAATACACTCCAGGCAGACAACCCTCTCCTCCTGGGGAATACCTGATCAGTACGGCAGGTCCCATAGAAGGGGGCAAGCTAGAGGGATAGTTACGATTATTCCCAGTGGCCAGAGAGATCCCAGGTCCACTCCTCTCCTGGGTAACACAGGTAGAATGCTGATTGCAGATAAAGGCTGATATAAAAACTATTGTAAGACATAAACTTCCATCTGTGCAATCTTATTCTAATAGGAAAAGCAACAAAGAAATCTCACTGTATTAATCTACTGAAGCTGCCATAGCAAAATATCACAGACCAGGTGCCTTAAACAACAGAAATATATCTTCTCATGGGTCTGGAGGCTGAAAGTCCAAGATGAGGGTAAAAGTTGGTTTCTGGTCAAGTCTTTCTCTCTAGCTTGTAGACCACCACCTTCTTGCTGTGTTCTCAACTGCCCTTTGCTCTGTGTGGGGAGGGGGTGGGGGAAGGTGGAGAGAGAGAGAGAGAGAGAGAGAGAGCCCTCTTGTCTCTCTCTTCTTAGAAGGACACCAGTCTATTGAAACCTCACCCTGATGACCTCATTAAACCTTACGTAACTCCCTAAAGACCCTATCTCAAAATATAGTCACGTTGGAGGTTTGATGTTCAACATAAAAATTTGGAGGTAGACACAATTCAATCTGTAACACTCACAAATTCTGTGTTGACCATTTAGAAAATTCATTTGAAACTAGTGAAATGATTCACTTTTAGTTCCGTAGTTATCCAGCTTCTGAAGGGACAACTGCCAATAGAGCTCTAAACTGGACTATAAATTTCAATGCCTTCTTCAGCATCCTTGGAAATTAACGGTGGGATTTTAATTTTGGAAATTAAAGGTGGGAAATTAAAAACCCTGGAAATTAAAGGTGGGATTCTCATGCATCTTCAAACTCCTAAGAAGTATGACCACATCTAGCTTTTTATCATTTATCCCTGCTAACACTCGCCCATTTGATGTCTACTCCTTAGGCTAAATGCTAATACTATACACAAATAAACAATTATTTATTTAACAATCTAGTCCATCTGTGATTCTTCATGAGATGTTTTTAAAATTTATGGGGGTGATTTTTGGAAGTTGGAACAATTGAGAGACCCTACAAGAAGGTGGTGATTGTGATTGAGGTGTGCTATACTTCATGCAAAATACAGAATAGTGTCATACAGCGAAGCATTATTTTGCATTCTGCTCAACTTTCAAACAACCCAAGAAAAATTTATATGAGTGAAAAAATCTATTTAAAATTATATGAGCTAGAACCTAACTCTGTTTTTATATACAAATCATAAAAATGTTGCATGTTTTTATTATACATCGAATTTTCCAGGAATGCAATGCTGTATAAGTTAAAGAAAATTTGTATTTTGCTTTATTCAGAACTTTCCAAAAGGTCTTCACTATTTTGGAAAATCATATCTCCTGGACAGGATCACTTGTAGTATTTGGGTAGTCTGTATTTGCTACTTTCTTAATCACTTCATTACATAGTAAGACTCACTACCTAACTATGTCTTCTACCATAATTGTGTCTAAGCACTTACTTATTGAAATATATATCATGCCATAAGTTACTGTCATTCTATTTCTCCAGTAAAATACAATGAGGGGATTTTATTGATTTTGAAATCAAGGGTATAGATTCATTATGTTATCTATGATTTTCATTTCAGAACAGTAATGGGACCATTTAAAAATACAGGCATCTCCCATTTTGTCATTAATTCATTTCTTAAAATCAGACGTTCTTTACAAAAATGCAAACTAGAAACATTTCTTCCTTATCTGAAACGTAAAAAAAATGCAATGAGTTGCATATTAAGCCAAAATGCCTAACCAATTTCTTAGCACAACGAAAACACAGTAAACTATTTTACAGAAATAACAAACTATAATGTTAGGATAAAACTTCTCACAAAATTACTTTTTGATCACAAAACAAATAATATTGTTAAATATATATATATATATAGTTGCTCTTTGTACAGTTACACATACAGGTTGCATGCTGAACTGTAAATACTACGTTACAGCAAGACAAATAATAGACAATAAATAAATTAGAAAAATGCAAACAAAGCCTCCAAAAAATCAATTTTATGTGTCAAACTATTAATACTCTTAAATAAAGTGGAAGTTTGAAATATGAAGAAAGTTGAGAATTGAAGCAATCATATTTTCACTGGTGAGAAAAGGTAATAGAATAGAAAAGCTGGGTAGTGAAAGGGCAATGCCAAGCATACTAACAGAATCAACATGGTATTAGTAGTTCCATCTCATGCAATAACACAAAATGAATAATAAATAGGGTTCTATAGATAAACTATTAGCATCAATAAGTAAATATAGCAAATTCCTTATACATAAGGTGAAACATCAAAAATCTAATGCATTTCTATATATAAACAGAAGGAAATTATAAAACACAATTGAAAAATGATACCACTTACAATACCATAAAGTATTATACTAAATAAAATATCTGGAACTAAATACAATAAATTACTACTTTACAGAAAACTAAACAATACATTTTGCATAAATTAAAGATCCTATATAAACAAATTATATATGATGTTCATGAACATGGAAAACCCAGTGTGCCAAATATATCATTTCTTCAAGTGATGTTAATTTCCGTTATCAAGAATTGGTGTTAGAAAATTGACAAGATAATTCTCCATTTTATATGGAGGACTTAGATTAACAGGTAGACTTATTAAAGCTACAGCAATCAAGAAAGTGTGAAATTAGTGCAAGGACAGATAAATTGACAGATTGAATGAAACAAAAAGTTCAGAAAAAGATAAACACGCAAGTAATTACTTGGTTTATAACAAAGGTTCTAATGCAGTACAGTTAGGAAAGGATGATCTTTTAAATAAATAATAGTGAATCAATTAGATATGAATATGGAGAAAATAAATGTTTACCTCTACCTCACACTAGGTGAACTGTATACCTAAAAAAAGGTAAAAACAATAAAATTTCTAGAAGATAATATAGAATAATATCTATATGATATCTTCATGACCTTAGTGTAGTCAAAGATGTCTTAAATAAAATTTAAAAATAAGAATTAACACAAGAAAAGTTAGACAGATTGGACTTTTATAAAAATTATGACTTTTTTGTCAAAAAATACCATTAAAAACATGAAAAATTAACTCAGAGAATCGGAGACAGTATTTGCTATACATATGCAAGATAAAAAGCTTATACAATAATATATAAAGAAATATTAAAAATTCAGGAAATAACTGATGCTGGAGAGGATATAGAGAAATAGGAACACTTTTACACTGTTGGTGGGAGTGTAAATTAGTTCAACCATTGTAGAAGACAGTGTGGTGAATCCTCAGTGATCTAGAACTAGAAATACCATTTGACCCAGCAATCCCATTACTGTGTGTATACCCAAAGGATTATAACTCATTCTACTATAAAGACACATGCACACATATGCTTATTGCAGCACTGTTCCCAATAGCAAAGAGTTGGAACCAATGCAAATGCCCATCAATGACAGACTGGATTAAAAAAAATGTGGCACATATACACCATGGAATACTGTGCAGCCATAAAAAAGATGAGTTGATGTCCTTTGCAGGGACATGGATGAAGCTGGAAACCATCATTCTCAGCAAACTAACACAAGAACAGAAAACCAAACAGTGTATGTTCTACTCTTAAGTGGTTGTTGAACAATGAGAACATGTGAACACAGGGGGGGAACATCACATACTGGGGCCTGTCAGCGGGTGGGGAGGCTAGGAGAGGGATAGTATTAGGAGAAATACCTAACGTAGATGATGGGTTGACAGGTGCATCAATCCACCGTGACACGTGTATACCTATGTAACAAACCTGCACATTCTGCACATGTATCCCAGAACTTAAAGTATAATTTAAAAAAAAGAAACACTGAAAATCAATAATTAAAAGATAATCAACTTAATTTTTAAGTGAGTGAAGTACTTAGACACTACTTTAAGGGAGATATCATAGTGCCAATAAAAATTAAAATGTGCTTAACCTCATGAGTAATCATTGAAATGCTAATAAAAAACACAATGAGATACCACTTCACATCCATGCAATTAACTAATACTGAAAAAGATAAAAGCAACAACAAAAACAAAAATACCAATAATGTTAGACAGTGATGGCTAGAATACAGTGATGGTAGAAGAATAAATTAGTAAAACTTCTTAGGATACTTTTTGGCAATATGTATTAAAATATATATGTGGCTGGGTCCAGCGACTCATGCCTGTAGTCCAAACATTTTGTGAAGCTGAGAACAGAAGATTGCTTGAGCCCAGAAGTTTAGACCAGTCTGAGCAACAAGGAAGATGCTGTCTCTACAAAAAAATTAAAAATTAGCCAGGCATGGTAGTGCACACCTATGGTCTCAGCTACTCAGGAGGCTGAGGTAGGAGGATGGTGCCAGGGAGATAGAGGCTGCAGTGACTCATGATTGTGCTATGCTACTCCAGCCTAGGTGACAGAGCAAACACATTCGCTGTCTCAAAAACATTTATAATTAAGAGAGAAGAATAAAAATATATGTACTTTATGAACCAGCAAGTCCATCCCTGGCAATATATTCAAAAATATTGCATATATATTCACCAAAAGACATATACAAAAATATTCACAGCTGAATCATTCATAAAGTGATAAATAGGAAATGATACAAATGTCCATCAATAGTAGAATAAATATATAGTGATATATTTATATAATGAATTACTATATCAAAGTGAAAAAGAACTACCACTGCACTCAACACAAATAAATTACATAAATATAATGTCAGACAAAAGCAGCCTAACGGAAAAGACTGCATGATGTATTTTTCCATTTATGAAAACAAACCACCCTGGCCTTTGCCTGAAAGAAGGTGGCTAGGTAGTAAATGGGTAGGAAATAATAGTGATTTCTGGGGTACTTACAATAGTCTATTTTTTTTTATTTGAGTGGGTTTAAATTGGTGTTTACATTTTTAACAATTAGTATTTTTGTGATTTATATATATATTACACTTCAATAGTTTACTTAAAATATATATACATATATGTATATATGTATATGGTACGTGTGTATGTGTATGTTGATGTATATAGACCCACACACATAAATACATGCACCCACATACATACCCACACATAAATACATATATAATATAAATAAATAAATATATATACACACACACACACACACACACACACACTGATAGAATAGCTTAAGCTACTGTGAAATATAATTGATGGATTGATAAGGGCAATATCTTATTACAGAATCTTTAACGCTTTAAGAAAATGGGCATTTTGCTCACTTTGGTAGCTGACATACTACTACTGGGAATAGCTAACTAAGGGCATTCTAAGAAGACATTTTTCCTTTTGAGAAGGTCAGGCGTTCCCTCATGGTCTTGGTCTACTTCTTAAGGCCATCAGTGCCCACCAATCTCTCCATGAGGTAGAGGGACACTTCTCCTACTGTGAGGTCTTTGGCATTTTGCTGGGAAGATAGATGTTGCAGTACACGTGGGAATCTGATGAAGATCCATTCACCAAAAGATCCTTTCTCTTACAGGAATTTAATTTTCATGGAAATTTTTACAGAAATGCCTCTATTCACACATTCCCATAACATCATTTGTACAGGCTGTAATGTTGCACATTACAAAGATAGGTAGATTGAAAGATCCATGTGAGTCCGTATCTTCAGCATCTTGTATTGTATCAGCCTATTTTTATTGCTGGCTGAAGATATGAGGTATTCTACACTAGGTTTCTTAACTCAAGGTCCATGGAAATGGGAATCTAAAATTGGCTTTGGAGGGTCTGTTAATTAATAGAAATTACACGTCAATTTTGTGTGTATGTGTGCATACAAATTTCTGGTTAGAGATATATAGCTTTTATGTGGTTATTAAAAGGATCCTCAACTTTGAAAGGCTAAAAATGTAATCCTGGCCGGGCGCGGTGGCTCAAGCCTGTAATCCCAGCACTTTGGGAGGCCGAGACGGGCGGATCATGAGGTCAGGAGATCGAGACTATCCTGGCTAACACGGTGAAACCCCATCTCTACTAAAAAATACAAAAAACTAGCCGGGCGAAGTGGCGGGCGCCTGTGGTCCCAGCATCTCGGGAGGCTGAGGCAGGAGAATGGCGTAAACCCGGGAGGCGGAGCTTGCAGTGAGCTGAGATCCGGCCACTGCACTCCAGCCTGGGCGACAGAGCCAGACTCAGTCTCAAAAAAAAAAAAAAAAAAAAAAAAAATGTAATCCGGTAAATTCTGAACACCACAATTATCAAGAGAGTGGAAAGTGGCAAAGTAGATTTGGATAATTTGATTAATAGAATGGTAAAGTAGCATTGGGACACTTACCTGCACCTTGAGTCACTTTGAAGTCAAATAACAGCTGCTGTCACTGTATAAATTTTCAGGCAATTTGAATTTATTGTGAGCTTGACCCCTTGAGAGTGATTTACATATGTTGACTCTTCAGTCATCACTGTTAGGATGCCAGAGGTGGTGGTCTGGACTGCCTACTGGAGCCCCTGTTTGCTCTCTCTCTTTCTTCCACCTTGCACTTCTTCCCCAGGTCAGGACGGGGCTGGGAAGACCAGGAGATCCAATCTCTGCAGCAGCCAGGGAAGTTTTAGCTCCAGATTGAGCATGGGTCCCATGGACAGGGGTTGGTAGGAAGAGTATTAAGGGTCAACTTTGTGCCTGGTACTGGACTAGACACCAAGGATACAGAAAACATTGATTGAGCAGCTTTTGTGGGCACCTACCTGTGCCATGGCAGCTATTGTGAGTGATGCAGAGATAATCAGAATAAGAACATACTACTCAAGGAACATAACTTTTTGGCAAGGAGCTCACACCCAGATGTGGATCTCCATGGTACAGGAAAGCTGACATATCTTCGGGAAATACAGCCTTTTCCCATGCGCTGTGCTAGGTGCTTTACAGGTACTCTCTAATTTAATACCCACAATAGCTCCTTGAGATAATAATTACCTCCATTCCACAAACAATAAAAAAGATGCTCAGAGTAATTATGAAATCTGGGTGAGAATGCCAAAATATGTTGTAAAAGAAGGTATCATCCACCAAGAATTTGACTCAATGGTCCACCAGTTCACACGTTACTGAATTTCACAGAGAAGTACAATCAGATACCTGTGAGATTAGAGTGAGATCCACATAGCTTAGGTTCTGTGGGAGAATGTCTGATACTTACACTGCATTATTGACTACTACGTTGAAGCCAGTGAGAACAGCAAGGAAACAAAGAAAGGATCTCTCTCGAGTTCTCTTGAGCCTTCTTGGATGACATGTCAAATGACTTGGGTTAGACTTTGCCCTTGGCAATTTCACTAGAGGCAGGGCACCGTCACACAAATATCAAATCTAAAATTGGTAATGACAGTGACTGCTAAGAAGAGATGACCACACTGATTGTTAGCAGCTGTGCCGATTATCACCAGCCACCTACACTGATTGGGAAGGCTCCCTGGACTCTCAGATTTCATTTGGCAGTACGAGAACTTAAAGAATGTAAATCCAACCTGTGTACTTTCAGACATCTTAATATTACTCGCAGTGTGTACTTATAAAAACTGTTTTCAGCTATTCATGGTGCCATGATAATCAAAAGTGTTTTAACTACGATGAAAGATTTAATTTTGAATGGGGCTGTAAGAAATGGATTAATAGGACATAAGGAGGTAAGGAACTAATGTTGTCAAGATGCAACCCCCTTAAAGCAAAACTTCTGAAACATGGCAAGAAGGGGCATTGTCTCAGGCAGTAAGAAGTTGTGTCTAATGAAAGATGGAGTGAGCATTCAGCAAATGGGGATGAAAGATTAGATTCAGCCCACACTGAGAAGCTAGCATTTAACCTGTAGTTCCCTTAAAAAAAAACTAAATGAGAGTATGATGTCTCCAAAGTAGCCAGTCATGGCTACTTTAAGTGAATAAGTAAATTAGGTAAACATGTACCTCCAAAACATGAACACCTCGCCTTACTTTTGTAGTACAGGAGCTGGTTTATCTAATCCAGTGGTTCTGAATTTTTCTTTAGCATTTCTGTTTTTGTAGTGTTCAAAGAGACTTTACTAAAGAAAACGTTTAAGTTAATAAAGACCTACTAGACATTGCAATCTATACTAATCTAAATTTATATAGTATTAGCATGGATACATAAACAATTTTGTCACCTATATAAGTAATAGGCCTACATGGTCCAGTCTTAATAGAAATTGGTTCCAAAAAAAATCCCAGTCTGAGCATTAAAATGTTAAAAAGGAAGTAGAATTTAAATCTTTAACTATCATCTCTTGAAAAAAATTGTTAAACGAGTCTGATTTATTTTACTCTTCCATTAGTACTTCCCGTAGCCTCTTTTCACCCAATTCTCTTATATTTTGTATGGATCTAGGGTATATTATTGGCCAAAATTACAGCTTCTCCCTCTGCTTTTTCCAAGCTTCTTTCTGCGCAGATGGCCTTGGTCTCAGGGCTGTGTTCTCTTCTCTGTTTCCTCTGGACAATCTGTTCTGGTCCTGCCCTGCCATTCTCTAGCTCTGTGGCAAAATCTCCAGGAGCAACACTGGCAATAGCAAGACTGTCCTGGAGAGGGTGTGACAGAGGATGGATGGGAAGCAGGAGAGGAAGCACAGGTAAGTGGGCAACAGTAAGGGGAACAGTGGAGGAGAGAGGAAGAGGACCTCCTCATAGTACATGTTAAAAGTGCTGTGCTAAGGACATTCGTGAAGAAGCCAGGGTATCCAAATAAGGTCTGCATTTTGACTAATAGTACTGTACTGGTGCTAGTTTGTTAGCTTTGGTGAATGTGCCATAATTATGTAAAATGGTAACATTAACCCAAGCTAAGCAAATAATATATTAGAACTCTCTTATTATCTTCACAAGTCTTCTCTAAATAAAAAAATTAATAACAAGATATGGAAGAAAAAATCACTATGTACATAGCATTTTGGGTTCTATTTTTGTTCCTCTAAATCATCGTAAATATACATTTTCATGTAGCAGCATAATACATATACCTGTAATTTACCGATGTAGAATTTTCCAAGAATTTTTCCTTTGAACTTTTGTTCTGCAGAACTATCATTTGAATTATTTTGTCTCTATCCAAATTATAGATATTTAAAATTGTAACAATCCATAAGCAGAACTAAATACAAAGCTCAAGAAGTGTCTTTGTAAAGACAATTAAAATACATTTATCATTTTCCTAATATATTTAGATAGAAAACAATTTAAATTTACTTCATGGAGTGATCCCTAGGTTTTCAGAGTAGAATGTGAATCTCCTTAAAATTTGCCCCTGAAGAAAATTTCAAGTAGATAATTCTCAACTTTTTAATAATAGTATGTAGAACCACATCTTATTTTCCTTCCTATAGCTTTTTCCTTTCTATTTCCCAGTTCATTACTCCATTAGCTAGGCACGATGAACAATAGACAGCCTCTTTATACGGCCAGCTAGAGGAACTGGAGCACAGTATGTTTTCAATGACTTCCCAAGGGTTTGATTAGATCTCTTTACAAAGTCAGTGTGCAAGCATTATAATCATCACATGAACTCAAAATGATTTGGCAGCTGATCCATGTGATTCGGAGCAAAGAGGCTGTGCCTTCGGATTCAGTTGTTTGGTCCACAAGCCTTGTGATGAGTAGGAACAACGGTCAGTGAGGAACCAGGAGACGCCGGTGTTGATCTGCCTTGTCTCACCCAGCTTCTTCTTGAGATTTTGTTGTTAACTCTAGAGACAGAATTGCCCTTTTCCCTGGCTCCGAGTGTCCACTTGGAAGGACATCAGCCAGGTTAGCTTTCTTGGTCTTCCTGCCTTATTCATTCATTCCTCTCCATCAGAAGGGGCGTGACATATTTTAATTAGTGATTTTGGAAAAAGGAATAGGGTAGGTGTGTGGCTAGGCCTTTTGTGAGCTTTGTTTTCTTAGCACCTGCCTGCAGAGAAATTTCAATCTGGGGCTGATTTCTCCCAGGCCACAAGGAGTTGTAACTTATACCTCTCACTGGGTGACTTAATTTAGCTCCAGTGTAAAATATTAGAAAGACTGTCATGATTACACACAAAGCCATGTATTCCAGTCTACTGTATTAGCAACAAAGCTGATATTTTGATCTTCATTTTGTCTGATATCTCTGTCAATTTTTCTTTTTTTGTTGTTGTTTTTGTTTTTTTTTTGTTTTGTTTTTTTGAGACGGAGTCTCGCTCTGTTGCCCAGGCTGGAGTGCAGTGGCCAGATCTCAGCTCACTGCAAGCTCCGCCTCCTGAGTTTACACCATTCTCCTGCCTCAGCCTCCCGAGTAGCTGGGACTACAGGCGCCCGCCACCTCGCCCGGCTAGATTTTTGTATTTTTTTTTTTTAGTAGAGACGGGGTTTCACCGGGTTAGCCAGGATGGTCTCGATCTCCTGACCTCGTGATCCGCCCGTCTCGGCCTCCCAAAGTGCTGGGATTACAGGCTTGAGCCACCGCGCCTGACCTCTCTGTCAATTTTTCAATTAATTCTGAACTCAAAAAATTAAGAAAGGGGTGTTCTATATTGACCTTGTCTCAAAATCTCAATTGTAACTAATATTTGTTATTTACAAATATGTATGATTTAATGTATATACATATGTGTATGTGTGTGTATGTGTGTATGTTTAAAATTTTTGACAACCCCTTGAGTTGATTATTTACTTTTTAAATAAACTTTTAAATTTAGAATAGTTTCAAATTTACAGAAAATTGCAAGGCTAATACAGAGAATTTCTATAAACCCCACATCTAGTGTCCTCACTAGTTAACATTTTACATTACTATGGTGCATTGGTCACAGATAATGAACCAATATTGAGACAACTTTTCTTTTTTTTTTTTTTTTTTTTGGTAGTCTCGCTCCTGTGGCCAGGCTGGGTGCAGTGGCGGATCTCAGCTCACTGCAAGCTCCGCCTCCCGGGAGTTCACGCCATTCTCCTGCCTCAAACTCCCGGTAGGTGGGACTACAGGCGCCAGCCACTAAGCTGACTGGATTTTTTTTTGTATTTTTTAGTAGAGACGGGGTTTCACCGGGTTAGCCAGGATGGTCTCGATCTCCTGACCTCGTGATCCGCCCGTCTCGGCCTCCCAAAGTGCTGGGATTACGGGCTTGAGCCACCGCGCCCGGCCGAGACAACATTATTAACTAAAGTCAGTAACATTCAGATTTTCCTAGTTTTCTCCAAGTCCTTTTTCTATCCCAGGACTTCATCCAGGATCCCACATCACATTACATTTAGTCATCATGTCTCCTTAGCTAAACCTTGGCTGTGACAGTTTCTCAGACATTCCTTGTTTCTGATGACCTTGACAGTTTTAAGGAGGAGTGGTCAGGTGTTTTGTAGACTGTCTTTCAATCTGGAAGCATATAATATTTTTCTCATGACCAGACTGGAGATATATGTCTTTGAGAGGAAGATCACAGAGGTAAATTTACATCTTTGTCACATCATGTCAATGTGACTTATCACTAAGGATACAAAGCTTGATCAAAAGGCAGAGTGTGTCACGTTTGTCCACTGTAAAGTTATTTCTCTGTTACCTCGATTACTGTACCCTTTAAAGAAAGTCATTATTACATTATTTGAAATTCTGTATGGGAGATTTGTATATTTTCCCCCATTTATTTATTTAATCATTTATTAATAACAATACAGGTTTATGAATATTTATCTTATACATAGGTTATAATGCAATATTGCTTTGTTTATTTTGTTGCTCAAATTGTTCCAGGTTTGGCCATTGAGAATTCCTTCAGTTGACCTCAGTGTTCTTTTGAAATATTTCTGTCATTGTGTTTGTGCATGTGTGTGCATGTATGTGTGTGCACTTCTTTATTTTCTGGTACTGCAAAAGGCTTCAGGTTCATCTTGCGTATTCCTGCTCAATGTTAGAATCAGCCATTTTTCCAAGGAGGTCCAGTTCCTTTCATCACAGAATGATTATGAAAACCAATATCTGGACGCTAGGTGCACTTGTTGCTACTGCAGTGGCATTGCTTCTAGACCTCCTTAGTACATGGAAATAGACATGTGTATACTAAATCATGTACATATACGTGTCTATAATTATTGCAATGTGTTTTTATTTATATGTATGTTAAGGTAAACATGAATTCGTATTAATGTCTCCAACTATATAGTTCAGCAGTATATGGTTCATTCTGGCCCTACTTTCTGTTTATCTGTAACTTCCTTCTTCAATGGTGAGAAATCTGGCTTTCACTTTCTTTCATCCATTTACTTACTTACTCAATTTCGGCATACTTGAGTAGTGGTTTCAGAATTGCGAGCCTATACCTCCGTGGAAAACAACTTTATCACCTAGAGTGCAGTGGTCATGTGTAAGTCCTTTAATTGTTAGTCTTACCGTCTCCTTTCAATTCCAAAATTTTGTAGGGCAGCCCTTTTTACTCTACCTTTTTCAGTGAGAACATAACATACATTTATAATACAGTTAGATTCTTTCATCACAGTCTGCATTCCAGTCTGGAATTTTTTGCATGCATTATGGTTTACTCTTTTTGCTGCAAAGTTCTATGAATCTTGACAAAAGCATAGTGTGTATCCACCACTACAGTGTCATACAGAATAGTTTCACTGCCCTAAAAATATCCTCAGTAGTTCATCTATTCAACCTCCCCGCCTCCTCAAACCCCTGGCAACCACTTCTCTGTTCTCCAACTTTACAGTCCTGCCTTTAAAAAGAAGTTACATAAAGAGAATCATACACTGTAAACTTTTCAAGATCCTTTCACTTCGCAAAATTCATTTGTGACTCATCCACATCTTTACAAGCCTGAAAGGTAACTCCTTTTATACTGCTGGATAATATTCCAACGTGCAGATATACTATAGGATTTTTGCTCATTCACCTATTGAAAGAGTCTGTCTTACTCTGTTTGTGCTGCTAGGACAAAACACCTGAGAATGGGTAATTTATAAAGAAAAGCAATTTCTCACAGTTCTAGAAGCCGGGAAGTCCAAGATCAAAGCATCAGCAGGTTCTGATATGTGATGAGGACTGCTCTCTACTCCCAACATGTGTCCTCTGGAGGAAGGGAAGACTGTGTCTTCACATGGCAGAAAGCAGGCAGGCAAGAGAGCCAAATGTTACCTGGAGCCTCTTTTATAAGTGCCTTCACCTCATTCATGAGGGAGGAGCCCTCTTAGATCTTCCTCTTAATATTATTTGATATAGTTAATACTGAATACTATTTGATATAGTTTGGCTCTGCGTCCCCACTCAAATCTCATGTTGAATTGTAATCCCCAACATTGGGGGAGGGACCGGGTAGGAGGTGAATGGATCATGGGGCAGATTTCTGCCTTGCTATTCTTGTGATAGTGAGTGAGTTCTCACGAGAGCTAGTTGTTTAAAAGTGTGTAGCGCTTTCCCCTTCACTCTCTCTTCCTCCTGTTCCTACATGTGAAGATGTGCTTTCTTCCCTTCACCTTCTGCCATAATTGTAAGTTTCCTGAGGCCTCCCAGCCATGCTCCCTGTACAGCCTGCAGAACTGTGAGTGAATTCAACCTCTTTTCTTCATAAATTACCCAGTCTTAGGTAGTTCTTTATAGCAGTGTGAGAACAGACTAATACACTATCACATTGGCAACACTTGAATGTTGGAGGAGACACATTCAAACCATAGCAAGCATCGTAGTTGCTTCTAGTTTGGGGTGATTATGAATAAAGCCGTTATGAACATGAAAAACATAGTTTTTCATATCAGTTGGGTAGATACCTAGCAGTTAAATTACAGGATTATATGGTAAGATAAAGTTGGGCTACATAAGAAAGTTTCAAATTACCGCCCAAAGTGGCTGTGCCATTTTCCATTTCCATCAGCAATGAAAAAGAGCTCCTATTGTCCTGCGTCATCACCAGCAACTGGTGTTTCCAGTTTAGGATTTTAACCATCCTAATATGTGTGTAGTGACAGTTTCTCGTCCTGTTGGTTCTGTTTTCTGAAGAACCATGACTGATACATGTGTCATATCTGAGTCTTGTTCTAATATTTTCTTTGTCCCTTCGGACTGTTTTTTCTTGCCTTTGATATGCCTTGTAATTTTTTTATTGTTGTTGAACTACAGACATTTTGTATTAAGTCATAAGAATTGAGATAAATAGGCTTTTTATGTGAGGATTGGTTAAGCTGGTAGAAGTTGACCTGTGTTTAAAGTTTGTTGAAACTACAGATACTAGACACTTCAAAGTCGTCAAGTGATCTTATTTTTGTCTCCCCTTTTGGCCTTGCAGCTTCCTATTCTCCCGCTTCTCTCAGGGAATCTGTGTCTTGCAGTTCTTCTGGCTGTAAACCACTCTTCTTATACTGGAGGCTTGTCAGGGCAGAGGCAGGGTGTGGGGGAGGGTATGAAGGTGAGGTGTGAGGAGTCTTATCTGACTATAAGAATACTGTGTCTTAGGGCTGTGTCCTTCACATGTGTTTCTGTTCCTCTTCCGGGGTATAGCTCATTCCTCATTTTTTGGATACAACCTTTCTAACAATTTTTTTGAAAACAATTTCCCTTATTGACTGTGTTCCCCTTTACCCCTTTGGTAAGACTGACGGGAGTGGGTGGAATTTCTTTACCCAGCTGAGATGAAGTTTGAGAATCACTCTGTGATGAATCCCTTCCCCTGGAGTCAGTGCCCTTGTTAGGTGAACCTTCTAGAAATGTCTCATGGTGGTTTGTCATTCCTTCTTCTTTGAGGGCCGCAAGGGGATCTTGCTCGAACCCTCACCATGAGAACCTGGTGGAGTTCCTCCAGGGAAAGTCACCAATGTGTATGGCTCCCCTATGTCTGTAGTCCTTAGGAGTTTCTCATGCTCACACTAGTCTATGCCTGACCTTCAACTACTTGTCAAAATTAATGTCTAAGTGTTTTCTTACTGATTTATGTAGCCCAATGGCTTCTGCCCCAGGTAAGAAAATCTTGGATACTGTGTCTTTCTGAATGCACTTGCCATTCCAGATTGCAAGGTGGCAATTTGTCCTGTTTATGTATTTCTCTGTTGATTTCAGTTTTTCCAGCTTATTCTGGTTGAAAGGACAGGAGTTGATCATTTCCAAGTTCTTCATGTTTTGGAACTGAAACTAAAGTCTCCTTATGTATTAATTTTATTATTCCTATTTTACAGATAAGAGAGTTGAACTTGTGCATTTTTATACAGCTCATAAGTGGTCAATCATTGATTAGCCCAGGTCTTCTAATGACAGATCTGTATAGTCTCCAACTCCAAGCCTTGATTTCATGGCACGTGAAGTCTTTAGGCTTCTATCTGAATTCCTCCTAGCTATGACATTACATGACTCACTAAGCATGTGCTATGTACAAATTATACTCCACGTGACTTAGGGAGATTCTAAAGAAATAGAAGATAAAGTTCTGATCTCAATAATCACAATCTAATTGGGAGATCAAGTATACATGGGGCAATTTAAAAACCAGTACGAAGTCACACACATGCAAGTCTAAAGTCACTGGTATTTCATATCATGTCCTCAGAGCCTGTGGGACCTGCCAACATATTGTCAGGAGTCCACAAGTTTGCAATAATAGTTTTTAATTAAGCAAATTTATTTTCTGATAATACTTTAGAAAATGCATTGTCATCAAATTTTTGTCCCAATGTTTCTGTTTGATTTGTTTTTATGAATGTGTTTGGGTCAAAAGATCATGTAGAGTGATAGAGTTTAATTTTTACCATGTTGCAGAACACGTCTGTCCATCCTGCAGTCATCATATTATAACATCAAAATGATATCATCATTCTTCATTTGCCATGGAACTTATGAACTTACTTTACTTGATATAAAGGTGACAGAAACGAGGGAGATAATTCACAATTGAAAACCACTTTTTACAGTAAGACCTAATTTTATAAATTATTTATTAAATCAACATTTTGATTTGAAATGTTGATTTGAAACCATAGAAAGCCCATAACATGTCAGAAAAATATATTACTTTACTAGCTGAGAGATAATGAGAAAAGGACAGAGGACTTAATATGCAAATAATGCATCTCCTCAAAGTGGGAGCCAAATGGCATACCACTGCCCTGTACAAATGAAAATTGTGCAGGCATTTGTATAGAAAAATACGGTGAGAGAATTCAGTCCTCCCACAGTTTATTGCAGTATAGATATCCCAAACTAATGAAAACGTTCACCACAGCAATCAGTATTATATTCACAGTGTGGGCCAACATATTGTTCTGTTCATATTTACTTACAATCAAAAAAGCAATAATAAAGTGTCAAACATATAATAAATAGTTTCTTATTATATACTTTATTTTCTAGCATTCTATTTAAGAGCATGAAGCAAACACAGAGTTCTCCTCGGGTTCCCTGAGACTCCTCTCAATGTTTCTGTGCACCACTTGCTCTGGCTTCTGTGTACTCTTTTCATTAAGAAATGGCACTTGTAACTGTTTTAATGGAACTGTTGTTTGGCTACTGAAACCACTTTGTCTACAGCTGCAGGGAACCACAAATTCCTTGGAGTGTATATGTCCTAGGCATCCTTAGGCAATGTCAGAGTGATTCCACAAGAATGAAAGCCCAATTTTCTGGCTTTAACTCTAGACAAAGCCTGAGGTGTACCTTACATTTCAGAGCTCCCGGTAGGATCAGGCTAAGTCTAGAACTTCTAATAAAATCAAGCATTTGCTTGGATTCTTTCTTTTCCCCATCTTGCTTCTACCATTCTTTCCTTAGTTCCTCCCGAGAAAAATTCTCAAATATATCACTTTCATGAGAAGCTTATTCTCAAAGCATGCTACTGAGGACCCAAACTAAGAAAAATGCACAATTTGAATGACTGTGCTTTCAAAGTGAAGTAACTTTGCAATGATATTTAGTGCTCTCATTGTTAAAAAATATAAAAATAAAATTCAAAGGAATCATTTTCAGAGTCAAAAATAAAATCCAGTCCACAAGAACTAAATGAAGTTGAAAAATTTCTCTACTTTAAACCAGCATCACCAATTTTATCTTATAAAAGGAACCTCACATTAAATTAAGTTAGTTCATTTTAACGGCATTAAGTTTTTAAGGTGTTTTGTTTCATTTTAAAATTTGTTTTTGTTTCAAACATTTGTGAATGCTATAAGCACACACAGTTTACTTGTTTATACATATTTAAGTCACATTACATAGAAAACAATTTAAGTAAACAATAATGGGTCTACCAGAGTAACTTTTACTTCAAAATAGTGGTCCTCAAACTTTTTCTGTAAAGGTCTAGATAGTGAATATTTGACTTTGCAGTCCACAGGATCTTTGTTAAAACAACTTGACTTCACTGTTATAGCAAGAAAGAAGCTATAGATAACACATAAATAAATGACCATGATTATTCCCATAAAACTTTATTAAAGCAGACAGCAGGCCTCATGTGGTACACAGGCTATAGTTTGTCAACTCCTGCTTTAAAAGTAAAGTAAATATATTTAAAAAAAAAAAAAAAAAGAAAGAAAAGAAAAAATGAAAGGCCTGGCACAGTGGCTCATGCCTGTAATTCCAACACTTTGGCAGGCCGAGGCGGGCGGATCACCTGAGGTCGGGAGTTTGAGACCAGCCTGACCAACGTGGAGAAACCCTGTCTCTACTGAAAATACAAAAAATTAGCCAGGTGTGGTGGCGCATGCCTGTAATCCCAGCTACTTAAGAGGCTGGGGCAGGAGAATCGCTTGAACCCTGGCAGCTGAGGTGGCGGTGAGCTGAGATTGCGCCATTGCACTCCAGCCTGGGCAACAAGAGTGAAACTCCGTCTCAATAAAATAAAATAATTAAAAATAAAATAAGCTATACTGGAATGACATCAACAAATTGGTAGAGTGGCAACTTCAAGTTCCGCCCCACTCCCAGAAACATTTTTAAAAAACAGAAACTTTCAAAATCAACATTGTCAGAACACTCTCAAAACGTTGTAGCAAATGAGAGAATGCTGAATCAGGAAACGGAGACATGAAAATGATAGAAAAGCTTTGCAGCCGTTTTTCTTTTTCTTACCCGATGCACTAGTCAAATCTGTAGCAGTGTTAAAGATGGCAGTCTCTGCTAGGCTAACCAACCACTCATAGTGAGCTATGGTAAGATATAGTTGAAATGCACAAAGCGAGGCCCTATGGCTCACGCCTGCAATTCCAGCACTTTGAGAAGCCAACGTAAGAGGATCACTTGAGCCCAGAAGTTCAAGACCAGCCTAGACAACATAGTGAAACCTGTTTCATCTCTACAAAAAAAAAATAGCCAGATGTGGTGGTGCACACTTGTAGTCCCAGCTACTGAGGAGGCTGAGGTGGGAGGATCACCTGAGCCCAGGGGTTGAGGCTAGAGTGAGCCATGCACCACTGCACTCCAGCCTGGGCGACAGAGTGAGAAGCTGTCAAAAAAAAAAAGAAAAAGAAAAAAAAAAAAAAGAAGGGAAAAAGAAACATGTGATAGACTGCTTAAGGCCTCAGAAGAAAAGCTGGAGAGAGTTTCTTTAGTAAATTAGGAATTAAAAGGCAGCCCTGTATTATACAGGGGAATGTAGAAAGTCACATACATGCCCAAAGCAAGATGCGTTCTCTAGAAAGACCTCAGAAGATCTTAATCTTTGACTGATCTTTAAGTTCAGTGCAAGACAAGTCTAACCATTGAAGAGATAATTGGACACATAGCTAATCTGCAAAGATGGCAAGATGTGTTTTTTTCTTTAAACACTTGGCATTCAAGAAAATCACTGTCAAATTATTAGCCAGACACTACACACACACACACACACACACACACACATTTTTATATATGTGTGTATACATATGTGTGTATATATAATATATATTATATAATATATAACATATTTATATATATACACATATATATAATATTAGCTGGGTTACTCAAGGAACAGAGACTTTAGTAACCACAAACGAGAAATACAGTCCTTCCAGAAGCATTTTGAAAAGGTCACTAAACAAATTAAACCTTTAACAGTCATAAATGAGTAAACCCTGGAAAAGAGGGAAAACTTGATTTCCAGAGTTTCTATATTATCATAGTCAAATGTTCAGTTTTCAAGGAAAAATCATAAGGCATACAAAGAAACAAGAACATATGGCCTATTGGAAAAACAAAATAAGTTTGCAGAAACTATCCCTGAGGAAGCCTAACCATTGGAGTTACTAGACAATGACTTTATTTTATTTATTCATTGTTTGAGCTGGAGTCTCACTCTGTTGCCCAGGCTGGAGTGCAGTGGCGAGATCTTGGCTCACTGCAACTTTCATATTTTGGGTTCAAGCAATTCTCCTGCCTCAACCTCCTGAGTCATCCTGGGACTACAGGTATGCACCACCACACCTGGCTAGTTTTTGTATTTTTGGTAGAGATAGGGTATCGCCATGTTGTCCAGGCTGGTCTCAAACTCTTGACCTCAAGTGATCAGCCTCCCAAAGTGCTGGGATTACAGGTATGAGCCACCATGCCTGGCCAACAATAATGTTAAAAGACCTGTCTTAATGTGCTCAAGGAGCTGAGGGGAACATTGGACAAAGAGTTATAGAAAATAAGGAAAACAATGTTTGAACAAGGTGAGGATGTCAATAAAGAGAAAATATTTTTTAAAAAGTTATTAAACTAAAATATATAATAACTGAAATGAGAAATTTACTGGAGGGAATTAACAGTTTATTTGGGCATGAAAAAGAAGAAATCAGTGAACTTGAAGGTAGGACAACTGAAATTATTGAGTCTGAAAAGCAGAGAGGAAAGAGAATGAAGAAAAACAAAGCCTAAGGTATCTGTGGACTATGTTCAAATAGACCAATATATGCCTTGTGGGAATCCCAGAAAGAGAAGAGAAAGAGAAATGGATAAAAATGTATTTGAAAAATAATGTTTAAAAACTGCCCCAGTGTGATGAATTACATAAATCTATGCATCCGGGAAGTTCAATGAACTTCAAGTAGGATAAACTCAAAGAGATACACATCAAAACGTGCAATCAAGCTATCAAAAGCCAAAGACAAAGACAAATGTTGAAAGCAAAAAAGAGAAATGACTTGTTATATACAAGGCATTCTCAACAATCTTAACAGTATATTCATCTTCAGAAATAATGGAGACTAGAAGGAAGTGGAAAGATATATTTAAAAAGCAGAATTATATATTTAGAGGCAAGGGAATAATATATTTAAATAACTGATATATTTACATGACATATTTAAAATGATATTATTTCTGTTAAAACTAGGCCAGAAAAGAAATTGAAGACATCCAAATGGGGAAGGATAAAATAAAACTACCTATTCACAGGTGACATGATCCTAATGTGGAGAATTCCAAAATAATTTAAGAAAAAAAGACTATAAATGAGCTCATTAAATTTGTAGAGTATAAGATCAAATACAAAAATCAATTGTATTTCTATACACCAGCAAATAATCACATTTACAATAGATTCTGAATGCCATTGAATTGTATACTTAAACATAGTTAAAATGGTAAATTTTATGTAATATATTTCATCACAATAACAGTGTTTTTTGTTTTAAGATGTAAACATCACCCAAGTTTGAAGATGTCATTCCATTTCATACTAAACTGGAGGGTGACTTCAAAAACTACTTTTCTTTACATTTTTTATTTGTATTCTAAGAGCACATAGCTAAAATACATGAGGTCTGGTCTGATAAAGATTATTCCACCTTTCAAAATAAAATTACTATTTTTTTTTTCCTTTTGTGAGAGAATTACATTATTCTGGCCCTGGGAGAGCTCATACAGTCTAGAATTTAGCTTTAAGTTAGACCTTGTCTAGTTCCATGCTATCCACTAAGGTACAGGAGAAAGTGAAATACTTTTCTGTTGTTTTTGACTTCTCAGGATGGAAAGTAACTTGGAACATCACATTTACATATAGATTATTTGCTTTGTATGTAGAACCCCTCCCCTTGTAGTTTGACCTGTCCTACCCTTAGTCCTGGAACACCAACTGTATACGCTGCCTTTCCAGCCTTAGATAATTTGCTCTAGGGAGAGCCACCTGGTCCAATGAACATAACCATTCCAATTTTGAGCTAAGAGGCTGGAGATATTTGATCTTGAAGGCTGGAACTAAAGGACTGAATAGACCCAAAAGTGAAGGGTTCTGTTTTGAACCACATATAAATGTTAAGTGAGCAAATCCACAGAGGGAAGCTGAGAGGAAACACAAGCAACCCTGAGAAATGGGAAGAGCCCCCTCACTCCCAACAGCTCTCCAACACCCCACAAAGTGCAGCTCCCCTGCCTTCACTGTTCTTGGATTCTATGAGATGGATTCACTTAACATAAGCTGGCCTTTTTCACTTAACTTGTTCAACTAATTTCTAGTCCTTGCACTAAAATAATCTGAATAGAACATATTAAGATAAACACAAATACATTTTGATTTAAGTTGTAAATTGCGCATGGCTTTTACAACTCAAAGACATTGTATGTTTGCAGAGGGTAATTTCATACTACCTGCCTTTATCACCTTAAGGATAAATATTTAGTCTCTTCAGTCATTCTGAGTATTTTGGAGAAATCAAATAAGAAATATTGAAAGTCTAACCATTCAGAGTGCTAACATCTCCTCTACAAAATCTCCAGCAAATAGTCACACAGCGTCCACATGATTTTCTCCAACGCCACATGGCACACAATGTTCTCCTCCCTGAGGGAAGCGGTATCTTCCATCTCAATGATGGTGAGCTCAGATCAAGTGGAAGCAACATAGTCAATCTTCCACTTGAGGAGCCAGCTTTGCGTCTCTGGGGTGGTTTGCCTTTATGCTGCAGCAAAACATATGACAGTTAGAACCTTCCAAATACACACATAAACTGATGCCAGCTCTAACATACCTTTTGAAAATTGCATATGGTTTGCATAGTATGTTGTCGGCACAATCATAAAAAATTCTCATCAGATAAACTGGGCTTGCCACCTCATCCATATTGCTTGCCAACCTGGAAGGATACTTAACAAAACTTAAAATGGTGTATCCCAGCAGACTTAAGCAAGAAGGTTCCTCACTGCTGGTCTGACAGCAGCAGCAAAAGGAAGTGTAAATCATTATTCACAGTGTTGTGTATATAAGAAAATAACTGTATGACAGCACTGTTGAGTGAGAGCTGTAAAGGGAGGAAGCTCAGAATACATAACAATAATGCAATTAGCCTGGAGGTCCCTTCTTCTGTTGAAGAGGAAATTAATCACATATTTCTAAGCATCAAAGATGCCATCACCCAACCCACGCAACTGATGGAAACAGCTTTTGTTCCCTTCCCACAGTTTGTAGTTATGACATTTCGAAAGACAGAACTGTCAAGGAGAGTCACGTTTGTGGAGTACCAGATTCCTCATGGTAATCTTCATGACGAAGTGAGGCAAGCGCTCCTAAGCAGATGCCTAGGCTGAGAATGCCTGAGAAGGGTTGTGTCATGATCCTCCCAACCCCAGATGCCTGGATGGGGTGACAGTCTGGGTGCTTTGGGTGGGTCAGCCCTCTTCTGGATGGCAGGCTTGATGCTGGTTATTAACTTATCTTAAAAGCAAAGCAGATTCCGTCAAGGCACTAGTTTCCTTTCTAATGAGGCATCAAATACATGTTCTTGCACGGAGGCATTTCTCTAAGTCACGTAATGTTCTTTGTACTTCTCATATAATTACACTCAAGAAAGAAGTGCCCGAGTTTGTGAGGGAAGACAAGCCATTATTTTCATTCCTGGGAGACATGAAATTTTCATCTTATTTTTTTCTGACTTGATCCTACCACAGATTCCTGGTGGTGACCAATGACATAAAGAGAGGCTCCCTAGACGCTTCCTCTACTGCACAGACGCCATCTGGCTTCTGCTCTTCTCTCTCTCTCTCTACCACTCCTCCTCACTTTGCAAGTTCTACCGATTGAAAAGATGTGCCAAGCTGGAAAATTAAAATTCTTCTGTATCTGCATTATTAGTTAGAAAGTAGAAATGACAACTTTGATTTCCTGCCATACTTCTATAAGGAAAAAACCCACGTAAACACTATATACAAGAAATTCTTTCTCCAGCCGGCAAGGGGGTGCAGGGCAGCAATGAGGCTGGGTAATGGTGGGAAGACAGGCATGGAAATGAGAAAGGGAAAAGCCTAAGGGAGTTAAACAAAAAAATAGTATCTCTTAGTACACCCCTCACGCAAGAGTACTCCATGGATTATAGATTTAACATTCATGGATCTTGTATCCTTATTCTCAATTCCCCACCACAGAAATAATGGCAATCCCTCTCACAAATCAGGACTCTTACAGTTAAATATTTAAGAATGCGACATAAAGAATTTTGGACAGAAGGGAATTTCAGGAATAAACTACTCCTTTAAAAATCATAAAAAGTGTCTGGTCTATAAGTTATAAATTTGGGGCTTATTTGTAGGTAGAAGGTCAACTCACTTTAAAATGCAAACCCTCCTATCATTTTTGTGTAGTTCATGGGAAGAATTATTTTTATTCTCATAAGAAGAAATGTAGAAAAATAGGGGCTTTTTCTATGCCCCAGGTAAAATGTGGAAAATCTCAGTTCATTACTCAGCTGCTGGAGGACAGCTGAACATGCAGCACAAGGCAGGTAAATACTAAGATGTTTTCCTGGCCAGGCATGGTGGCTCACACCTGTAATCCCACCACTTTGGGAGGTCGAGACGGGCAGATCACGAGGTCAGGAGTTCAAGGCCAGCTTGGCCAACATGGTGAAACCTCTACTGAAAACACAAAAATTAACTGGGCATGGTGGCATGGACCTCTAATCCCAGCTACTCAGGAGACTGAGGCAGGAGAATTGCTTGAACCCAGGAGGCAGAGATTGCAGTGAGCTGAGATTGTGTCACTGCACTCTAGCCTGGGTAACAGAGTGAGGTTCCATCCAAAAAAAAAAAAAAAAGTTTCCTAACAGTTCCATCCAAATCCTTTGCTCCTGTGTAGACCCTACCTTAATACCTTAATAACTTTTGTAAGCCTTCTCAGCATGATCTCCTCTTAATACATAGCTCTGAAATTATTCAGTAGCAATAATGTCAGTAGCTTTCATTTATTAAGTGCTACTTGCTTGGTGTTTATCACACATTTCTTCAAAGACACACATCATCCAAGATAAATGCTTCATTGTATAGAGGAGTCAGAAAGAGGATAAACACGACCCCACATCATAGATCTAGGAGTGGCAGAGCCCAGGCTGCATCTACACAGAAACTCCCACTCTCCGCCTAGCCTGCTCACCAAATTCTTAACAATCACAGAGAATTAGCTCAGACAAAATTATTTATTAAGAAGCTGCTCAATTTGGAAGGGTAGGAGCTAATTTTACTTCAGAGATATACTTTTTTCTGTTTAAGTGTTCCTTGAGATGTAATCATTTGATGTTCCTACAATCTTGGTGTTTTGAATACAGTTCAGTATAGTGGGTACAAGTGTAGAGTTTGGAGACAAACATATTTTGCTGAAGTTTGAATTCAGCACGTGTACCTGTACCTGGGCCAGTAACTAAACCTTCATGATCTTCAGTTTTCTCATGAGTAAAATGAGTATATCAATTAAACCATCTCATCGAGTTGTTGGGGTGATTAAATAAATTAGTGCACATAAAATTATGTTGTGCACAATAAACTGTCATCAGATATTATTATTGTCCTAATGTGATTATTAAAATAGCTGTTTTTGGTTATTGCCATCAGTTTGTATGCAGGTTTGGAAGAGGTTGTGTTCTTTTAGTCCTGTATTGATAAAGATCAGGGTAAGCCTTTCCCTGAAGACATGCTGTCCAAAACTTTGAGTCTGATCACCATTCCGCTGGAATATATGTATTCTTTTGCTGATAATCTACTCTTATATAAGTTCACATCATTTAGATATCTCTACTGAACCAGTATCCCGTTGGGTTTTTAATGCATATGCAGATTACTCTTTCTGCATTTGTTAGGAATGTATTGGCTTGACTTAATCATTGCCTTCCCTGAAATACTTGATCCTAAGGGGATTTGCCTCACCCCCCAGGCCCCGCTACCTAAATGACCACATTATGCATACCACAACCCAGAATCTCCAAAGATTTGTGGACCAACAGGTGTCCCTTGATGAAAGGGAAGAACATATAGATTATGGTTGTTCACCTAATTAGTGCTGATTTGAAGCAGTGAGTTGGTCTAAAAGCAACACAACCACAACTGTATCAGCAAATGTGTAGCACCCCAGACTCCTCCCCACACCCACTCCTTAGGTATCTCTTAACCCCTTAATTCCTTCCTCTGTGCAGAGGGCTTTGCCTTTGTCAAAATAGTTCCTTTATTCTTTTGTGATGAAGAACTGAGAAAATGGACAAGGAATTGAAAGAAAAAAAAATCTACGCAGATGGACCTCCGGTACCCCATAGGATTCTTTAAATCTGGTGCAGCTCCTTTAAAAGGTGTACTTTTGGCTTTATAGAAACTCTTACAGGGAACACAGTCAAAAGAGTGTTGGAAAAAATAACAGGCAGGAACGACAACTTACCCTCATTTCCTGCCCCTGGAAATAGAGTAATACAGCCGCCCACAAGCTTCCATTCTAGTGTCCTTCTTGCCTAAAATAGTAACTTTCTTTCTTTCTCTCAATTGTAAATTTGTTTTATCAGTTTTGTCTGATGAGACCCTCTGTAATGATGCAATCTTAGATTTAAAATTTATTTTCAGTCTTACCTGAGTAATCAAGAGCTTACCTGAAAAGCTTCTCTTGTAACAAGAGAAAATAGGGGTATTTATTTGTTGAGAAGCAAAAAGCAGAAAGAGGTGAGCATCAAGAAACAGAAAGAGAGAGAGACAGAGGCAAAAAGAAAATTCATAAGCTGGAAACATATCAAAAGTCCTGAACACAGAACTTACAAACCGTGTGACCTGCTTAAAAATCAATTAACTCTCTGGACATTTAGGGCCTTTTGTTAAATTTTTCTCTATCAGTCCAAATGGACAGTTTTATTTAGTAAAATAAATCAATGCCTCTACCTCCGCTACAGTCAGCCTGAGAAACAGTGGAACTGACTCTTGAAGAACGCCAACAGTAATCAACTCCTGACATAATTTCTATTTATTCTTTCTCCTCCCCTCCTTTTGATTAAGCACTGTTTTGAATTTTGAAAAGAGCTTCATGAATCATTCTGTGGCTGCTTAATATTAATAGTAATGGGATTTATTCTACCAAAATGGATTCATTATCATGCCAGCTGCCAGGCTTGCATCTCCAAAGAGGTTTCTGGAAATAGACTCTTCTAAATACCTTTCTTGCAAGAGAATTGCAGATTAAACTGGGAAAATATATAAATATTGCCCAAGTTTACACTCAGATCAACATGAACTGACAATTCAAGCTTATCTAAACACTCACAGCAGTGTCCCTTACACTCCCTCTACGAATTTCTTTCGGTTCTCTGTCTCTCCCTGAAACTTTCTCACTTCTGTATCTTACTCACTATCTCCTCACCATTCAGTGATCTTTCGGCCTACTCAAATTATGTCTTTTCCATAAAGACTTGCTTATTCTCTCTAGTCAGAAATAATTTCTTCCTACCTTGGGCACATTTGTGGCATTTGAATCTGCCCTTTCTAGAACATTCTAAGCTCCTTGAAGATGGGACTGTATCCCTGTAGCAGCACTTAGCACATCACCTGGAGCAGAGCCATCATTCAGCACATTGTGTTGAGATCCCTGGGTCGTCTATGGAGTCCCCAGACTCTGTGACTGGCACCAAGCATGTCATGCAGCATAGAATCCAGCATGTGACATTTTAGGTAAATTATTCCAAATTGGGCAAACTAGAATTAAATTTCACATACAAACAAACAGGTAAAAACATAACTTAGAGACACTATTGAGCCTATCCACTGAGTTTAAGAAAATCTTCCAAAATGGAAGGTCACAAGAGGAAGACTAAGTTGATTCATAAATTAGCAAATAGGGTAAAGAGTCTTCATCTCCTTTGGATACCATAGGACTTATTGCTTAATTATGTCCATGCTTATTGCCAGGTTGAAAGTTCCCCAAGGCAGAGACCATGTGACCATGCTGGGCACTATGGTAGGTATTATTTGAATTACAATGTTAGTTTCCAATAATTATATATTTTTATAAATTAGAAATGGCCAGATTGGAAAAAAAAAAGAGAAAGAAACGAGAAGCAGACAGGAAATACACAGCTCTGACAAATTCAAATTTAAACATAACCATCTTTCCTTAGATGTTCTTTAAGCATTAGGTTTCTTTTTTTTTTTTTTTTTTAAGAGAAGGAGTGTCACTCTGTCACCCAGGCTGCAGTGCAGTGGCATGATCTTAGCTCATTGCAACTCCCACCTCCCAGGCTCAAATGATTTTCCCACCTCGGCCTCCAAAGTAGGTGGGACTACAGGTGCACGCCACCATACTCAGCTAATATTTCAATTTTTTGTGGAGATGAAGTCTCCCTATATTGTCCAGGCTGATCTTGAATTCCTGGGCTCAAGCAGTCCTCCCACTTGGCCTCCCAAAGTGCTGGGATTACGGGCATGAACCACTGCACCCAGCCTCAAAACGTTTCTTGACGAGCTACAGACTAACATGTGTTTGCATGTGTATGTATGAGTGTGTATACAAATCCAATTGCATCTAAAATATATAAGAAGAACCGAAGACTAAGAGGAGCTCTTTGTCCATTGTGCAAATCTGAATCTTTCTATAGTAAGCTGGCTCTCTGTGGCACTTGCCCATATCCATTTCCAGGTTCAGTGCTGTTTCCAAGGGAAGGGAGATATGGTTTGTTCTTTGAAGAGAAGCATTTGCCTGGCTTAGCCTGACCCATGTTTAGAGAGACTACACAGCAGGGAGAATGCCAGATGGCAGCTGGGATGGGAAACCTAGATTTCAAAGGGCAAGTATGAGGGAATCGCCAAAATTCTGCTACTAGGACAAGTAGAACAGACTGAGCAGCTGGTCAGGCCCTAGGCGATGGCTGAGGAGGCCAGGTTGGTATCTGGTCCCCTCTTTCTCCAAGGAAAAAAAGACTCTGCTATCCTCTGATGCCATAATCCTTCTCTGATTGTTTTTGTTTGTCTTACATTCTGGGGAGAAAAGTCTTCTGCTTAATAAAATGTTTTTTAAACAACCTTTATGCAAACTCTTCTAACAACGTTGAAACATCTAGTGGCACTCAGCAAAGTACCCATTTGCTCTTTTCTCTTAGTGTCTCTTCCTTCTGTCCTGATTTCTTCCTACTTAGAGATCAAAAGATTGATCTTCTTCAAATCTTATCCCATCTCTTTGATCCGCTCCTCTTCTTTCCCTCCATTTATTTCTGTCAATAGAAACAAACAAAAAAAAAAGGAGAGAGAGAGAGAAAGAAAGAAGAAAAGCAACAGGAGGAAAAGGAAGGAGGGAGAAGGCCTTCCTACAGAGGTTAGGGAGAAAGGGAGGGAAATGAGGAGAAGGAGCTGATGGAAACTTTGGAGCATACTGGGTTGTCTTTTGCTGTAAATCCTACAGCACTCATTCTACTGGGTTTGCTATTTCTTGGATTTTTAAAAATGTTCTTGTTGAATAAATCATTACAGAGATAAAATGACTATTTGTATTGAATTCTCTCTTTTGAATGCAATATTATTTATTCACTGTCCAGAGAGATTCACTACATCGAATCTTTGTGTTCTTTCCTTATCTGATGAACCATGACCACCCGGTGAGATCAACACTATCATTTTCAGCTGTGATAGGAGAGAAACAGTAGGTGTTAATACCAGGAATTGTAGTCTACTCCACAGGAGGGGTGAGAATTGTGGGAATTTGGGTCCAAGATAGGGAACTCCTGAAACAGTTCGCCTGACCTCTTCTGGGAATCTGGGAAACCCTGCCAAAGGCCTGCCAAGTGCTTCCTATAGGCAGAAGTCCACCTTGCCCAGGCTTATGCCAGTTCTATGTAAGACAGCTGCTTAAGTGAGCACTGTCCTGGAAGAACAGTCTACCCCAGTCAAAGTAGTAAGTAGGCCGTGCCCTTAGGGTGACTGTATTCAATCATTTGGCTCAATCTGGCACAAGGAAAATGAATGAAGACAGAAACAAAAAATTAAGAACAAAAACATAGAATCCAAAATAAAGTAAAACTCAGCAAATACTTTACTGGCATAGTTTTAAATGGCCTAAATATATTCCACTTATTTCTGCAAAATCTAAGATAAATTTTTAATTTATGATTATCATATACTCAATGGTTACATGTTCATATCTGCTGACTTTTAAGCAATAAAGTGTTTTTCCAGATGATTAGAGAACAGAGGTGTAAAATTTCTCAAAGGAACTTAATGAGGTGGTTACTTAAGAAAAACTAATGATAATGATGAGAATTTTAGTAGCAATGAGTAAACACCTGCAAAGCCCTGAGAACATCAAATTCAAAAATGCTAAGTGGGAGCTCAGTATGGATTCTGAGTCAAGAGAATAAACAGAGCCTCATCTCAGGTACAGAGGTAAATGTGGGATGGACACACAGGACAGAAGACAGCAAGCTAACAAAAGGGTCTCCAAAGATACAGATTATGCTCAAGTGAAAGGGGCAGGTTTGGGATTTTCAGCTACTAGTTCTGGAGCAACTCACACTGTGGTTAAATAATTCCAAAGACCTAAGGAAGGCTGGGCATGATGGCTCATGCTTTAATGCCAGCACTTTGGAAAGCCAAGGCAGGTTTGAGACCATCCTGGAATCCCAGAGATGGAACCCCATCTCTACATAAAATACACACACACACACACACACAATTAGCCAGGCATGGTAGCACATGCCCATACTCCCAGTTACCAGAGAGACTGAGGTGGGAGGATCAATCGAGCCAAAGAGGTCAAGACTGCAGTGAGCCACGATTGCACCCCTGCATTCCAGCCTGGGTGACAGAGCAAGAGTCTGTCTACTTGAAGGAATGGCTGAGTAGGTAATACAATGTTTAACAGCACAGACTCCAGGGCTAGGTATCTGGGTTCAAGTCTTTCTTCTGACACGTAGCAGCTGTGTGATCTCCAGCTAGTCACTTAACTTCTCCATGCCTCAGTTTCCTCATCTGTAAAAGGTAAGTAACAATAACAATAACACAGAATTGCTGATGAATTAAATGAGATAAGGCATAGAAAGCATAAAGTTCAGGGCCTGACACAATAAACAATACTAAGTGTTTACCATGGGCAAGGTACCAGGTGATGCAGAGAAGATGAAGAAGCTCTAGTCCTTGTCCTCAGGGGAACCTAAGGGAAAATGCATGATGCACAAAATCACAGGGTACTTTGAGAAGCTGGAAGACAGCACCCTGGTAAGAGAAGGCTGCATCTAAGCTGGGTTTGAAGGGCAAGCAATAGAACTGCTGTACCCTTGGTAAAATTATTAGAATCCACTTAGTAGCCAATCTTGTTGATGACTCTAGAAATTAAAACCGTAGAGGTCAAAGATAAGTGTAGTGGTAGCATATCTAATAAATGTGAGTTCTTACCTGGCTTTATGTTATCAGTGAGCTCCAGAAGACTATGCATAAATCAAATCAGGTTATAAATGCTCTAGACGAATTCAGGATGAAAGGGACATTACATTTAGAAGAAATTGTCTCTACTGGAAAAAGACTTACACGATGAGTCATTTGTAGAATGGTTATGTATTTCCTCACATACCTGAAATTCCTACTGTCTCTCCTCTCATCCATCCAAACCTTATCCACTGCCAGGTCTCCTGTAAGTGCCTATTTTACCGTTAAACTTACCCTGAGCACCACAGCTAGTGGAACTGTCTCCTTTCTGCACACTGACAAAGCCCTTACCCTCTCTTCACCTTCTGTGTTCCTGTGTACCGACTGGTTTGTATTTTGGTTTGATGTGTGTGTGCATATTTTTCACGCTCCCTGAGCACAGGGACCTTATCCTGCATTCCTCTGTGCTGCTACGGTGCTTAGCAATGTGGATTGGGTATGAGGCACTCAATGTATGTCGGTAGGTGAAATTCAGATCTTCGGGAATGAGATTTACTTCTCATGACTCAAACTGGTTGCTTAAGAGAAATTATAGATCCCAACTCTGACTTCGAGAGATGAAATGATCATTTGTATCCAGCCTCAAATGCTACAAGAGAGGATAATTTTTATAAGGAGAAGGGAGAACTGAAATACCAACCTCTTAGTAAACAAGAAAAGTCTGTCTGAGTGCCTCAGGCATCTAACACTGAAGAAAAGCAAAAAGAGATGAGGAAAGAGAAGAGTATGTGTATGCGTGTGTGAATAAATGTAATTAGCTCACCTTCCATGTGAAGGTCTGGGGGAATGTAATGACTGTCATTAATGTTTCTTCTTCCTGTCACAAGAAGGAAGAGAAATCGTACAAGAGTCACTATCTCTACCACACTGCAAAAATGGTAGCCTACCGGGGGATTCCAAACACACGGCCTTCTACGAGGCCATCTAGTAGAAGAAATTTATTTAAAGACATGTATGTAAAATAAAGTTTGATGGTAGTTATTAAAGGAATCTAATACAGAATCAGGCTGTAGTCAAAGGTTCCATGGGTGCACAGGACATCTTAGCCATTATAGATCGTCTTGTACAAACACCTTATTTTTATTCCACACATGATTAAGCACCTTTAGCTAAGTTGCCTTGGGAAAGCGCCTTAGAAGAATGTTCCCTTCTCACCAAATACAAGCTCCTGTGATCATTATCCTGTATGAAATATGCATGTGAAGCGTTTAATACCATAGAGACCTTGAAAGCTGTCTATATTGCTTGTTCTAACTTAAGTTTCTCAACGAATAACATTTGATTGATTCTTTTAATTCAATATTTGTACCAATTCAGGAATATTAGCACCTTGGTACTTGAATAAATCTGGATAACAGAGTAGTCACGTAAATAGGGAGTATCCACTTGCTGGTCGAGGGAAAATTGATTTTACCAATATTCCATGGCTCTGGGGAAATCAAAACTCCTGATAGGAAGTTTTGGGGTTGTGAAGGCACAGGTCTGAGAATTTTGTGGAAGGTGTCTTTCTAATCAGCCTCATAACAGAGCCATGAAATACATTGCCTTAGGATAGGACTGTCAACCACAAGTCTTTCTCAAAATGGCCATACTTTCCCCTGAGTACCTTTCTGCAGCACTCTTCCACACACCGCCCAGAATGTCAGAAATGCGGTGTGGTTGTAACATTTCATATTAGCCAATTAACCGGACACGGCCCAGTGCTCTCCCTCTGGCCCCCACACGCAGCTGCTCTCCCTCTGGCCCCACCAGGAAAGAAAGTTCTGAACTTTCTAACTCACTGAACCTCACAGTTTCTCTTTCTAGATCCATCATTCCTGGATACCCATAGTCTTTCTCCATCTGAGAAGAGTTCAGGTCAAAGCTTCCTTAGCCTTGCTTTGGTGCCTTTCAACATTCTGCAGAACTGAGATTTTTATCCCCAACAATACAACTTTTGTCAATTAACAGCTTAAGTTATCTATTAGTCTTTCTTATCTCTGTTTTACTTTTTATTTTAATTTTTCTGACATATCAACTACTTCATTACTTCTTTTTTTTTTTTTTTTTTTTTTTTTGAGACGGAGTTTTGCTCTGTCGCCCAGGCTGGAGTGCAGTGGCCAGATCTCGGCTCACTGCAAGCTCCGCCTCCCGGGTTTATGCCATTCTCCTGCCTCAGCCTCCCGAGTAGCTGGGACTACAGGCGCCTGCCAGCGCGCCCGGCTAATTTTTTGTATTTTTAGTAGAGATGGGGTTTCACCGTGTTAGCCAGGATGGTCTCGATCTCCTGACCTCGTGATCCGCCCGTCTTGGCCTCCCAAAGTGCTGGGATTACAGGCTTGAGCCACCGCGCCTGGCCTACTTCATTACTTCTATATCTCTCAGCTCACTCTGTATGCTCTCTGCTCTTACTGAATCTCTGGTTTCTGTAAAGACATCAAGTACCTCTGGACCTGATGCTCTTAGGACTGGAGCCTTAAATCTGCCCTCGCTCAGGACGCATCACTTCCCTCCCTGTCCACTGCTCTCACTAGGGATATAAATCCTCTCATCTCTGACTTTCCTATGTTTCTTTTATGGAAGCAGTTGCGTGGATATTAAACCTGCAACACTTCTCCTTTTGTTAACATTTTTAACTCAAGGCAGCTTTCAATCACAATGTTTTTGGATACTTAGGAGTTTTCCGGGAAGGGATAATGAGCCAGGAGGTAAGGTACTACAGACATACATCTCAAAATTCCAATTCAGTCCCCTTATTCATGAGAAAGTAGCCTCAATTATTAGCATGTCAGATGCAGTGGTGTCTTAGACTTCAAACAACAAATCTTCTCTGTAGTATTGCAGTCTCCTTTGAATTTGCAGATAATCTGTGCACACACTTTAATCTCTAGAGTACATATATGGCATAATACAGCATAATACAGTGTAAATGCTGTGTAAATAATTGTTATTTAAATTTTTATTTATACTATTTTTTATTGTTTTTGTTTTTTTTTTCAAGTATTTTTGATCTGTGACTGGTTGAATCTGCACATATATTACAGAACCTAAGGATATGAAGCACCAACTATGTAAAATCAATGTGTAAATAAATGCTTTATGGAAATATAATGTGTGTGTATATTCATGTATATATGTATATAGGTATGTGTGTATACACATATAAATACAGAGAGAGAAGTGCACAGACCATGTGTGCATGCCTCACAGTGAATTATCAAAAAGTGATCACACTATAACCATCACACTGGTCAAGAAACAGAACATAATTAGCATCCAGATATATATCTTTGCACACCTTCCTCTAGCAACTAACCCATCCCCCACTTCCAAAAGTAAACAAACATTAGTCATGTCTTTTTTTTTTGCCATTACATAGAGGATAATGCAATAGGAGTCATTTGTCTCTGACTTTTTTTTTTTGTTGCTCAACATTACATTGCAAAAATTATCCATGTTCCTTTGCACAGCAATTGTTTATTTTCATTGCAGCATAATATGCTTCTGTATAGTAATAGCACAGCATATTGATCCTACTGGCTTGTTTCCAGTATTTGCCTACTTTGAATAATGGCATAAGCTCAGCAGTCTCTGAGAGAACTCTCAATGATCGCTGCTTCCTAATCGTCACGCTCTTTGTGGAGCTGCCTCCTGAAGGACTGGCATTTTCTTGATCACTCTTGCTGGTTCACTTGGGAAGGAAAGCCAGCTGCTATGTTGTGAACTGCTCTGTGGATAGCTCCATGGAAAGAGAAGCGAGGGTGATCTCTGGCGCATATTCCACAAGGAACTCAATCTTACCACCAATGTTGTGAGTGAGCTTGGAAGCAAATCCTCCCAAAATCCAGCCTTTGAAGAAAGACCATGATCAGCCTTCAGACAAGATCAATGCTTTGCTGGAACCTCATGAGAGACCTTGAACTGAAGGCTCCCAGGTATGCGGCACACAAATTCCTGAACCACAGAAGCTGTGAGATAATAAATGTTTATTATTGTAATCTGGTAAGTTGGGAGGGGACTGTAATTTGTTACTAATCTAGTTATATAAACGTTTTGTACCTATTTTATGTGAACAGTTGTATTAGATATAAACCAAGGAGTGGCATTGCTAGGTTCAGCTTTATTGTATCCTGACAGTTTTCCAAAACAGCTGAGGCAATTTATTCTCCCTAACACCAAATATCAGTTCTAGTCCCTCTGCAACTTTACCAATGGCTGGTATTGTCAGGTCTTTTTATTTTAGTAATTGTGATAGATGGGCATGGGCACCTTTTGATTTCTTTTTTTAATTATTTTTATTTTTTATTTTTTATTTTGAGATGAGCCTTGCTCTGTCACCTAGGCTAGAGTGCAGTGGCATGATCTCGGCTCACTGCAACTTCTGCCTCCTGGGTTCAAGCAGTCCTTCCACCTCAGCCTCCTGAGTAGCCGGGATTACAGGCATCCACCACCACACCTAGCTAATTTTTTTTTCATATTTTTAGTAGAGACAAGGCTTCACCATGTTGGCCAGGCTGGTCTCAAACTCCTAACCTCAGGTGATCTGCCAGCCTTGGTTCCCGGAAGTGCTGGGATTACAGGTGTCAGTCACTGGGCCAGACCAGCAGGGGTGTCTTATTAAGTTTCCCAAAAACAATAATGTTGAGCACCTTTTCATATAATTGTGGGACATCTGGATATCTTATCTTATGAAGTGCCTACTTCTCTATTGAGTTTTGTGTCTTCTTTTCTTATTGATGTGAAATAACTCTGTTTCTGTTTTGCATATAGGGTCTTTGTTATTTGTATAGTTTGCAGAGTCTGTCTCCCTAACTAACATGGTCTTTCTACTTCCTTAATGGGGTATTTAGATGGATGTAAGGTTTTTTGTTTTGTTTTTTTCTTTTCGAGACAGAGTTTCACTCTTGTCACCCAGGCTGGAGTGCAATGGCAGGATCTCAGCTCACTGCAACCTCTGCCTCCCAGGTTCAAGCAATTCTCCTGCCTCAGCCTCTGAAGTAGCTGGGATTTCAGGCACACGCCACCATGCCCTGCTAATTTTTGTATTTTTAGTAGAGACAGGTTTTCACCATATTGGCCAGGCTGGTCTGGAACTCCTGACCTCAGGTGATCCACCCACCCCGGCCTCCCAGTGCTGGGATTACAGGTGTGAGCCACCGTGCCTGGTGGTGTAAGTTTTTAATTTTAATGTTGTACAGTTTATCTTTTTTAATCAGTATTTTTATGTCCTGTTACATCCTCTACTTCAAGGTTATGAAGCTATTTTCCTATGTTGTTTCCTAGAAGCTATACTGCTTTACCATTTATATTTAGATCTATGATTTACTAGAGATTGGTTTTTGTGTATGATGAGAAGTAGGGATCAAGATTTATTTTCTTCTCTCCGAATAACCAATTGACTCAGCACCAGTATGTTGAAAAGACCTTTATTACCCACTGCACTACAGTGCTTCCTTTGCTATAAATCAAGTTCATGCATACAAGGGTCTGTTTCTGGACTATATATTTATCTATTGGTAAATATATATCCTTGAGCCAAAAGGACGTTGGATTAATTATTGTAGCTTTATATTAAGTCTTCATATCTGATGAAATAAGTCCTCCCACTTCTTCGAGGTTGTTGGTGCTATTCTTACCCTTTGGCATTTCAGTATAAATTTTAGAATGAGCTTGTGATTTCTACAAAACAGATAAATAAATTATTCTGAGATTTATAATGGAATTGCATTTAATCTATAAATCAATATGGAGGTCATTATTGTTTTATAATATTGGCCCTCTGATTCATAAATGTAATCTATAACTTCATTTATTTAGATGATCCTTATTATTTAATAATAAATTGCAATTTTCTATGTAGAGGCTGAGCATATTTTTTTACATTTATTCTTAGTTATTTGAAGTTGTTTGATGCTTTCCATTAAATGTCACTTTCTGTTATTTACATTAAATATTAAACTGCTTTTTGTAGAGTGACCATGTACACAGAAGTCTGGCTAAATTATTAATTCTAAGAATGCATCAAGTATATTATTTTGGATTTTATACATACACAATCTTATCATGAGCAAATAGTCATACTTTCATTTCTTGCCTTTTAACCCTTCACAGTATTTATTTCTTTTTCTTACCAGATTGTATCGCTATGACCTCCTTTAGAATGTTGAGTAGACATGGAGATAGGAGGCATCTTTGTCACCTTCGTGACCACAGAAGAAAAGCTTTCAACATTTCACCGTTAAGTACAACTTTTTCTGTATTTAGTTAATTGAAATTATCATTATAAAATCAAAAAAGTTACCTTTTGTCTTAGTTTTCTAAGAGCTTGAGTTTGTAAAAAAAAATATGGTGTTCAATTTTGCCTAATTTTTTATATATTTATTGAAATGATCATTTAAGGTTTCTCTTATATTCCATTAAAATGGTAGATTACATTAATTAGTACTTAAACATTGAACCAAACTTACATTAGTATGAGAAACACAACTTGATTGTGATGTTGTCTTTTGCATATCGCTGGATTTTGTTTGCCACTATTGTAGGATTTTACCATGGCCATTCATGAGAGAGATTGGCCGTGATTTTTCTTATCATTGAACGTTCTTATTAGACGTTGGTATTTAAGTTTTGTAGGTTTGTTTTTTGTTTGTTTCTTGAGACAGAGCCTCACTCTGTCATCCAGGCTGGAGTGCAGTGGCTCGATCTGAGCTCACTGCCAACTGCAACGTCCACCTCCCAGGTTCAAGTGACTCTCGTGCCTCAGCCTCCCAAGTAGCTGGGACTACAGGGATGCACCACCGCTCCTTGCTAATTTTTGTATTTTTAGTAGAGATGGGATTTCACCGTGTTTCCCAGGCTGTCTCGAACTCCTGGCCTCAAGTGATCCACATGCCTCAGCCTCCCAAAGTGCTGGAATTACAGGCATGGGCCACTGTGCCCAGCCCAACTTTTGTAGTTTTCATAACATACATTGGGAACTCTTTGCAATATTTCTATTCTATAGTCGACTTTGTGAAATATTGAAGTTATTTCTTCTTTTGTTATTTGTATAACTCAGTAGGGTAAAGCTAATTAGGCCTATTATTTTCCTCATGGGAAAATTTTTCATTATGAATTAATTTTTAGTAGGTATGAAACAATTCAGATCTTTGATTTATTTTTGTGCTACTAAAATTTTTAAATATTTTGGTGTAAATGTATGTGTAATTTCTGCTTATGATGTGTATGCTCATAAATTTAATAATGATATTCCATTTTGTCATTTTTATAATGGTTTTGTTGGTCTATTTTTTCTTAAATTCTTAATTAGTTTTGCAAGGTGTTTATCGATTTTATTAGTCTCTTCAAAAAACTAACTATTGGGTTTGTTGATACTCCTAATTACATGTTTATTTTTTATTTACTTGACATCTGCTTTTATCTTTATCAGTTCCTTTTATATGTGTTTGGTTTAATCTGTTCTTCTGTTTCTTTTGAAATGGATGTTTGGGTCATTATTGCAACCTTTATTTTCAACATATACTTTTAAGACTATAAATTTTCTTCAAATCTGGGCTTTAACTGCATCCAACAAGTGTTGAAGCACACATTTTTTTAAACCTTTTATTATCCTGGTAATCTGGGTGTTTACCAGGGCAATTCCTCTTTTATGGACCCAGAATTGCAGTCTCTGTTAACCCTGCCTTAAACATAAGCTGAGAGCACAGCTAAACATTTCAGTCACTCGGCCACTGGTAATCACACAGAAGGGAAAGAGGGGGCAAACACAAGGCTCAACTCTCAGTTCCTTTGTCCTCTCCTGAATTTTGGTCCTACACTGCAATGCCTTGGTAGCTTTACAATACCTTAAAACAGAAGCTTTACATATGTTGACCAATATTTCTAAATGCCATCACCTGGAAGTTTGGTCAGAAAACTTCTAGTCTAAAATTGCCAGAAGCACAAAACAACCTATAGTCACTTTGGCTTACTGCTAAAGTAATGTTATCAAGAGTTTCCCCTTACATTGTTTGATGTGATACAAAAGCTGGTAGCTTCTGAAAGTAAAGTGGCCATATGTATACCAAATTACCTTGGTATTATCAAACAATGCACTGTAGTGGAAAAATTTGCAAGATTCATGAAAGTTGATTGTAGAAAGTTTACATATAGAGCTCAACGTGAGATCTTTAAAAAGTTAGCAAATCATTCTGAATATCATCTACAAATGGAGAAAAATACTATCTTCTTCACAGTCTTGTTGAGACTATTGTAAGTCTTGTCAAAAAATAATTATTTTTGGTTCTAGAGACATTAGGCAATCCGTGAAGTTTACAATCCCATACCAAAAATAAAAAATCATTATTATCATCCACTTGAATACATAAAATCACAAACATTTCTTTTTTTGAAATTCAGGAAAATCCAATATTGTTTCATCTACTTTTGGAATATGCTGTCTTCAGGCTTGTGTCCTTGTTAAATTTAACCCCTCCAATGCTAATGAGATAAACTCTAATGAGGTGAAATAACCTATAAGAGCTTCTCAATGGATATCATATCCAACTTCAACTATCTCCAGTCTAAACCATCAAGAGTAAATGATATAAAGCCATAATTGGTCTGCTGAAATTTCTAACTTATTCACTAATTTACCTTATAATGTGACTAGACAACGTGCAAATGATCAGAGTGCCATTGCCTGTATAATACTTCATTCCACTGCCAAGAAAGCTCTGAATTCAAAGAAATAATACAATAAACCTGGCTCATTTAAACAGATTGACTGGAAATGGCAACATTTTTCTAAAATAAAGTCAAGATTATAGACAAAAATTAATTACCTTAAAACCTTGAAAGTTATGAAATGAAGTGTAGGTAATTCATAAGCATGTCTCATTAAATATCCTTAAGCAATTTACCTTTTTTATTGTTTTTCCACTATCCGCAATAGTCTGATTAAGCAGTAATTCAATCTAAGTTACTGCTACATAAATATATTTAACATTTGTACATTTTAATGTGCATGATATGTCTTTGTTTAATATATTTTCTTTCATCTGTTTTCCAGTTTTTAAAACAATACTTTCCAAATGGCATTTGTACTCTTGTTAGAAAAAAAATCATTTTTGATGCATAACAAGGCATACAGGAATCTATATTTTAGACTTCGAAAGCTGTTCTATGAGAGTGCCTATTTACATCCCAAACATCTTTCAAACCAAGTGATTAGACTATTTATTTCAGAATTCCTGAGTGTTGTTTGCTTCATCCTGAAGTTCATTGTTAACTGAAGTATTCCTTTCTGTTTATGAAATATTTTGGCAAAATTTCTCCATAGCGACTAAAATGACATGGAAAATGGTTTACAAAATCTCTGCCATTTTCTTCTTTATGAATGGTTTTACAGTGATTCAAAGAAAATCAAAGGAATGGTCAGAGTCTTCATATATATATTCGCCAAGGAAGAACCTTCCTAAACCCCTACTTCTAGCTTCACTCTCCAAGTCACTGGCATCCTTTTCATCTTAACAGGATCTGAAGTCTGCACTTGGATTTCACAATCCCTGCTGCAGGATTTCAAGCGCAGAGACACTTTCAATAAGGAGTATAAACAGAATTGCAGCTCAAAGTAGCATTTGGAACATAAACTAAGTCTCTTATTCTTAGCTAGCTTAACAAATTATACTTTACTTGGGTTTTTGCTTTTGTTCCAATTACTTTTGGAACCATTTCATTAGATTTGTTTGATTGTAGTATTCCGAGGCTGCTGAGATATGAGATCGCTATATGAAGATAAAGCATGCATTCTAGTTGTTCCTGATTTCAGCAAACATGCCCCTACCCCAAATTCTTCTCGGGCTTTCCTATAAAATCCAGCATAATTGTGTGTTCTTTCGTGCCCTGTGTGATAGAGATAAACAAATAGAAACGAAAAGTACTGCAATTACTTTTAAATCAGAAATTTTATCTCTAGATATGTGCATGTTGCTAATAAGTCTACATTAATGCCTTTGTTTTCGTGCATTCACTTGCTATCTACAAAGCTCATTTTTAAAATAATTTTTTAAATGATACATATTTTCTTTTTTTATTATTATTATTATACTTTAAGTTCTAGGGTACATGTGCATAACGTACAGGTTTGTTACATATGTATACATGTGCCATGTTGGTGTGCTGCACCCATCAACTCGTCAGCACCCATCAACTCGTCATTTACATCAGGTATAACTCCCAATGCAATCCCTCCCCCCTCTCCCCTCCCCATGATAGGCCCCGGTGTGTGATGTTCCCCTTCTCGAGTCCAAGTGATCTCATTGTTCAGTTCCCACCTATGAGTGAGAACATGCGGTGTTTGGTTTTCTGTTCTTGTGATAGTTTGCTGAGAATGATGGTTTCCAGCTGCATCCATGTCCCTACAAAGGACACAAACTCATCCTTTTTTATGGCTGCATAGTATAATTTTTCTACACCTAAATAGTTAGAGAGCTCTCATGTGGGGTATCTCCTACCCCCTGAACGCTGGCGTACACTACCTTCTGCCTGAAACTGGGACTCTCATCTCCTCTTCACTTTACCTGGCTAACCTGAATGCATCTGTCATGTATCAACCTGAACATTACTTCCTGAAATATCTCTCACCAAAGTAACTGGAGCATCCTGACCTCCTGACCTCCTTCTTTCCTGCACTTAGCAGCCTTCTAATTACTTATATATTCATAATTATGTGTCTCATAGGTGCACTTCTATCATGTCTGTTTTTCCTCTAGTTACAGTCCCCAAATCTGCCATAAGCCTACAGAGAGGTGATCAGTAATAGTTGAAACCTCAGTGGTAGCACGACAGGGGCTTGGAATGGTTTTAACTCTTCTCCCAAATATGTCATTTGTACCCTCCCCAGCCACAAATAATACATAGATTAAAATCTCATGCAAAGGATGAATACGTGAATCATTAGAAAACATTTAGATGTTTATTGATATGTTACCTACAGTGTATGTAAAAACTCTTTGCTACCCTATGAATACAGCTTCAAGACAAATCTTCCTCCTTCCCCTACTTCTGACGTTTTACCCTGAGAACACTTACAAAGTGGTTCCTGTTACAGAACAACTCAGCCGCTTTTATTCCTTGTTTATCTGCAACTTTTAATTCCTCCCTTCCATTCTGTCCTCATTATATCTAGGTGAAACGGATCGTGTCTTACGTCCATTCCATGACTTCAAAAACAGGATGTGCTATTCAGGGTGTAGATGACTACAATATTTCTGTAAAGTAGATTGGAGGTCTTCAAATTCTCATTCCCTTTGATTTAATAGGCTCAGATTTTCAAATTCTTCCCAAGAAATCATCAGATGTGTACACATATTTAATCTACAATATTATTCATTGCAGTGATATTTCTAACAGTAAAAACTGGGAACAAAAAATGCCCAAAATAGAGGAATAATAACATTCATGGAAATGCTATGTGAATCTTTTTTGCTCACAATCATTATTTAGGATGATTATATAAAGGAAATATGTATAATGTCATGTTAGGTAAAAAATCTCATTTCAAATGTGTATATGCAGTATGATATTGACTATTTAAAATGAGTCATTATTGAAAAGGCTGGAAAAGTTTCTAATATACTAACTAGCAAGCACAGCATCTGCATTTGTCAGATCCCTCTGCCCCCAACATCTCCTCCTGATAGAGTTCCTGTGATAGAGAAGATTCCCTCTGCTCTGATCGCGAGGCTGACACAGGTGTGCATCTTTAGTGAGCAGTTTTCTGTAAGGTGAGGCTGGCGTTTACTTCTTCCTTCTATTACCAACCTACCTTCTTGTTGCATCTGCAGTCTCAGTTCATTTCCATCCTCATAGCCTTTCATCTCTGCTCAAATACTTCTTTCGCATTTATTTTATAATATCTTAGGATTCTTAGGCACGGTACAATAAATTTTACATTTCTAAACTTTTAAACCTTTTATTAACTTACTAAACACTGCAGATCGGTATCAGCCTTTTCTATGGCTTTGCGCAGCAGCTTCTTACGGCTGTTATAATAAATTACTACAAAAGTAGGTGGCTTAAAAGAACCCCAATAGGCCGGGCGCGGTGGCTCATGCTTGTAATCCCAGTACTTTGGGAGGCCAAGGCGGGTGGATCATGAGGTCACGAGATCGAGACCATCCTGGCTAATGCGGTGAAACCCCGTCTCTTATAAAAAATACAAAAAATTAGCCGGTTGCGGTGGCGGGCGCCTGTAGTCCCAGCTACTCCGGAGGCTGAGGCAGGAGAATGGCGGGAACCCGGGAGGCGGAGCTTGCAGTGAGCCGAGATCTCGCCACTGCACTCCAGCCTGGGCGACAGAGCGAGACGCCATCTCAAAAAAACAAAAACAAAAAAACCCAATATATTATCTTACAGTTCTTGATGTCAAAAGTCTAAAATCAGTCTTGCTGGACTGAATCTCTTTCACAAGTTGTCGGCACGGCTGCATTCCTTCTGGTGGCCCAAGGCTGAATCCACTGCCTGGCTTTTCCAGCTTCCAGAGGCCACGCACACTTCTTGGCTTGTAGATGGGCTGCATCACTCCACACTCTGCTTCCCTGGACACGTTCCTCTCCCCCTGACACTCCCGCCTCCCTCTTCCCCTTACAAGGATGCTTGTGATTACACTGGCGCCACGACAATTTGCCATCTCAATCAAGATAATCAACTCAATCCCATCCACCAAATCCCAGGTAAGGTGCAGGGATTAGGACCTAACTGTTAGGTTGCCTACCACAGTGTTTCAAAACAGTTGACCGTATGTAAACGCATTAAAGAAATTCTATGCTTAAATTCAAAGAGTAAAATAATCACTTAGAATCTAATCCAATTACAATGAAAAGTCATGATCACAGATCACATGCCAGTGTAAACACCCCCTGGATGTATATTCATTCTTGATATGGACACATGAAATAGAACTAGCTGAATCTAGAAGAAACAATCTCAAATGGAGTATCTGTATTTACCTCTAGGTTATTTTTTCCTGCTTCTTTTTACTATACTTGCCAAATTTTCCACTGAGCGTACATTGCTACTTCTTTTCAGAATGATGGTTACAGCAAATTCCAAGTAAGAAAGAAAAAAGCAGTAAAGTGAAAACCATACTTTCCCTCAATAATGAGTTAGACTACCAACCTACCAATCTTTCAGGATAAATTCAAATGTGATCTCCTCCAGGAAGCTTCATAAGACCCTGACCACCACCTCTCACCGCCCCAGTCCATAGAGTTGAAATTGAACCCCTCTTTCCCTATCTACCCCCCAGCATTTGATCTGTAGTTTTAAAGCACGAAGAGGGTTCAGCTTGTGTTCAGATCCATAGATGCAGTTGAATCTTTCTATTGGATTGTGAAGCCCAGACAGAGAGAGAACACAGTATATTCATTTCTAAGGCCATTCCAGTGCCACCCTCATTTTGAGTCTGCCACAGTGTTCTCACAGATTATCATTAAGTTGCAGATTGTGAGGGTATAATAGATAATACTAATATGGTTTCTCATCAGATATATATTTTTATGATAAAATCACAAAGTCTATAAACGAGCTAATGTCCATGAAATGCAAAAAACGTGGGGTGATTAAGCCTACGCTGGCTGACATTTTTCTGCTTAATGGTTTGTTTAGATTCTTGTCTTTATTAGGGGACCTTAATTCATTAAAAGGGTACTTGTTTTTTCATTCACTAATAGCCTTGGGACAAAGTAGTAAACCAAAGCAATTTATCACCTTTCCAGGCTAAGCAAACATTGCATATGGCACGGTGAAGAAAACACTAATTAGATTTCGCTGAGGGAAATTAACACAAAATCCAAATATCAAGTATTTTAAAAGAAACTGAATCTTATGGTTTTAAATACAGAATATGGAATCTCCGGCTAACTCTTAAGCTAACTCTTAATAACCTGCACCAAGTGGCAGTCCTACTGGGCATGTTTAACAAATAAGGAAGATTACACTCTACTGAGCATATTATTTGTGCACAAATTAATGCTGTTAAAATACGTAATATTCTCCAACTTTCTGGCTTCCAGAGTTTTGCTTGTGAAAAGACTTTCTGTTCTCCATTCCAGCCTGTGCTCCCTCACCAGGTAGACTTCTCGCTGTGACATCCCAGGTTGTTCACACTATGGTCCCTGCCTAACTCTCAGTAGGGAGGGATTTGGAGCCAGATAGAACTGGAGTGCGTGACAATCTCATCTTCAGCCATTCTAAACCCAGGTGACCCCAGCCTCCCAGCAGGCTGCTTCTGCCATGACGTGATCTCCCTCCCATCCAATAGTGATAGATACCTCTTATCTATGTTCCCGGAATACTTTAGATGGGTTGTCTTATTTAATCCACACACGGAGCCTGGCAATTATGTGTCATTGTCTTTTTAGCGGCAGTGGAAACTGAAGCTTCGAGAGGTCCATGATTTAAAAAAGGTCACATGGTAGGTGACAGAGCCAGGATACAACTCCAGTTCCATCTGGCTCCAAATCCCCATCTCAGCTTCTGAGCAGTTCCTGTATCCTCAAAAGTCATCAGCTCCTCTGGTGCCCAGCTAAAAAGTATTTTTCACCTGGGCACAGTGGCTCATACCTATAAATGTCAACACTTTAGGATGCTGAGACATGAGGATCACTTGAGGCCAGGAGTTTGAGACATACCTGGGCAACCTAGAGAGACCCCCAACTCTACAAAGAATTAAAACGATACAAAATTAGCTGGATACAGTGGTATATACCCGCAGCCCTGGCTACTCAGGTGGCTGAGGTGGGAGGATCCCTTGAGTTCAGGAGTTAAGGGCTGCAATGAGCTAGGATCATGCACTCTGGCCTAGGTGACAAAGCAAGACCCTGTATTAAAAAAAAAAAAAAAAATCCCCACTTAAGCCTTTTCAGAACTTTCCCAGGCAAAGTTAGTTACTCTCTCCTCTGTTCTTTTTAAATAACTACAAAGACCTTCTGCTCTTCTCTGCTCTGAAGCACATGTGAACAGAAGCAAGCCAAACAAAGACCACAGTCTACAACGGCGATGCTCATAGCCTACTCTCCTCACATTGAGTGCAATGGTCAAGTCGATGCGGCTGACTAAGATCTCCACTCTAACAACTGTAAGGGTTCTTTAACGTGGGGACTCACGAAAGTAAAAGTTGCCCATTCTGAGTTAGAAATCAATGTATCTTATTAACTGTTAATGAAAAGAGTATGTTCTACCATAGAAAACATGAAGGAGATGGAGGCAGATGGATCACCCGAGGTCAGGAGATAAAGACCAGCCTGACCAATATGGAGAAATCCCATCTCTACTAAAAATACAAAAATTAGCCAGGCATGGTGGTGTGCGCCTGTAGTCCCAGCTACTTGAAAGGCTGAGACCGGCCGGGCGCGGTGGCTCAAGCCTGTAATCCCAGCACTTTGGGAGGCCGAGGCGGGTGGATCACGAGGTCAGGAGATCGAGACTATCCTGGCTAACATGGTGAAACCCCGTCTCTACTAAAAATACAAAAAACTAGCCAGGCGTGGTGGCGGGCGCCTGTAGTCTCAGCTACTTGGGAGGCTGAGGCGGGAGAATGGCGTGAACCCGGGAGGCGGAGCTTGCAGTGAGCCGAGATCACGCCACTGCACTCCAGCCTGGGAGACACAGCAAGACTCCGTCTCAAAAAAAAAAAAAGAAAAAAAGAAAACATGATTGGCTTAAGATTAATTATATATCAGAAGTTATAAAGGATATCTGCCACATTAGGTGATAACAGTTTTTCCTTAGGAGGAGACTAGGGACATACATATGTGCCTGATAGTCACACTAATGATAAAGATAATGAGCCTGGCTGTGTTCTCCATGCTAAGAGTTCTATAAGAGTAACACCTTTAATGATCACATCTCTGCCCCTGTCTGGATCTGATCTGGATCGCTGTCAAATGCAGTACAAATGAGTCAGGACTCATCTTTGCAGGAAGAATAGCATCCTGATGGAGGCAGCCCTGAACTCTTGAAGCTTATTTGTCAGAGCCACAGGCACGATGACATTTACCTCATAAAACCACCACACAACCTCCATGGCTGCTTGAAGTCAGGAGTATTGCTTGCAACTATTTCACTTCCAATTTTGTGAAGGCTATAACGGAAATAAAGTTAGCATCTCTCTATTCCCAGACTATGGCATTCTCAAGGACAAGGTCAGATTCTTATTTCCCTTTGAGTCTCCAGTGTCTGAGATGCAGTAAAAAGCTGAACGATGTTTCTGAATCAGCGAATGAATGAATGAATGAATGAGTGGAATTACTCAGAAAAGTGGGGAAGAGATTTATGCCCATGTGCTGGTCAGGCCATCTCTTCACTCAGTCAGACAAAACTTCCCTGTGTGTTTTATTTCCTGGAACTTTGAGAAGGTGGGTAGGAGACTGTACCAAATCGTACGCAAAGTTCTTGTTAGACCGTTTGAAGCTTCATCTCTTCAAAAATTTATTTCTACACATTTTTATCGAATAAAGATGAACTTAATAAATCCCTTTTTAAAATACAGTCATGTTATGCCAGTGCGGTGGTGGCTCATACCTGTAATTTCAGCACTTTGGGAGGCCGAGGTGGGTAGATCACTTGAGGTCAGAAGACAAGTGTAGCCAACACGGTGAAACCCCATCTCCACTAAAAATACAAAAATCAGCCAAGCATAGTGGCACACACCTTTAATCCCAGCTACTCGGGAGGCTGAGCCTGGAGAATTGCTTGAACCTGGGAGGCAGAGGGTGCAGTAAGCTTAGATCATGCCACTGCACTCCAGCCTGGATGACAGAGCAAGATTCTGTCTCAAAAATAAAATAAAAAATAAAATAAAATAAAATAAAATAAAATACAGTCATGTACCACATAATGATATTTCAGTCAACTATCGACTACATATAAGATGGTGGTCCCATAAGATTATAATGGAGCTGAAAGTTTCCTTTTCTCTACTTAGATATGTTTACATCCACAAATCATTACCATTGTATTATAATTGCCTACAGTATTCTGTACAATGGCATGCTGTACAGGTTTGTAGCCTGGGAAAAATATGCCATACTAGGGAGCGCAGGGGTGTAGTAGGCTGTACCAGGTAGTAGGTTTGTGCGAGTAAACTCCATGGTGTCCACAGAACAACAAAATCACCTAAGGATACACTTCTCAGAATGTACCCCCATCATTGAGTGATGCATGACTGTGTAAGTGTCCCTCAAAGAGAGATTACATAGTCAAATACTAAAATAAATTAGGGGACCTATGCGACCCCAGGATGCCAGGATGGTGTCTGGATCAGGTAGGGCGATGTTCCAGCTGAAGTGGGGGTGAGGCAGGCACAGAATTCCTTAAAGAGCACTGAAAGTACATGAGGGTGACTAGAAGGGAGGAATAGACATCAGAGATTAGAAATAGAGGTAGAACCACGAATGAAATGCAGCAAAAACACAAGAAACCTGTTGTTGCTCTCCTTGGGACCACACATGAACTAGGAGTGGCTGTGGCCAAGATTGGTGGGTGCAGCTTCACACTCAGTTAGCCACCCTGCACCGTCTGCCTCACCAGGCTAATACCGTCTTTGTGCTTCCTCCACTCCTTCCTGGGTGAGCCTCCTCCAAGGTTCAGCCTGCCCAGCCCGGGCCGGGAGAACAGGGAAAGGGAAGAGGAGTAAGAAAAAGAAAGCAGCATATGAGTGCTGCCTCGCTCCTTCTCTCGTATTATTCCTCGTGTCTCAGTAAGAACTCAGACAACTCGGCTTGACCCTTGAGCTCTAGGTTAAGGAAGCATGAGAGGGAAAATCCACATGTACATGAGTATACGTATTTATGTACGTGTTTGCGTACTTGAGTGTATAATTATGATATTGTAATTGACCCTGATCTTTCACTCTGCTACATAACATTTTCATGCATATTTAAATTCCATTAAAACGTTCTAAATTGCCCAATGTCAAATCATAGTGTCCCAGGAAGAACATGTGCTTTGTTTATCCTGTGATTTCTTTTACACCAAACAATTTTTGCAACGTTCAGTTTAAGGAGTCTAACAATATGTTCCATTTTGGCATTTTCTTGTTTCAATTTCAATGAGAAGAACTGTACATTGCTATCAGGAGGGCAAGATACACTTTATATTTTATTCCCTAGTTAATTCAAACATCCCTTCCTTTCCATCTTGTCCCCAGTATTATTCATTAAAATTGCTTCCAGTGTTAAAAAAGGAAACTTGAGTCCAACTGAGCCATATGTTGACAGATCCCACACTTGGCTCTGGGCAAGGTTGCAAAGGGCAGAGGGGTTGCATCTTGACAGGAGTGGGCATCAGCGCCATGTAGCTGGATTCCCATGCCAGTCAGGAACACAGGGGTCTCCTCTGCTCCACTGTTTATGGGGTCCTTCTGCCAAGGAAACACCTAAAGAAGCAGATACATAACAGTAGTAATCCCTGTATTTCAAGAATAATGATAACGAAAATGCCTGTAATTGGAAAGTCTGATTGAGCCTTTATGGAAAAAGCAAAGTGTTGGACAACTGAAATCCCAAGTCCACCTGTAAAACCCCTTATGTAAACTTTTACATTAAAATAAAGTTAAAGACAACACAGTAAATGTATACTTTCTACTTGATGTGTTTTGTATTACTCAGATTAATAATACCAGGACCTCCATAATTAATTTCCACTTGAAACGTTAAGGTCCTTAGTCCCCCATGCTTTCAAAGCAATTTCTGTCAGGTTTTGGTTTTTGCAAATTCAGTTAAGAGGCATTCTTTTCTCACTAGGAGGCATTTTTTTCCTGGGTCTCTTTGTCCATCCAGAATGTTCCGAGGAAGAGAACAAAGGGAGAATGAGGTGTGAGGTGAGTGGAGGTTTGATGGTCTGGCTTCCCCACCAAATGTATCACTCCGATATGTGTTGTGAATCTCCAAAAATGGGGACTATTCTGTGCTGAAGACCAGATCTTGGTGGCTTTCTACAATATTTCTTATTCGCAACATATCTGTCAAAGCAGGCAGACCTCGGCCCAGCACCTCCAAAGAAAGGATCACAATTGTGTGGTCAAAAAAGTCTGGATCCAAGTTCTGATACTGTATTTACTGACAATGGGACTCACCTTCTCCTGAACATGTATCTCTTCGCCTGTGAAAATAGAAGCACTTACATTTTCCTCCAAGTTTCACGGTGAGCACAAAGTGGATGGCAGAAATGATGACTGCAGCTTAGCATCTGCACTATCAGGTGCTGAGCAAGCGCTGCTTGATTTCCTCATAAACTCCAAGATATGTAACACCGTAAGTACCATAAGCACAGAAAACAAGCAATCAGAAGATTGGATATTCCTCAGGTGGAACAGGGGAAGCAGCTTTGGGTAACCACAAAACACCTGGAAAAAGCAAAACCACGTATGAAGGTGTAGAATATGTACGTGAGTATTTGAGGAGGCATGGGAAATTGCCAGGAGAATGAATCAGGGAAGGCTTAGAATATTTTGATAGCCCTTTTGTAAACCTACCTGTAGATATCAACCAGAAGAGAGTTTGGTTAGTTATCTGAGGTCAAAAACAAAGCTTCCAGATCAGAATGAATGGTGATGATATGAGTGCCTAGTCTTCTGGAGAATAGCGTGGCTCTTGTTCATTTCATAAAATGCATTGAGATATTCTCAGCTACTTCATGTATCTGCCTTATGTTCTTTCAGAATGAAGCAGCAGACATCTGAATGGGGAAATGGATGATTGGATGGATAGGCTAGGCTAGCAAATAAATACCATTTATCTGCCACTGTTAAGCTACTGACCCAGAAAATTCGATTTAGAATACCAATGCTGTTCTAAATTGGCTTAGAAGATTTGAGAAGCGGTACCACCAAATACATGCTATGTACAAACAGTATGTGTTTACCTAGGCTTCCTGAAACGGAGCCTAAATGCAGATCCAAGATTCAGCAGGCAGCGTGTGAAAACTTTACGAACTTGGCCTTCACCTGTGGAAACTGGACTTGGAGGAACTAATCTGTAGCCCCTGCTCCTGCTCACCACTAAAACACTCCAGAACTGGACCAACAATTCCTTGCGATAGGGGCCATCCCCACTCATGCCTTGCCCCAGATCCAGCAAGAGTAATCAATCAGATTTAGCAATGCCATCATATTGGATATATTACCACATTTTCTGAACATGGCAACATTTTGCCACAATGAGGCCTCCACAGGGTGCTGCCTTGATTATAAAACCTAGTTTGAGATGATAGCGTAACAAACATGTAAGCCTGGACTTACAGGAATGTAATGTAAGCAAGCTTATTGAGGGCCATTTCAGCAGTGTTCAGAGGTGCATTTCCTTTTCATGTACCCTCTTCTTATGCTCTGAGTTTAGTAATTCCACTTTCAGATATTCCTCTCGATACCTGAGGACTTTGGTCTCTGTAAAATTATAAATATTCCAGGGAAGTACCTTAAGGCATCAGTCATTTGAACTCAGGGCAAATTGTTTATGAGCAAGATACAGAGAGAAAAGGTGAGTTCATAGTCCAGTCTGGGCACTGCTGGAAAGTCAGGGAAATAGGTATAAATAGATGTTAGGGAGCCAAAAACAAGCCCCTGCCACTTCATGACTTTTATAGGCTCAGTCCTGTTCACAATCGTATTCAGTTCCATTCCATTTTGCAAGGGAATCTGCTGAACTGTGCACTGGATGCCCAGGTATACCTACATCTAAAGGAACTTACAGTGTGCTGGGTGTAGTAGGCATTTCAAAAACTGACTTATGTAGCAGGAGTCATGAGCAAAGTAGGAAAAGAATGGCCAGTTCTGATTGGGAGAGTTCCGAAAAGGATCAGTGAAGGTGAGGGCAAAGAAACTAATCTTGCCTTTTCCCTTTCTCACTGTGTGGTTTTCAGAACATGACCCTTGGAGGAAGGCCATGCAAAAGGAAGAAACAGGCAGAACAGGAAGTCAAGCGTTCCTCTCTGGGAATTATTGTAAGCAAATGTCAAGAGAGTGAAGAAAGAAGGGCATGTTCAGTAAATATGATCCAAACTCAGGTGGCACCCCAAGTATCACCCAACAGTGGAAAGGATAAAGGCTAACCTATCTACACAGAGGATAATAAAAAGGTAAAACTACTGATACACTCCAAACATGGATGAATTCCAAAGAAATTACACTGAGTGAAAGAAGCCAATCTGAGAAGGTTACATACTGCATGATTCCATTTATATAACATTCCGAAAATGACAAAACCATAGGGATAGAGTGCAGATCAATGCCGACAGGAAGTGGGGTGGGGGGAGGGTCTGAATGCAAAGTATTCAGGGGACTTTGTTTGGGTGATGAAATTGTAATTATGTTTATACACATCTCTACATATGTTAAAACTCTCAGAACTGCACTAACACAAAAAGTAAGTGTTATGGAATACATTTATTTATTTTTAAACCAAAATTTATTTTTTAAACAAATAAATTCAAACTCCACTCAAAAGTGGCGAGGGCAAAGGATAAGACAGTGAATACAATAATAAGTGATTCCATGTAAATGAAAAGATCATTTTTGGACAGATTTTGAGGGAACTTGAACAGCAGTGGCCTGCGAACCGCAGAGAAAGGCTTGGCATTCTGAACATTACCCCATTTGATCTATATCAATATCCTGCACTACGCAGATCAAGAAAACTGGACTTGGAGGAACTAATTTCTTGCCAATGAACATGAAGTTATTAAGTGGCATACGAGAATTATAACTCATGTCTGTGTCTCTCCTAATTCTGAGTTGTTGTACTAAAACACAGAAAACAGGGGAGTACTGTCTCTGTGACATCACTGGTAGAACACCAATGGTACATAAATGGCTTAGGGTATGTAGCTAGCTGTTCTTTGGTTATTTGGTTTTTATGGTCATACTTGGAGAAAAAAACAGAACTTACAGTAAAACTATTGCTATTTTATAAATATGTATATATACACACACACATATATATGTGTGTATTTCTAAATATATATATGTGTGTGTGTGTGTGTGTGTGTATTTAGAAGAGTATTTCAAAAATGAGCTGGTAGCCAAATTATTCCAAGCAGAATCATTATTCCAAGCAGAATTCAGTGCCAGAGGATTTCAACACAACTAGAAAATTAAGACAGTGCTTTCATATGGAAGAATGAGGGAATCAGAGCTACCACAGTTCAAGAGTAGAGAAAGATATGATGGAAAGTTGTGTAGAAAACGAATGAAAGAGATGATCGAAATTTGTGTAGAAAATTCCCTGTGACTTTCCAGTTTTCATCAAATAGATGTGACAATACTGGTTACAGGTGAGTCAGAAAAATAGATATTTTCTTGGTAATGTAGAAACAATCTTACTGCCCAAGACTAAAGTGGGTTCAAAATTTCTGTCATCTTTTAAATCATTCTCTGGAGGGAAAAATCAGTATAAACCTTGAAGGAAAAAAAATGATTCTCTGACTTTACCTAGAATAATTACACAAAAAGTCAAATTTAGTTGTTGGCCCCTTCTGAAATCTGAAGATTAAAGGCACCGAAAGAACAGCTTGCTGTCTCCCCCAGAACAGTTAAATCTTTCTGTTCACCACGGGACAAGCCTATATTTTCAGATCCAAGCATATATCTTCCTGGGTCTTAATTCAAAATAGCATATGGCAGGCGGCCCTGGGAACCACCTAGAGGAAGACGTGGCTCCTGACAGTGGTGGTAAACCAGCTCCTTTCAAAGCCTGAATACCCAGATAAGCATTTCTCATGGCAGTGGAATGATTTAATGAATTTTCATATATTCTTTTCATTATCTGAAATTTATTATACTTATCTGAATCTTTTTCTCTTCCATAGTCTTAAGTTTGTAAGGCTTGGCTCATAAAATTAAGACAGTGCCTTCTTGCTCTTCCAAAATGAATTTGTGCTCCTTTCTGTGTATTTCTCTGTAATTACAGAGACACTCTGTTGGGGACATAATGTGTATGTGTTTACACGTGAAAGTCCAAAGAAGAGAGTAGAATGAAAATACTACACCTCAGTCTGTCTTAGTCACAAAATCCTTTATTGAGTGGTGACTATTCACCTTCATGGCATGCTTATCTACCTATTGGAGTTTACTAGTATCTTACATTGCTGTTCCTTTTTTTAACAGGTTTATTTAGGAATAAATTACATAGCATAAAATCTGTTTATTTTAAGTGTTCTACATTGGGGTTTTTTAGATTATATTTCTATCACTGCCATAATAAATCACTGTAAACTTAGCAACCAACACAAATTTATTCTCAAGAGTTTCTAGAGTTAGAAGCCTGTCTGGGTGCAGCTAGGTCCTCAGCTTAGGGTCTCAAGGCTGAAATATAACTGTCAACAGAGGTGCATTCTCTACTAGCAGTCCTGGGCATGAATCCACTTAAAATATTTTGTAGGTGGTTGGCCAAATTGAGTAGCTTGTGGCTGTGGGACCAAAGTCTCTGTGTCCTTATTCACTGAGAGCCGGGGCTGGTCTCCACTCTCAGAGGCTGCCTGCTTTCCTTCGCATGTTCTCCATGTGGCTCCTCTGGTAATGGTGCATTGAGTCCTCTCACAGTTCACATCTCTCCAATTGCTTCTTTGGCCTCCTCCATCTGACTCCAGCCAGAGAAACTTCCTGGCTTTTAAGAGTTCATGTCATTAGAACAGTCCCATATGGATAACCCAGGATACTCATCCCATTCTAAGGCCCATACCTTCATGACTTCTGCAAAGTTTCTTTTGCCACATAACACACATTCACATCTTCCAGAGATGTGGGCATGGACCTCTTCGAGACGGCCTGCAGCCCACTTTTATTTTTATTTCTCCATGAATCAGATCCTCCAAAGATCTGATTAATGGGGCAGCTTATAGCTTTTGTGAAACATCATAGCCTACGGACTGGCCCAGTACTGGAGTTTTCTTTTTCTTTTTCTTTTCTGCTTCTTCTTGTGTGTGTGTGTGTGTGTGTGTGTGTGTGTGTGTGTAATTTGATTCGAGGTATATTGACTTCTTCAGGGCAAAGGGGTAAGAATCTGATAATTTTTTGTTCCTCTCTATGCCAAGCACTTTCAAATCAATATTCTAATATCAAGTCAATATTCTCACTTAATCCTGGTACCATTATTGTCCCTATAACACAAACAAAAAAGATGAAAACGAGTGACGGTAAGTGATTTGCTCCAGGTCACACTCTGGGTAGAAGAGCCGGGATTTGAACGTGGGTCTTCTCTAAAATCCAAACTCTGTCCAGATGAGGTAAAATATGGACAAAATTTTGTGCCATTTCCTAAGTGTCTCAACTTCGCTACTGAGAAGATTTTGTCCTAGAGACACACATCCTTTGATTCAGTCAGCACGTGTTTATGGAGCTCTTGTTCTGCGTCAACTACTCTTTTAGGACACTGAGGATTCAGCAGTGAAAACAAAAACAAAACAGGCAACACGTCTGGCTTTTGTGGAGCTCACATGCAAATGCTGAGACAGATGACAACCTAACACATAAATTAGTTATATGGTGTCCTTAAAAAGCAACAAATGCCACTGAGAAAAATGAAGCAGGATATGGGGTGGGGGCAGAATTGGGATGGGGTTAGATGAACCGGGTGGGACTGAGAATTTTAAATAAGAGAGTCAATGTAGGCTTCACTGTGAAGGTGATGCTTGCGCAAAGAATTAAAAGGGTGAGGGCACACACATAAGCAAAATGTACATAGGGGCAGAATAGATTGCTACATAGAAGCCAGAAAAACGGTAGTGTCGTTAAATCAACTCTCATTCTTTCCCTAGGCTGAAAACGATTTGTGCTCTAAGGTCAAGATGATCTGCGGCCTCCTGATCATAAGAACAAACATTTATCCAGTACATATAACACGCCCAGGCTAAGTACTTTATATGCCCCATAAAAACTGTAAAAGAAGCATCCATCATTGTCCCTGTTTTTACAGAGATCCAACATCTCCAGGTCACTGGGTGGCCCATACCCTATCATGGGCTTGGTTCCCTGTTTTCTTTGAGGCAGGACAGTAAAAAAGCGAGTGATGTCCTTCAGACATTGTACAGAATTCCCTGGTCTCCACTGCACGTCTCCATTCATGCAGAAAATCCCCCAAACAGGGAAACATAAAATTGCAGGCTAAATCCTAAATGCACTCACAAACTAGAATCGACATGCAAGAAATTTACTTTTTATATTGTGCTTTTATGAAGGGAAAGGGCTTGTGGACAGGAGGAAATCTTTTCAAATTTTTACACAAATCGGGTGCAAGGCAAAGGACAGGCAAAAAGGGCACCGTGGGGTTACAAAATCATAAGTTCTCCCAGGCAGCTTTGGCAGCCTGGCCTGGTGATGGTCTCAGACCTCACCAGTTCTTGTTTTGTTTTCACTGCTTCAGGAAATATATCCCCTAACTTACTTGTCAAAGCAAAGTAGATCCCATCGCATAGGGCAAAGCTAGTAAATAGTTCACAAATTCATCTTACCTACTAACTCACATGAGAGTTTCTAAATTGCAATAGTCCTTTTTGGAAAGGCAAACAAAAGGGAAAAGCAGAGGGGAAAAAAAGAATAAAATGAGAGAAGAAAGAGGAAAAAAGAAGAACGAAAGATCAAAAGAATCAATTTTCATTATGGTTTTCCCCTTGCAATTTAACTTTGCCCAAAGCCAAGAAAGAAATGTCTATTTCTTGTCTCAGATCTATTGAGATGATAGTGTTTATTTCTTTGAATGCCAACTCTCATATTTTTATATTACTTTTTATCAATGATCCAGTGAAGGCAGCTTCCTAGACTTGTTTCTGTCCTTATTTCTCTCTCTTTTTTAATAACTCAGAAATCCAATGCTCTCTGCCCAAATCCATTGGTTTTTATTTTAAAAATGAAACATTTCTTGGATAAAACTTGAAATGGCATAACTTGCTCAGCTTAAGTTGACTTCATTCTTATACCTTGCAAGCAGTGGCAGAAATCTCAAAGTTTGGTTTGGATGCTTTTATAAAAAAAATTTTGGAAAACCTCCCTAAAAAAGATTATGGCTTTAAAAGAACATATTCACAATAATTCTTTGACCGTCTTTTAAAGGTTGAAAATTCAAGTTCCAGCTTGAAGAGCAAATCATGATTTGAATGGATGAGATTTCGGGTTCTTTAGGCTAAACATGCTCAGAATTGAGAGGCAGCAAGACAGGTTCTGGGGCAAGTTACACAACTGTAGAGTCAAAGGTTAACAAGAGGAGAAAATTATTCACCAGGTCTGTACATAAATAGGCATTTTGAGCATTTCCACTGAGTAAGGACCCAGTACTCTTGCTCCTTCCTCGGTTAACACATCTGGATGCCGCAAATTGACAATGAGTAACACTGCTTCCCTCATGTAATTAAAAAACATCAGATTTATGTAGGTGTAACATTCATACAGAAAAGTGCAGAAATCTTAAGTGCACAGATTGATGAATCATGACGAAGTGAACTTCCCTTGTAACGAGTGCCCAAGTCAAGAAATAGCTATGTGTCTTTTTGCATTAATAATTTTGTGTGTGAGCTAACAAGTTGCCAATTTATATTTCATTTATTTATTTATTTGTGTGCTTATTTATTTTTACAGAGAGGGTCTGACTCTCTTGCCCAGGCTGTCTTCGCACTCCTAGGCTCAAGCAATCCTCTCAGTTCAGCTTCCCAGGTAGCTAGGACTATGGGTGCAGGCCACCGAACCCTGCTAGGTTGCCAATTTAAACATAATGTAAAGCATGCATGATGGGTTGAGATGCTCCTGACCAAGGCCAGTGTGCAAGAAAGCACAAGATCCCTGGGGGAAGAGAAGAAACTGCCTGATGTTCCCAGCAGGGTGTCAAGGTAGGCCTTCTATGAGAGGCTAATGATACCCCTCATTCCAGTGCCCCAGGGACAATTCATCCCACTCTCTCCACTCCAGTTACCTGGCAGGATTTTGAAGTACCCAACACCTTGGGCTCAGTTATTTTGCCGTGAAGTCCCATGATTAAACTTAACACAGACACACACTAGCTCTTTCCACCAGCTATAAACCAGGCTTTCAGCATCACAAACATTAGCATAATCCAACTTTCATACTGACTACAAGTTGGAGAGATGGCATATATAAAGGCAGCTTGCAGTTGTATAAGCCGTCTGCTCCTTAGTTGACACTAATTAAAATCTTGATAAGCAATATTGTTTGCAAATCTGGTTTAAAAAAAACTATAAAATATTAAATTTAAGTCAAAAACCAAACACACCACAGCATATCACATAATTATTTTAAAATTTAAAATATTTTCATTTCTCTGATGGCCAGTGATGATGAGCATTTTCTCATGTGTCTGTTGGCTGGCTGATTGTCTTCTTTGAGAAATGTCTGTTCATATCCTTGCCCACTTTTGATGGGTTGTTTGTTTTTCTTTGTAAATTTGTTGGAGTTCTTTGTAGGTTCTGATATTAGCCCTTGTCAGATGAGTAGATTGAAAAATTTTCTCCCCATTCCCAGGTTGCCTGAATTCACTCTTGATGCAGGTTTCTTTGCTGTGCAGAAGCTCTTTGAATGAATGAGATCCCATTTAATACCTGGCTTTTGGTTGCCATTGCTTTTGCAGGTTTTAGACATGAAGTTCTTGCCCATGCCTGTGTCCTGAATGGCTACTACCTAGGTTTTCCTTCAGGGTTTTTACATGGTATTATAGTCTTAACATTTAAGTCTCTCTAATCCATCTTGAATTAATTTTCATATAAGAGTATGTGAGTGATCCAGTTTCAGCTTTCACTTATGGCTAGCCAATTTTCCCAGCACCATTTATTAAATAGGGAATCTTTCCCCATTTCTTTGCTTCTCTTCAGGTTTGTCAAAGATCAGATGGCTGTAGATGTGTGGTATTATTTCTGAGGACTCTGTCTGTTCCATTGGTCTATATCTCTGTTTTTGGTACCAGTACCATGTTGTTTTGTTACTGTAGCCTTGTAGTATAGTTTGAAGTCAGGCATGGATGCCTCCAGCTTTGTTCTTTTGACTTAGATTGTCTTGGAGATGGGCTCTTTTTGGTTCCATGAACTTTAAAGAAGTTTTTCCAATTCTGTGAAGAAACTCATTGGTAGCTTGATGGGGATGCATTGAATCCATATAAATAACTCCTTGGGCAGGTATGGCCATTTTCAGATATTTCATCTTCCTATTCATGAGCATGGTATGTCTCTTCCATTTGTTTGTGTCCCTCTTTTATTTCACTGGAGCAGTGGTTTGTAGTTCTCCTGAAGAGTAACCTGCATCCCTTGTGTTGGATTCCTAGGTATTTACCCTTCTTTGAAGCAATTTTGAATGGTTCATTCATGATTTGGCTCTGTTTCTCTGTTACTGGTGTATAATGCACGTTTGTGATTTTTGCACATTAATTTGGGGTTTGAGATTCTTGCTGAAGTTGCTTATCAGCTTGCTGGAGATTTGGCCGAGACAATGGGGTTTTCTAAATATACAATCATGTCATCTGCAAGAGGGAGTCAATTGGATTCTTCTTTTCCTAACTGAATACCCTTGATTTTCTTTCTCTTGCTTGATTGCTCCTAGCCAGAACTTTCCAACACTATGTTGAATAGAGTGGTGAGAGAGGGCATCCTGTCTTGTGCCAGTTTTCAAAGGAATGCTCAGTTTTTAAGCTCATTCAGTATGAGATATTGGCTGTAGTTTGTCATAAATAGCTCTTATTATTTTGAGGTACGCCCATCAATACCAAATTTATTGAGCGCTTTTAGTATTAGAAACCACAATGAGATACCATCTCACACCAGTTAGAATGGCACCACAAAAATCAGGGAAACAACAGGTGCTGAGAGGATGTGGAGAAATAGGAACACTTTACACTGTTGCGGGATTGTAAACTAGTTCAAACACCATTACGAAAAATGTATGTATGCATTCCTCAAGGATCTAGAACTAGGATGTACCATAAGACCCAGCCATCCCATTACTGGGTATATACCAAAGGATTATGCAAATCATGCTGTTATAAAGACATGCACACGATGTTTATTGTGGCACTATTCACAATAGCAAAGACCTGGAATCAACCCAAATGTCCATCAGTGACAGACTGGATTAAGAAATGTGGCACATATACACCATGGAAGGGAATACTATGTTACAAAAGGATGAGTTTGTGTCTCTAGGGACATGGATGCAGCTGGAAAACCATCATTCTTAGCAACCATCACAAGAACAGAAAACAAATAATCGCGATGTTCTCACTCATAGGTGGAACTGGAACAATGAGATCACTTGGACTCGGGAAGGGGAACGCCACACAATCGGGCCTATCAAGTGGGAGGGGAAGGGACGGATTTGTATTGGGAGTTATACCTGATGTAAATGACGAGTTGATAAGCGACGAAGTTGATGGTTGCAGCACGCCAACATGGCACACAAGTATACATATGTAACAACCTGCACGCTATGCACATGTACCCTAGAACTTAAAGTATAATAATAATAATAAATAAATTTTAAAAATTAAAAAAAATAAAATAAAATTTAAAATATTGATTTAAATGTCAAAAAGCCGCCCCAGTTAGATTTACAGAAGTTTTTGATCACTGCTTGATGAGTATCATCATGGGTTTTTTAGAAATTACGCGAAGTACAGGAAACATTTTACGTTTTTTACAATATCTCTAAGGAACCACCTTAACAGCTCTCCAAAGGGAAACGGAAAGAAGTGATCCACAGAATAAGGGAAATTATAACACAAATTTAAAGTCCGGAAATGCCATGGATAAATAAGACTATATCCTAGTTTTTGTGTGAAAATACGATTTCACAGGAGAGATCTCTACAGAGAAGTTAACCTTCTTGTCTAAAGAATTACACTATTTTTTCAAATATTCATAAGAAAGCATACAGGATCCAAGGCCGGGTGCGGTGGCTCACGCTTGTAATCCCAGCACTTTGGGAGACTGAGGCGGGAGGATCACAAGGTCAGGAGGTCAAGACCAGCCTGGCCAGCATGGTGAAACCCCATCTCTACTAAAAAAAAAAAAAAAAAAAAAAAATTAGCCGGGTATGGTGGTGCATGCCTGTAGTCTCAGTTACTTGGGAGGCTGAGGCAGGAGAATCACTTGCACCCGAGAGGCAGAGGTTACAGCGAGTCGAGATCGTGCCACTGCACTCCAGCCGGGGCAACAGAGCGAGACTCCGTCTCAAAGAAAAAAAGAAAGAATACAGGATCCCATAAATAGCTATTGATTTCCTATGAAAGAAAAGAGAAGAGTCAGTGATAAGACACGATCAAGAGATTCTGCTGGGGCCCTGTTTGTATGACTTCGTCTGCATAGGTTTCGGATGGAGGCTGGGTTGCCCGTGTAGCAGTCCCCCACAGGCCTGAGCAAAAAGCAACTGAGCTGTGGGAGAGTCCCATGAAATCTGAATGTCGTGTGCCCTTAACCTGAACTCGCTCCTCTTGTGTAGCGGATTACAGCCAGAGCCAGGATGCCCCGTGTCAAGACTCTCCCACGCCACTGACCTCTGTGTGGTCTTGGGCAAGTGGCTGAACCTCTCTTAGCTTTAGTTCTCTCTCTGTGCAACAGGTATATTGAAAGTCCCCCATTTTCTAGTGTTGCAGTGAGGATTAAATGAGATGACATATGTCTACAAGAGCAGCTGGCACTTAGTAAGCGCTCAGTAAAAAAAGAGTTTTCATTGTTAGTTTGGTTGGCAACAATTGCCGATGCTGCAAAATAAAGTTCAAACCCTGTCATTCCTCACAAGAACTACTGAGCTTGGGAAAGAATGGAATGCATTTAAAGATGACAAACACCAGCCTGAGGCAAAGAATATGAGATGAAGCAGTGGAAAGTCTGAGTATGATCAGGGTCTTATGTCACAAGGTTGCTGGGGCTCCGTCCAAGGCAGGAACAAAGAAAGCAGGCCTGGACATAGGACCCATCCATGCCATGGCTGACCATTGGCCTGGCTGTCTCCGAGCATAGCCCTCTGTGCACCCATTGAACCAATATGCCATCCCAAGTTCCCACACTCTGTGACCTGCAGTTGGATATGGGAAGGATGGGAGGCCCCATCAGGGAACCCCATTGCGAATATAAGGATTCACTGAGTCAGGAGACAGAAGACAGGACGCAAGGGAGCTGTGGCCTGACACTGTCCCCACCCTGAGCCATGCAGATTATTGTTGTCATCGGGGAAGACAGCAGGCTTCTCGCTATGAGTGGCTCTGAAATCCAGTTCAAAAGCAAATCCTGAGAAGTAGCCAATTTACCCCAAACCTGCTATTCTCCATTCATCCCCTATCTTGACATGAGAGAGATGAGAGTAGGTAAAGGAGTAAAAGCCTGAACTTACAAGCATGTTAGGGCATATGGAGAAATGTACTGAAGTATAAGGCATATTGAGGGAAATAGAATAGAAAGGGTATGCTAGGACAGATTGTCAAGGGCCTTGACTGCCACATTATAACAGTTAGATTTCCTATGGCAGGTCACAGAGAAGTTGTTAAAGTATCAACACCATCTGTCCACTCTCCAAAGTCAAAACAAGGGTACGTTTTCCCCTCTTCCATCATTGGATGCCTACTCTAGTATAAGACAGCAGTAACGAGTTGTATAACTTAGCAGGTTTGAGCCACCACAGGAGAAGGTGCTGGAAGCTACATCAGCCACCACAAAATAAGTCAGAATCCAAAGAAAAACACCACTGCCCAGTCAGTGCAGGACCAGTGGAAACACCACTATCAGAAGGTGTGGGTGACAGGATGCTCTGAGGGAGAGGCCATGTGCCAGGGGAGCGATGGCACTGAGCAGAGCCAGGGCCACCAGGGACCCCCAGTCAGGGCCCTCCGTGCAAAGGAGGTGTGGGTATCAGCCCTGATTGCCTGAGATTTCTCTATAAGACATCACCTCCATGTGAAACACAAATGATTTCAGCCTAGAGGCCTCATATGAAAAGGTTATTTATCTTTCAACATAATTCTCACCCAGACAAGAGAATAACCTTTCGTTAATAAGGAACTTACTGTCTTAAAAGAACAAATATATTGGGGTGTGCGATGATTCAACTCTGGAAACATAAAAAGATAATCTGACCTTCAAATTCCCCACTGAGACTGTGGCTCAAGAACAGAGGATTACAATAAAAAGGAAAAAGAAACTATGGTTGCAGAAGGTAGTTATCCAGCTCTCTAAGCTTACGTGTCGCTTTAACAGCACAATCATTTAGAGAATCCTTCCCGCTTCTTCGGGAAGGCATTTGTACAAAGCTCCAGGAGCTCCAGCAATAAAACAAGCTAAGAAAAATATTGAGCATTAGGTGTGTATCTGCTGGACTAGATATAAATAATAAAGCAAAGGCATATTGATTATTCTCAAAACCTGACATAAATACAATTAGCTGTGTCCACCTCTGGCTTTTTTTTTTTCTGTTTCTGCCAGACATGTTTTACTGTTGTGCTTGCTAGTGAAATGTTATTAAGTTGGGCTCCTCTTGGCAATAAGAAATAATGAAGATGACAAACTTTCCCATTTCAGGACTTCTATGTCAAGTTTTTTGTTGTTGTTGTCTTTTTTAATGAATGCTTGATTTTAAAAGGAAAATCTTTGTCCTCTGCTGCGCATGGCTGAGTGCACAAGTGCTCATTAAGAGCACACAATGCACACTCTCTCCTCCTAGACCATCAAAGTACCCGCACTTGTAAACAGCAAAGAAGGATGGCAGTCAAATAAAGAACTCTTTTATTTCACAAAAGAATGCTGCAGCTTTGAACCCAACAGATGAGATGGCTTGCATTGCAGCAGTCACATGCATATCCCAACATTTATTTTAAAAGCAGAGTTCTGGGAGCAATCTAAACGCATCTTTTCAGCAGAGCTCTGCTGGGGGGCACCAAAATGCAAGCGAAAGCTTTATCCCATCTGAATTCCTTGAGCTAATTACTACAGGGCCATTCATCCCTCTCCTACTGTCATTTCCATAACAAGGTAGGAAGGCTTACCAGAAAAATTAAGACTTGGCTATCAAAAACAAAAGCTTATTTTTATTAAGATGTGCAGACTGCTTTCCAAGATAACTTTTATGTTACGCAGAGGGAAGTCGAAAAGATAGATGTGAGCTGAATTTAGTGAGAAAAGATTCACAAGATCAAGAAAGAAAGACAAATACCTGGAAATGGTCTGTGTTGTGTATAACTGCCACAGAGTGGAGGAGGAGGGTTTCCTGTGAGCAGTGCTGCAGTCCCAGCTTTCGAGGGCTCGGGAGGAAGGGGCATGGACTCTGCTCCTGGAACAGGGTCAGCTCCCTGGCACCATCCCCACATCCCAACCTGGCCTGACCACACCCACAAGCCACACAAGGGTGCTGCAGCCAGCACCTCCTTTTGCAAGGAAACAGGTTGTGCGGGAGAGTTTCTGCCAATCTTTCCTGCCGCTGTCTCCACGGGTTTAAATCCCCTTTCTCTGTCTCCTTACCGCTTCTGCACACATCCAAAAATATTTAATTAATGTTAGGTTAAAAAAATTTTAAGTAAATGAGAACAAGATGGGAGGATGGCCCTCATGAACAAAGGAATACATTCTTTAAATAAATAAATTTTTAAAAAGTCTGTAACACTCTAGAATAAATGTGTATTTAGAGAGCTGACCTCATGTATTCCCAAAAAGGACATACTCCCAAAAAATATACTCCTCACATGCTTCCAAAAAAAAAAATCTGAGGAGATTTTAATGGCTCCTTATTGCATATAGCAGTAGTTTTTAATTTCCTTTTTAAATCATTTAACTCGTTTGAATCATTTGCTCAACAAATATTGATATTTTGTGCCAGGTTCTATTCTAAGTTTTGGGGATGGGGAGAATGCTGGAAGGGAGGGGAAGCAGCGGGGCATAGTGCAGAGGAAGGGAAAAGGTAGAGGGCCAGGCCTTGAGGGACTCTGGCTAAGAGGGTGTGGGCTTTTATTGTGAGAGCTGAAACACCACAGAGCGGTCTTGAACGTGCCACTCTGTTGAGGATGGATCACAGGCTAAGGATGGAGCCTGGGATATGGGTTGTAGATATGGAATATTTCAGGAAAGCCTAGTGCAATCCACACAGGATCGGCAGTGCCTTACTGTCTACCCAGCAGAGGAGAGCAGAAAGCTGACGAGTTCACCTGTTACCTCCTCAGAAAATTTCTGTCAGAGAATTCCCAAGGGGTATAAGAGCACATTCTGAAAACACCGACCAAAAGGATGCCCCCAGGTTCACAGGTCTAACTATACAAACCAAAATGCAGTGAGTCTGTCTTCAGGATTATCCTAAGTTTCTGTCTTGAATGATTTTTTTCTTGCAATAAAGCTATATTCCATATGCAAAAATAAATATATGCATGTTTAGAGTTACGTATATAGTTTTGTTATTGAATAAAAATTATTTGAAGTATGAAAAAAATCTATCTCCATATTCAAGGCTCCTCACCATTTGGCTTCAACCCCCATGTCCATTTTTTCTCACACCTGCGCCTATCTAACTATTGACGCTCTATCCACTTATGGGTAGTGAACGCTCAGGGGCCCTGCCACAACCTCCTCACTCTTGTGTCCCATCCGAGACACAGTTCATTTCCCACACTGGTGCCTCTGCACTTTCCTGAACCTTCACATTGACCTCTAGCTCCACTGGCTTCATGCCTTGATTGATCCCTCCTATTATAACAGACATGGTAGTCCAGACCACTCAGTTCAATCATCACATCTACTTGTATTTGATCATCAGACATCAGTTTGGCTATATTTAACCTCCAAGTCTGTTTTCTCAACTAAGTTTTAAGTTAGACAAGAGCATGTCATACACTTCTTTGCAATTCCCATGGAGTTTGCTTGTAATGCATCTTCAATAAAAAATATCATGACTGTTACAAAATTCTGAAAGCCAGAGGGATGGTGAAAATCATCTAATTAGTGCTTCTTAACCTCTAGTGAGCAACCCTCCTAGCTTAAATCAGGAAGAATTAGAAACCCTGAACAGACGAATAACAAGCAGCAAGATTGAAATGGTAAAAAACAAAAACAAAAACTACCAGCAACACAACAACAAAAAAGCCCAGGACCAGACAGATCCACAGCTGGATTCTGTCAGACATTCAAAGAAGAATCGGTATCAATCCTACTGAAACTATCCCACAAAATAGAGAAAGAGTGAATCCTCTCTAAATCATTCTTTGAAGCTGGTATCACCCTAATACCACAACTAGGAAAGGACATAACAAAAAAGGAAAACTACAGGCCAATATCCCTGATGAACATAGATGCAAAAATCCCTAACAAAATACTAGCTAATAGAATCCAACAACATATCAAAAAGGTAATCCACCATGATCAAATGGGTTTTATACCAGGGATGCAGGTATAGTTTAACATATGCAAGTCAATACATGTGATACACCACATAAACAGAATTAAAAACAAAAATCATAGATCATCTCAATAGATGCAGAAAAAGCATTTATAAAAAGAAAATTACACCATCCCTTTATGATTGAAACCCTTAGCAAAATCATCATACAAGGGACATACCTCAATGTAAAAAAAGCCATCTATGACAAACCCACAGCCAACATAATACTGAATGGGGAAAAGTTGAAAGGATTGCCTCTGAGAACTGGAACAAGACAACAATGCCCAATCTCACCACTTCTATTCAACATAGTACTGGGAGTTCTAGCCAGAGCAATCAGATAAGATAAATAAATAAAGGACATCCAAATTGGTAAAGAGGAAGTCAAACTGTCACTGTTTGCTGATGATATGATTGTATACCTGGAAAACCCTAAAGATTCCTTCAGAAAGCACCTAGAACTGATAAATGAATTCAGTCAAGTTTCAGAATACAAAATTATATTACACAAATCAGTAGCTCTGCTATATATCAGCTGCAGCCAAGCTGGGAATCAAATCAAGAACTCAACCCCTTTTACAATAGCTGCAAAAAAATAAATTACTTAGGAATATACCTAACCAAGAAGGTGAAAGTCCTCTACAAGGAAAACTACAAAATACTGCTGAAATAAATCATAGGTGATACAAATAAATGAAAACACAACCCATGCTCATGAATAGGTAGAATCAATATTGTGAAAATGACCACACTGCCAAAAGCAGTCTACAATTTGCAACTGATGCAATTTCCATCAAGATATCACCATCAATCTTCATAGAACTAGAAAAGACAATCTAAAATTCATATGGAACAAAAAAGGAAACTGTATAGCCCAAGCAAAAAGAGCAAATCTGGTGGCATCACATTACCTGACTTCCAACTATACTATAAGGTCATACTCACCAAAACAGCATGGTATTGATATAAAAATAGGCACATAGACCAATGGAGCAGAATAGAGTATCCAGAAATAAACCTAAATACACACAGCCAACTGATCTTCAACAAAGCAAACAAAAACTTTAAGTGGGAAAAGGACACCCTATTCAACAAACTGTGCTGGAATAATTGGCAAGCCACATATAGGAGAATGAAACTGGATCCTCATCTCACAGCTTATACAAAAACCAACTCAAGATGGGTCAAGGACATAAATCTAACACCCCAAACTATAAAAATTCTAGAAAATAACATCAGAAAAATCCTTCTAGACATTGGCTTAGGAAAAGACTTCATGACCAAGAACACAAAAGCAAATGCAACAAAAACAAAGATAAATAGGTGGGACTTAATTAAATTGAAGAGCTTCTGTACAGCAAGAGGAACAGTCAGCAGAGTAAACAGACAACCCACAGAGTGGGAGAAAATCTTCACAATCTATACATCTGACAAAAGACTAATACCCAGAATCTACAAGGAACTCAAATCAATTAGCAAGAAAAAAACAAACAATCCCAACAAAAAAGTGGGCTAAGAATGTGAATAGACAGTTCTCAAAAGAAGATATACAAATGACCAACGAACATATGAAAAAATGCTCAACATTACTAATGATCAGGGAAATGAAATCAAAATCACAGTGCCATACCACCTTTCTCCTGCAAGAATGGCCATAATAAAAAACTAAATAAATAATAGACGTTGGCATGGATGCAGTAAAAAGGGAATGCTTCAACACTGCTGGTAGGAATGTAAACTAGTACAACCACTATGGAAAACAGTGTGGAGACTTTTTAAAGAACTAAACGTAGAACTACTGTTTGAACCAGCAATCTCACTACTGGGTATCTACCTGAAGGAAAAGAGGTCATTATATGAAAAAGATACTTGCACATACATGTTTATAGCCACACAATTTGCAATTGCAAAAATCTGAAACCAGCCCAAATGCCCATCAATCAATGAGTATAGAAATTGTAATACATACATGTGTATATACACTTATATATGTATGTATATGTATCTATACAAGTATACGTATATACATATATAGATGTGTATATACATGTATATACATATATACGTATATACGCATATGCATGTATCTATGTATACACACATACATGCAGGGAGGTAGGGGACAAACCACCACTAAAGAATTTACTCATGTAACAAAATACCACCTGTTCCCGCAAAACCCACAGAAACAAAAAAAAATTTTAATTTTAATTCAATAACTAGATAATAATGAGAATAATATATTACATACATGACAGTAAAAGATTTAGATTATGTAGTTTCAAAATAAAATGTAACCTGTGAGTATGTTTGTTTGTGTATTGTGAATTAAATAAATTATGCTTTCTGGGAATAATAAAAATAGTATGTATAAAAAACAAATAAGAGGAGATATATGTGTATATATACATATGTGTGTGTGTATATATGTATGTGTACACACACATATACATGTATATATACATATATGTATGTATATATATATGTGTGTATATATATAATATACATAATAGAATACTACTTCCAGCTATAAAGGAACGGCAATTAATGGTATTCATATAAAATAAAGCATTTAACATGAATGGATGGAGGGATAAGTGAAGTAACTCAGGAACAGAAAACCAAACATCGTATCTTCTCACTCATAAGTGAGAGCTAAGCTATGAGAATACAAAGTTATAAGAATAATACAATGGACTTTGGGGACTTGGAGGAAAGAGTGGTGGGGGGTTAAGGACAAAAGACTACAAACTGGGTTCAGTGTTTACTGCTCGGGTGATAAGTGCACCAAAATCTCACAAACCACCACTAAATAATTTACTCATGTAACCAAATACCACCTGTTTCCCCAAAACCTACAGAAATAAAAAATTTTTTTAATTTTAATTCAATAACTAGATAATAATGAGAATAATGTAGACATATATATGATTAAGTAAAAGATTTAGATTTATGTAGTTTCAAAATAAAATGTAACCTGTGAGTATGTTTGTTTGTGTACAGGAATTAAATAAATTATGCTTTCTGGGAATAATAAAAATAGTATGTATAAAAAACAAATAAGAGGAGATATATGTTTATATATACACACACGTGTGTGTATATGTATGTGTACATATACATATATATACACATGTGTGTATGTATATGTATATACATGTATATATATACTCATATGTGTGTGAGCATGTATGTGTACATATACATGTATATACACACATATGTATGTGAGTGTATATATATATATATGTGGTAGTGGTATATATATATGGTATATATATATATATATATAGTGAGAAGGAATATGAAGGAAAGGAACGAAGGACGGAAAGGAAAAGAAGGAACATGGGGTGGAGAATGGATGGAGGCTAGGCCACGGTCTCAAGTGAAGTAACTCAGGAAGAGAAAATCAAACATCGTATCTTCTCACTCATAAGTGAGAACTAAGCTACGAGAAAGAAAGTTATAAGAATAATACAATGGACTTTGGGGACTCGGAGGAAAGAGTGGCAGGGGGATAAGGGACAAAAGACTACAAATTGCCCAGTACAATGTCAAAGTATAAAACCAAAAATCTCACAAACCACCACTAAATAATTTACTCATGTAACCAAATACCACCTGTTTCCCCAAAACCTACAGAAATAAAAATTTTTTTAAATTTTAATTCAATAACTAGATAATAATGAGAATAATGTATTACATACATGACAGTAAAAGATTTAGATTATGTAGTTTCAAAATAAAATGTAACCTGTGAGTATGTTTGTTTGTGTATTGTGAATTAAATAAATTATGCTTTCTGGGAATAATAAAAATAGTATGATTAAAAAAACAAATAAGAGGAGAGAGACTACTCAGTAGATGGTAATGAAAAATATGGAAAAAAAGAATGCTCTAACTCAATTGAACAACTACCCCACCCAATACAATGTGAATCCTAGGGAGAGTAAACACATAAAAATGAAATGTAAAATTAATAGAACAAAATGTAGGAGAATATCACTGTGTGTTAGCAAAGTTTTTAAAACCCAAATATAATAATGCAAAAAAAAGTGCTTCAAAACAAATAAATTTTAAGGCAAAATTTCTCCTCTTTTATAATGGGTAGACAACAGATAGCATCTTAAGTTGACTGGTCAAGAATCAGGAACACCAAGGTATTATTTTGAAATATAAAAATTATCACAAAACAGTTTTAAACAATCACAAAATTAGTAAACTTTGATTACTGTGGAGCATGGAAGTTCAATTCTGGTGATACCTAGGAAGTGTTTCTTTTCATTTGATAACTTTGAATATCCTTTGAATATTGTTACAGTGTACACCAATCACTTCTAAAAGGCTTTCCTCCTCCCTCCTTGCGCATAGAAACTTTATCGAGCAGGAGAGAAGGTCATTATGAGTGGAATCTAAAATCAGATCTAGAATCAGAGAGCTTTACTTGTTTCAATCACCTAGAAAAAGAGTGCTCTAAGAAAATGTTTTCCTTTTATGTAAAATAGAAAGTTGAATATTCTGTTTATTGATCAAGACTAATCCATGTTGGGAAGTGTCTAAGTTAATGAGATCGTTTAAGGAAAATTTATTTTTGGTCAAGCTTTTTTAGAAAGACCATCACCAAAAATGCTCCAGCCATCCCGTCCCCTTTCCAGACATCAATAAGTACCAAGCAGAAAGAGGGAAGGTGGGAAAAGGAGTAATTCTTTTATTTGAATTGTTTCCTTTTATAGGGCTGTGCAGAAAGTCCCATGTAACACTTGTATTTCCATCTCCCTGCCCACCACTTTCTTATATTTCTATTTAAAATCTTCCTCCTGGCCAGACAAGTTTCATGTATTCCCAGTATCATCTTGAAATTTTATTGTCTTTAAGAAAGGTGTAAATGTGTAAACCGAAAGGGTGTGAGTATTGATTTGAGTTATTAAGTCTCTATACAATTTCTCAGTTACAGAATATTCTTCAAAATCCAAATCCTTACGTTGAGAATTAGACCTAAATAAGTTTATGCCTGCAGACTAAGCATCTACTTACCATGTATAAATTATTTCATTTAATATTTCAATTGATTTATGGAAAAAGAAAGCCGATGGAAATTAATACTTAATGACTATACCTGTGGACCCAAGTCTTCAGGAACCCACTCATTCTCTTTTTAAGGAATATTTTGTTATGAACACTTTACAGAGACTACTATATGGCTTTAGAATTCATGTAATGCCCTAAAAGACAGCATTAGTGGATTTCAGGTTGCATAACACAGTAGCCCTATCCAGCGCCAACTAAACTTAGCATTATAAAAGAATATCAAACAGGGAGCATAAGAGCTTACAAGAAAAAGCTTTATGAAAGTAGCCAGATGTGATCACCAATGCCCAACATGCAATGTATGTCTTGATCTTGACAGATGAGCACTGACACACATGCAAATCACATCAGCACAGGTAACTCCCTCCTCTGGGAGTTGTCAGCTTAAATACACTGCTAGTTTTGTAGCACTTGGATAGGTCAGTATCCTGTTTTTATTGTTTAATGCAGCTAACTGTAAATTACATGTGACAAAATAAACAATCTGGACAACCAGGAATGGCATGCTTAGGGACGTTCTCAGATGAAATCAACAACAAGACTCCCACTTATCTCCAGTGGATATATTCCATCATTTGATATTTCAAAAATGTTGGCTAAGGATCAAATTGTTCTTCAGCATCCTGGAGCTAGAGGAAGGATTACAGCGCAGCTCTTCAATTCCTTCACAACAAATAACTGGTATTTCAAAATATACATACTTCCGGACAACTGCACCAGTAAATATAAAATACTATAGTCAGACTCTGTCCCTAAATAAGATGTTTATGTTATATACATGTTTGCAATACTTTTACCACAAGAAGTACTACTGTTAAGTGGGTATAATTTTTCTACAATAGTGAACAACAAAGTAAAGTTCCATTAATGTACATGATAGATATATTCCAAGTAAATTATTTTTACTGGAACATTAGAGATTGATGTTCATTGGATATGTTTTATGTCTACTCTCCCCACTTCTGCCCCATATACTACATGCCTATGGTACTACTTTGGTCATCACAAAAATTTAAATTTTCCCCAGAAATTTAAAAACTACCATCTAGAACTGGGAGAAAGATTAGATAATGATAAGCTAGTTGAGGACCACTTGCCAAAAGTAGCCTATTTATGGCTTTTACAAAGTGGATTTAATTATTATTTCAATTAGTTTTGGGAAGAAACAAACTATAATTTATTAAAAACCTTTTCATGAATTAAAAAAATTTCAATAAAAAGCCTTTAAAGTTTAGAAAACCAAGAACTACAAAACAAAACAAAAACACAAGGAGTAGTGCTCCACTAATGCATTGTCTAGCCCCTATTACCAATCTCCATTGACAATCACTTTTTAAAAAAATGTTTGACACATACTTGTACACATTCATGAGCACATACTGATGGTCCAATACATGTATACAAATCAGCTAAGGCTAATTGGCATGTCCATCAACTCAATAATTTATCACTTCTTCGTGTTGGGATCGTTCAATATCCTCTTTCTAGCTATTTGAAATTTAACCTCTGTATTTAGTTACTTATTCTGGTCACTGCATCCATATTTTGAAGTGTTAAGTTTATCATGTTCTTTTACATTTATTAATTTTAAATATTTTTATTGAGTTCATAACATGATAAATATTTATTTAGACCTTCACCATACCCTTCTTTAACTTTTCAAATAGTTAACCACTATTTTTAGTTAAATTAATAAAAGTTATCAAGCAATTTTAGTTAAGTTAATAAACAACATTCCATCACATATTACTATATAAATACTGTTCACTATAGAACCTAGTCAGATACAGCTTTTTGTTTTCCCTTGAATTAATAATTGCCTCTTTTTCATTTGTATGTTTCTATTAATCCACTTACTTTTTCTGGATGTTCTATCATCTACTATCTCATCTAATCTATAAAAACTAAATTATCCAGGGGTCCTCTTGTGGTCCTCTCTCCTGTTAGAGGCTGGACTAGCTGCTGTCTAGATCTGTTGCAGTCCAGTGAATTCTCTCCAATCCTTTTTATTTAAAGAAAAATTTCTAGGATTCTTTGTCTTCTACTTTCACAATTATTATTTTTTATTTTTACAATTATTATTAAACATTTGTTTAGCTAAAAAAAATCCTATAGCTAAGGAAGGATACAGAAGGGTAAAATTTGAGGCTTTGCATGTCTAAAAACATTATTAATCTGCTTTTTCAGTTAATTGACAGTTAAGCTAGGTAGCAAATTCTGCTGAAAATGTTTTTTATTTTCCCAACATTTGAAGTTATTCTTCAATCTAATGCTGTTTGGGGTATTCTTATTCCTTTTTTAATTGTCAAAGTTCTTTTCAGAATCTTTTCTATTTCTGGTAATTTAAAATATTATCACGATTAGGCATATTGTTCTTTTTTCCCCTAGTGATTCCATTAAATTGATTAACAACTAATCCTTCATAATCATAAGAAAAAATTCTATTCAACAAAACCTTCTAAGGCTATGCATTTTTCCCTGAGTATAACTAGATTTTTTGACTGTTCAGTTATTATTTCTTATTTTATTTTTTATTTTACTTTAAATTCTGGGATGCATGTGCTGAAAGTGCAGGTTTGTTACATAGGTACACATGTGCCATGGTGGTTTGCTGCATCTATCAACTCATCACTTAGGTTTTAAGCCTCACATGCATTTATGCTAATGCTCCCCCTCCCATTGCCCCCCATCCCCCTACAGGGCCTAGTGTGTGATGTTTCCCTCCCTGTGTCCACATGTTCTCATTGTTCAACTTCCACTTATGAGTGAGAACATGCAGTGTTTGGTTTTCTGTTCCTGTGTTAGTTTGCTAAGGATGATGGTTTCCTGCTTCATCCATGTCCCTGCAAAGGACATGAACTCATTCTTTGTTATGGCTGCATAGTATTCCATGGTATATATGTGCCACATTTTCTTAATCTAGTCTAACATTCATGGACATTTGGGTAGGTTCCAAGTCTTTGCTATTGTAAACATGTGCATGTTTCTTTATTGTAGAATGACTTATATTCCTTTGGGTATATACCCAATAATGGGATTGCTGAGTCAAATGGTATTTCTAGTTCTAGATCCTTGAGGAATCACCACACTGTCTTCCACAATGGTTGAACTAATTTACACTCCCACCAGTAGTGTAAAAGCATTCCTATTTCTTTGCATCCTTGCCAGCATCTTTTGTTTCCAGACTTTTTAATGATCATCATTCTAACTGGCATGAGATGGCCTCTCACTGTGGTTTTGATCTGTGTTTCTCTAATGACCGGTGATGATGAGCTTTGTTTCATATGTTTGTTGGCTGCATAAATGTCTTCTTTTGAGAAGTGTCTGTTCAGATCCTTTGCACGTTTTTTGATGGGGTTGTTTGATTCTATCTTGTAAATTTGTTTAAGTTCCTTGTAGATTCTGGATGTTAGACCTTTGTCAGATGGATAGATTACAAAAATTTTCTCCCATTCTGTAGGTTGCTTGTTCACTCTGATGATAGTTTCTTTTGCTGTGCGGAAGCCCTTTAGTTCAGTTAGATCCCATTTTTCAATATTGGCTTTTGTTGCAATTGCTTTTGGTGTTTTAGTCATAAAGTCTTTGTCTATGCCTATGTCCTGAATGGTATTGCTTAGGTTTTCTTCTAGGGTTTTTATGGGTTTAGATTTTACATTTAAGTTTTTAATCCATCTTGAGTTAATTTTTGTATAAGGTGTCAGGAAGGGATCCTGTTTCTGTTTTCTGCATATGGCTTGCCAGTCTTCCCAGAACTATTTATTAAACAGGGAATCCTTTCCCCATTGCTTGTTTTTGTCAGGTTTGTTGAAGATTAAAGAGTTGTAGATGTGTGGTGTTATTTCCGAGGCCTCTGTTCCATTCCATTGGTCTATCTATCTGTTTTGGTACCAGTACCATGCTGTTTTGGTTACTGTAGCCTTGTAGTATAATTTGAAGTCAGCGTGATGCATCTAACTTTGTTCTTTTTGCTTAGAATTGTCTTGGCTATACAGAATCTTTTTGGCTCCATATGAGTTTTAAAGTAGTTTTTTTCTAATTCTGTGAAGAAAGTCAATGGTAGCTTCATGGGAATAGCATTGAATCTATAAATTACTTTGGGTAGTATAGCCATTTTCATGATATTGATTCTTCCATGAGCATGGAATGTTTTTCCATTTGTTTGTGTCCTCTCTCATTTCCTTGGGCAGTGGTTTTCGTTCTCCTTGCAAAGGTCCTTCATGTCCCTTGTAAGTTGTATTCCTAGGTATTTTATTTTCTTCGTAGCAATTGTGAATGGGAGTTCACTCATGATTTGGCTGTCTGCTTGTCTAGTATTGGTGTGTATGAATGCTTGTGATTTTTGCACATTGATTTTGTATTCTGAGACTTTGCTGAAGTTGCCTATCAGCTTAAGGAGTTTTGGGGATGAGACAATGGGGTTTTCTAAGTATACAATCATGTTGACTGCAAACAGAGACAATTTGACTTCCTCTCTTCCTATTTGAATACCCTTTATTTCTTTCTCCTGCTTGATTGCTCTGGCCAGAACTTCCAATACTACATTGAATAAGAGTGGTGAGAGACGGCATCCTTGTCTTGTGCCAGTTTTCAAAGGGAATGCTTCCAGTTTTATTGGTTATGGGTTTGTCATAAATAGCTTCTATTATTTTGAGATATGTTTCATCAATACCTAGTTTATTGAGAATTTTTAACATGAAAAGGTGTTAAAAACTTTTATCAAGGCCTTTTCTGCTTCTCTTGAGATAAGTTCAACATACACAAATCAATAAACGTAATCCATCACATAAACAGAACCAATGACAAAAACCACATGATTATCTTATTTCTTTTTCTATTCAGAGCTTATTTAGAAAGATGTTTCTAAATTTCCAAGCAGTTAAGTTTTATCGTAATTGTTGTTTTTTGACAGAAGGGTTGTTTTTTCTTTTACTTTGTGTTTTTGTTTTCCTTTTTACTTTCACCGTATATTTATTGTTGATTTTTATTTTTATAATGAGAAAACATGACACGTAAAATCCTATTTTCTGGGAATTCATTAAATCAATATTTTTTAACTTTTTAAACATAATAGTACACTTAGAAATAATATATTAGGAGGGTGGAGCAAGATGGTGCAACAGAAGTCTACACCTTTTGTCCCCCTCACTGAAACATCAAATTTTAACAATTGTCTGCTCACAGGAAAGCACTGTCACAAGAATCAAAAACCAAGTGAGCAATCACAGTTTCTGGTTTTAACTTTTTATCATGTAAAAAGGCGTTGAAGAGGGCAGGAGAAAAGGTCTTAAATCACTGATGCCACCCTTCCTACATCCCCTGGTAGTGGCGGTGTGGCATGGAGAGAAAATCTCTGCATTTGGGGGATGGAGAGTGCAGCCACTGGGGGACTTTACATTGAACTCAGTGCTGCTCTGTCACAGCAAGAATAAAGCCAAACTGGGCTGATCTAGTGCCCATGCACAGAGGGAACATTTGCACCAAGCCACAGGTGAATTGCCTAGATCAGTTTTCAGAACTTGACTTTCTCAGGAAACCTAGCCACTATGGGTTTATTTTTTTCTGGGGTCCTAGGTAAATTTGAAAGGCAGTCTATGACACAAGGCCTGCAATTCCTAGGCAATTCCTAATGCTAGGCTGGGCCTAGACACAGTGAACTTGGGTGACATGTGACCTAGGGAGATACCAGCAGGCATGGCTAAAAGAAGGCTTAGCTTCTTTTGCACCATTTCTTTTCCACCTCCAGGCAGTGCAAGTTATAGCAATGACAGTGACTCCTTCCTTCTGTTTAAGGGGAGGAGAGCAAAGAGGACTTTGTCTTACATCTTGGATACAGCTCAGCCACAGTAGGATATGGCACTGGGCAGTCATGAGGCCCCCATTCTAGGCCCTAGCTCCTGGATGACATTTCTAGACATACCCTGGGCCAAACAGGAACCCACTGAATTGAAGGGAAGGATTTAATTCTGGCCGGATTCATCAGTTGCTAACTAAAGAGCCCTTGGGCCCTGAATAATCACTAGCGATACCCAGAGAGTATGCTGTGGGCCTTGTCTCTGAGAGGTGGTGGCTTCAAGGGAGACCCAGCACATTTGCACCTGTGGTGGCTATAGTGAAAGACTCCTGTTTGGGAAAAGTAAAGGGGAGTTTGTCTTGCACCCTAGGTACCAACCCATACACAGTTGGGTAGAGCAACAAGCAGCCTTTATGGGTCCCCACTTCAAGGTCTAGACACTCAGACAGCATTTCTGAACCTGCCCTGGGCCAGAGGGGAGCCCACTCTCCTGAAGGGTAAATCACAGACCGGGCAGCATTCACTGCAAGCTGATGGAAGAACCCCTGTGCTTCAGGTGAACATCAGCAGTGGACTTGTAGAATCTCCCACGGACCAGTGGATGTGGTAGCCACAGAGAAAGGTTTCCCTGCCTGTAGATACAAGAAGAGAGGGAAGGACTTTATATTGTGGTTTGAGTGCCAGCTTAGCCATAGTAGAATAGAACATCAGGTAAATTGCTAATGTTATTGACACCAATCCCCGGCTTCCCAACAGCATCTTTGGATATTCCTGGGCCCTGGGGAATTCACCATCATGAAGGGAAGGGCTCTTGGCAAGGCCCAATGTTGTGTTGGCTTCAGGTCTGACCCAGCAGAGACCCAGTGGTGATGGGGGAGGGGGGTGCTTACATCACCACACCCCCAGTTCCAGGTGGCTCATCACAGAGAGAGAATCTTTATACTTTCAGGAGAAAATAAAAGAAAAACCACAGCATTATTGCACTTGGGGTCCAAGTCCCTTTGAATACCTGGAAAGCCTTCCAAAGAAGGATGAGCACAAACAATCCAAGACTGTGAATATTAAAATAGATACCTAACTCTTCAATGCCCAGACACTGACTAACATCTGCAAGCATCAACACCATACAAGAAAACACAACCTTGCCAAATGAACTAAAATAAATCACTAGGAACCAATCGTGGAGAAACAGAGATATATGTACGCCCTTTCCGACAGAGAATTCAGAATTGCTGTATTGAAGAAACTCATAGAAATTCAAGATAACACAGAGAAGAAATTTGGAATTCTATCAGATAAATTTAACAAAGAGATTGAAATAATTGACAAGAATCAAGCAGAAATTTTAGAGTTGAAAATGCAATTGACATATGGGAGAATGCATCAGAATCTCTTTTATTATTGTCATTATTATTTTTAATTATACTTTAAGTTCTAGGGTACATGTGCACAACATGCAGGTTTGTTACATATGTATACATGCGCCAGGTTGGTGTGCTGCACCCATTAACTCATAATTTATATTAGATATTTCTCCTAATGCTTCCCCTCCCTCCTCCCCCAACCCCACTACAGGCCCCGATGTGTGACGTTCCCCATCATGTGTTCAAGTGTTCTCATTGTTCAGTTCCCACCTGTGAGTAAGAAAATGCAGTGTTTGGTTTTCTGTCCTTGCAATAGTTTGCTCAGAATGATGGTTTCCAGCTTCATCCATGTCCCTACAAAGGAGATGAACTAATCATTTTCTATGGTTGTATAGTATTCCATGTTGTATATGTGCCTCATTTTCCCCTTTAGCACAGAGAAGTTTGTTATCACCAATTGTCTGAAGCCTTCTTCTCTCAACTCATCAAAGTAATTCTCCATCCAGCTTTGTTCCCTTGCTGGCGAGGAGCTGTGTTCCTTTGGAGGAGAAGAGGCACTCTGATTTTTAGAATTTTCAGCTTTTCTGCTCTGGTTTCTCCCCATCTTTGTGGTTTTGTCTACCTTTGGTCTTTGATGATGGTGATGTACAGACAGGGTTTTGGTGTGGATGTCCTTTCTGTTAGTTTTCCTTCTAACAGTCAGGACCCTCAGCTGCTGGTCTGTTGGAGTTTGCTGGAAGTCCACTCCAGACACTGTTTGCCTGGGTATCACCAGCAGAGGCTGCAGAACAGCAAATATTGCAGAATGGATAATGTTGCTGCCTGATCCTTCCTCTGGAAGCTTCATCTCAGAGGGGCACCTCCCAGTAGGTGTCAGTCAACCCCTACTGGGAGGTGTCTCCCAGTTAGGCTACTCGCGGGCCAGGGACCCACTTGAGGAGGCAGTCTGACTGTTCTCAGATCTCAAACTCTGTACTGGGAGAACCACTACTCTCCTCAAAGCTGTCAGACAGGGACGTTTAAGTCTGAAGAAGTTTCTGCTGCCTTTTGTTCAGCTATGCCCTGCCCCCAGAGGTGGAGTCTACAGAGGCAGGCAGGCCTCCTTGAACTGCAGTGGGTTCCACCCAGTTCGAGCTTCCTGGCCCCTTTCTTTACCTACTAAAGCCTCAGCAGTGGCAGACGTCCCCCATCCCCCCAGCCTCACCGCTGCCTTGCAGTTCGATCTCAGACTGCTGTGCTGGCCGTGAGCGAGGCTCCATGGGTGAGGGATCCTCTGAGCCAGGTGTGGGATAGACTATTTGAAAATACACAGTCAGAGGACATAAAAGAAAAAAAAAGAAACAATGAAGTATGCCTATGAGATCTAGAAAATAGTCTCAAAAGGACAAATGTAAAAGATATTGGCCTTTAGGAAGAAGCAGAAAAAAAGATAGGCTAGAAACTTTATTCAAAAGGATAATATCAGAGAACTTCCCAAATCTAAAGAAAGATATCAGCTCTCAAGTACAAGAAGGTTATAGAACTCCAAGCAGACTTAACCCAAATAGGACTGTCTCAAAGCATTCAATAATCAGACTCTCAAAGGTCAAGAATAAAGAAAGGATCCTAAAAGTAGCAACATAAAAGCAACAAATAATATACAACCAAATTCCAATGTATCTCGTAGCAGACTTTTCAGTGGAAACCTAACAGGTCAGCAGAGAGTAGCATAACATATTTAAAGTGCTAAAGAAAAAAACTTTAGAATAGTATATCCGCTGAAAATATCCTTTACACATGAAGAAGAAATAAAGAACTTCTCAGACAAACAAAAGCTAAGGGATTTCAGCAACACCAGACCTGTCCTACACGAAATGCTAAAGGGAGTTCTTCCATCTGAAAGAAAAGGATGTTAATAAGTAAGACAAAATCTTCTGAAGGTATAAAATTCACTGGTAATAGTCAGCACACAGAAAAATACAGAATAATATAACACTGTAATTATGATATGTAAGCTTCTCTTCACTTAAGTAGAAAGGCTAAGTTATGAACCAGTCAAAAATAATAACTACAAAACCTTTTCAAGACATACACAGTACAATAAGACAAAGAGAAACAACAAAAACTGAAAAAGTGGGGGAATGAAGTTAAAATGTAGAGTTTTTATTAGTTATCCTTCAGTGTATTTGTTTGTTTATACAATCAGTGTTAAGTCATCATCAGTTTAAAGTTATGGGTTACAGGGTAGTATTTTCAAACCTCATAGTTACCTCAAATTGAAAACTATACAACAGATACACAAAAAATACAAAGCAAGCAATTAAAGCATACCACCAGAAAAAAAAAATCATCTTTTCTAAAAGGAAGACAGGAAGGACAGAAAGAAGGAAGAGAAGACTACAAAACAATTAGAAAACAAATAAAATAGCGGGAATAAGACCCTACTTATCAAGAATAACATTGAATGTAAATGAACTAAATTCTGCAATCAAAAGACATAGAGTGGCTGAATAGATGGAAAAAAAAAGTCTCAAATGATCTGTTGCCTAGAAGAGATACATTTTGCCTATAAAGATACATACAGGCTGAAAATAAAGCAATGGAAAAAGATATTCTATGCCAATGGAAAGCAAAAAAGAGCAGGAGTAGCTCTACTTATATCAAACAAAATAGATTTCGACACAAGACATATAAAGTTTGCTTTATTTATCAGGAAGCTCCAGTGTTGGGCGCATATATATTTACAATCACAAGTTGGCCCCTTTGTTGTATTATTGTATCATTACATAATTATTAAGGGGCCAATTCATGATTGTAAATATATATGTACCCAACACTGGAATCTCAAGATATATAAGGCAAATGTTTTTAGAGCTAAAGATAGAGATAGACCCCAACACAGTAACAACTGGACACCTCAACACCCCACTCTCAGCATTGGACAGATCTCCCAGACAGAAAATCAACAGAAACATCAGACTTAAGCTATACTATAGAACAAATGGACCTGATAGATATTTACAGAACATTTCACCCAATGAACGCAAAATGTACATTTTCCTCCTCAACACATGGCTCATTCTCAAAGATAAGTCTTATGTTAGGTCACAAAAAAAGTCACCTTCTTTGACCACAGTGGAATAAAACTACTTGTTATCAGTTCTTCATCAGTAACAAGAGGAGTTTTGGAAACTACACAAACACAGGAAAATTAAGCGATATGTTCCTGAATTACCAGTGAGTCAATGAAGAAATTAAGAAAGAAATTGAAAACTTTTTTGAAACAAATGATAATGGGAAAACAACGTACCAAAACCTATGTGATACAAGGAAAGCAATACTAAGAGAGATATTTATAGCTATAAGTGCCTACATCAAAAAAGAAGAAAAACTTCAAATAAATAATCTAATGATGCATCATAAAGAACTGGAAAAGCAAGAGCAAACCAAATCCAAAATTAGTAGAAGAAAGGAAATAATAAAAATCAGAGCAGAAATAAATGAATTTGAAATGAAGAAAACAATACAAAAGATCAATGAAACAAAAAATAGTTTTTTTGAAAAGATAAAGAAAATTGACAAACCTTTAGCCAGACTAAATTAAAAAAGAGAAAAGACCCAGATAAATAAAGCAGAGGTGAAAAATGAGACATTACAACTGATATCACAAACATTCAAAGGTTCATTAGTGGCTACTATGAGCAACTATATGCCCATAAATTATAAAATCTAGAAGAAATGAAGAAATTTCTAGATACATATAGTCTACCAAGATTGAACCATGAAGAAATTCAACACCTGAACAGATCAATAACAAGTAACAAGATTGAAGCCATAATAAAAAGTTTCCAGTTAAAACAAAGACAAAAAACTGGGACTCCATCACTTCACTGCTAAATTCTATCAAATGTTTAAAGAATTAATACCAGTCCTACTCAAACTGTTCCAATAAATAGAGGGTGAAGGAATACTTCCAAACTCATTCTATGAAACCAGTATTATCCTGGTACCAAAACCAGACAAAGGCACATCAGAAAAAGAAAACTACAGGCCAATATCTCTAAGGAATACTGATGTGAAAATCCTCAACAAAATACTAACAAACTGAACTTAACAACACATTAAGTAGATCATTCACCATGACCAAGTGGCATTTATCCTAGGATGCAAGGATAATTCAACATATGCAAATCAATCAATGTAATACATCATATTGACAGAATGGTGGACCAAAACCATATGATCATTTCAAACGATGCTGAAAAAGCATTTGAAAAAGTTCAACATTCCAAAATTTGGAAGCAACATGAGTGTCCATGAACAGATGAGTGGATAAAGAAAATGTGATATTTATACATGATGAAGTACTATTCAGCCATAAAAAAGAATGAAATCCTATCATTTGCAACAGCATGGATGAAACTGGAGGTCACTATGTTCAGTGAAATAAGCCAGGTGCAGAAAGATAAACATCACATGTTCTCACTTATTCTGGGGTTTAAAAATAGAAACAATTGAATTGAATAGAATAGAATAATGGTTATCAGAGGCTAGGAAAAGTAGTAGGGGACCAGGAGTTTTGTGGGGATGGTTAATGGGTACAAAAATAAAATAGAAATAATAAATAAAACTAAGACCTAGTATTTGATAGCACAACATGGGAACTATAGTCAATAAGACTTTAATTGTACGTTAAAAAAATAACTAAAGAGTATAATCAAACTATTTGTAACACAAAGGATAAATGCTTGAGGGGATAAATAAAAATTATTTTTTAAAAATTTAATTTTATTTAAAAAATAACATTTATATGACACATTGGATAAATGGATAAGATTACCTGCAGTTTGGAGTTCTGACTACCCCAGCCAGGCATTGCCCAACTTTCTGTGTAACTCAGGGTTAAACAAGACCCCAATATTATTTTATTTTTCCACTTTGCAAAACCAATTATTAAATAGTTTATTCTATTTTCAAAGGTTTCTAATGCTTCCTCTATTAAATACCAGGGTCATTTATATGCTTAGATCAGCTTCCTGAGTTGCCATTCTGTTCCATTATTGTATTTATCTACTCTGTATTTCTATTTATTGATCTAATAATGACAGTGTTATAATATCTTTTCATGTGTAGTAGGGTAAATCCTCCTTTTGCCTTCCTTTAAGATTATTTTTAAATTTATTCTGATGCATAAAGTTTAGGATCTATTGCTCAAATTTCATAAATAATCTTATTGGGATTTTTAAAAATTTGATTTGAATTTACAGATTAATTTGGGTGAGAATTAATATGATTATCATATTGAATCTTCCCACTAACAAACATCATATATTTTGCCATTTATTTAGATTTTATTTTATGTTCTTTGATACTGTTTAATAATATAATCTGTAAAGGTACTGTATTTCTTTTTAAAACTTCTTTTTCATAGATACGTTATAATTTGTGTTACAGCAACACAACGCAGACTAAGACAGGTTCCTATTATTTTTTCCTATTTGATTGTGTTGCTATAACATTTTTCATGTTTTTTAACATGTGAATTTAATCCTTAATGTTCTGCAGTTCCATTGTCAGAGATATAAGTAAAGATTTGTATCAGTTTGTCCGGATACATTGCCAAGATACATTCAAATGGAGAAGGTTTTATTTTTAAAAAAAAATTATTGAAAACTCTTAGCCATTAGTTCTTCACATACTACTTCTTCAGTTCCTCTAGTCGGTACATTTAGACACATGCAGGAGTCTCTCAATTTGCCTCAATGTCTCTTGACATCATGAACATATTTTTATCTCTTTATCTCTCTGGGATGCTTATAATCTTTATGTTTCACCTTTATATTTCAATCTACTATTTCACTCTGTGAGTGTCTAGATGAAATTTTGCTACATTGAAGTTTTTCTTCTAAGTTGATGAGTACATTTTCACTAACCAATAATGTAACTTATTATTGGACTGCTTTATTTATTAATTTTTCACAATTATGAATATTATACATCTTTTTGTATTTTAGCATCTGTGTGTCTTATATATGTGATCTAATTCTAAAGTATCTCTACGAACAAAAGAAGGCAGCAAAAGAGAAACAGAAGAATAAATCTTCCTGTATATTGATCTATTCTTTGCAATCTTTTGGTCTCCCAATTGTCAGCTGTTGGCTATATTTCCACTCTTTCATGTGTATCTATACCACTATCATTTAAAAATAAAATTAGAGTATACTACACATTTACATTCCCCTCTGGCATTTCATAGTCTTCAAATGCTTTGATTTTTATTGCTTTGTAATATGCAGTGACATGAATGGTCCCTAATGTAGTTAACCATTTTTCTATTTTTGTGTTTTAATTTGTTTCCAACGTTTTACTTTACCATGTATTGGATTATTTCTTTAGGATAAATTTTTAGGGCAAAATCACTGGATTAATAGATTGGAACATATTTTATTTATCTCAATACAAGTTATTATCTAGCCATTTGGAGATAAATGAAACAAAGTTATATTTCCATTGCTAGTGTTTGACAGTTAACTGTACCTTCACCGGTACTGACATGATTTTTAAATTTTGCTTGTTTTGAAATGGAAAAAATGGTGCCTGGTGATTATTTTAATCTGCATGCCATTGCCATTGATTATTGATGAAGGAACCTGTGTTTGTGTTTACTAACAATTTCACATTGTTTTTCTTCTCTGAATTTTCTATTTACAACCTTAGAATATTTTTAAGTGGTGTTTTACAGTTTTTCCTGTAACCATCTGTGGGCTTTGTATATCATCAGTTGTCTCAACAATTTTATGTCAGAAAGAATTATTTTGATAATGTGAGGATGGAACAAACTAAGGCATGTATCTTAGAGCAGTGTCTGCCTCACAGTAAATCTTCAATGGTTGTTAGCTATTTTTTAATATTCACATAACATTTTTATTGCTACGCCACAATTGTGTATGTTTATGGTATATACTTTGATGTTTCAATACATATATGTATACACACACACATAATAATAATCAAATTAGGGCAGTTAGTGTATCTATCACCTATGCACTCATTATTTCTTTGTGGTGAAAACATTAAAAAGCCTTTCATCTAGCTATTTTGTAATGAACAATGCCTTACTGTTAACCATGGTCACATTACAACATAGAACACCAAGATTTATTCCGCTTGTCTAATTATAGTGTTTTACCCCGTTACCAACCTCTCCTCATCCTCCACTTCCTCTCCTTTTCAAAGTCTCTGGTAACCACTGTTCTACTCTCTGCTTCTATATCAACTTTGGGTTTTGTTTCGTTTCATTTTGTTTTAGATTCCACATATGAGTGAGATCATGCAATATTTGTGTTTCTGTGTCTGGTTCGACTTATTTCACTTAACATGATATTCTTCAGAGTCATTCACACGGTCACAAATGACAGGATTTAATTCTTTTTTGATCAAATAGTATTCCATTGTGTGTATATAGATACCATATTTGCTTTATCCATTCATCCATTGCTGGATACATAGGTTGATTCCATATCTTGGCTATTGTAAATAGTGCTGCAATAAACATGGGAGGGCAGCTCTTCCACATACTGATTTCATTTCCTTGGGATACATACCCAGTAGTGGGATTGCTGGATCATATGGTAGTTCTAGTTTTAATTTTTTGAGGAACCTCCATATTGTCTTCCATAATTGCTGTACTAATTTACAATTCCACCAACAATGTATAAGTGTTCACTTTTTACCATATCCTCACAAACACTTGTTTTCTTTTGTCTTTTTGCTAATAGCCATTGAACTGGAGTGAGGTAGCATTTCTTTGTGGGTTTTATTTGCATTTCCCTGATGATTAGTGACATTTAGCATTTATATATTATACATATAGAAATAGATACAGAAGTAGATGCGTGTCATTTATATATCTTCTTTATAAAATGACTGTTCAGATCTTTTGCCAATTTTTATATTTATTTTTATTTTCATTTGGGGGCACTTTAATTTAATTTAATTTTTTTAACTTTTATTTTAGTTTTGAGAGCACATATAAAGGTTTGTTGCATAACTAGACACATCTCAAAGGGTTTGTTGTACATGTTATTTCATCACCCAAGTAATAAACCCAGTACCCAATAGTTATTTTTTCTGCTCCTCTCCCTCCTCCCACCCTCCCCTCAAGTAGACCCCAGTGTCTGTTGTTTCCTTCTCTGTGTTCATAAGTCCTCATCATTTAGCTCCAACTTATAAGGGAGATCATGTTGTATTGGTTTTCTGTTCCTGCATTACTCTGCTAAGAATAATAACCTCCAGCTACATCCATGCTCCTGCAAAAGAAATGATCTTGTTCTTTCTTATGGCTGCATAGTATTCCATGGTGTATATGTACTACATTTTCTTTATTCAATCTGTCATTGATGGGCATGTAGGTTGATTCCATGTCTTTGCTATTGTGAATAGTACTGCAATGAATATTCACATACATGTGTCTTTATGGTAGAATGATTTATATTGGTCTGGGTATATACTCAGTAATGGAATTGCTGGTTGAAATGCTAGTTCTGCTTTTAGCTCTTTCAGGAGTCACCATACTGCTTTCTACACTGGTTTAACCAATTTACATTCACACCAGCAGTGTATAACTGTTCCCATTTCTCCGTAACCTCACCAGCATCTGTTATTTTTTGACTTTTTAATAATAGCCATTCTGACTAGTGTGAGATGGTAAATACCTCATTGCGGTTTTGATTTGCATTTCTCTAGTGTTCAGTAATATTGAGCTTTTGCTCATATGCTTGTTGGCTGCATGTATGTCTTCTTTTGACAAGTGTCTGTTCATGTCCCTTGCCCACTTTGTCATGGGATTGTTTGATTTTTCTCTTGTAAATTTAAGTTCTTTATAGATGTTGGATATTAGATCTTTGTCAGATGCATAGTTTACAAAAATTTTCTCCCATTCTGTAGGCTGTCTGTGGTTGGTAATTTCTTTTGTTGTGCAGAAGCTCTTTAGTTTAATTAGATCCCACTTGTCAATTTTTGCTTTTGTTGTGGTTGGTTTTGATGTCTTTGTCATGATATCTTTGCTCATTTATATGTCCAGGATGGTAATGCCTAGGTTGTCTTCCAGGGTTTTTACTAATTTTAGGTTTTACATTTAAGTCAAATTCATCTTGAGTTTATTTTTGGATGTGTTGTAAGGAAAGGGTTCAGCTTCAATCTTCTGCATATGGCTACCCAGTTATCCCAGCACCATTTATTGAACATGGAGTATTTTCCTCATTGCTTATTTTTGCAAGATTTGTCGAAAATCAGATGGTCATAGATGTGTAGCCTTATTTCTGGGGATCTCCATTCTGTTCCGTTATTCTATATGCCTGTTTTTGTACCAATACCATGCTGTTTTAGTTACTGTAGCCTTGTAGTATAGTTTGAAGTCAGGTAATGTGATGCCTTCAGCTTTATTCTTTTTGCCTAGGATTGCCTTGGCTATTTGGGACCTTTTTTTTGGTTCCATATGAAATTTAAATTAGTTTTTTTCTAGTTCTGTGAAAAAATGTTGTTGGTAGTTTGATAGGAATAGCATTGAATCTGTAAATTGCTTTGGTCAGTATAGCCACTGTAATGATATTGGTTCTTCCTACTTCTGAGCTTGGGTTGTTTTTCCATTTGTTTACGTCTTCTCTGATTTCTTTGAGTGGTGTTTTGTAATTGTTATTGTAGAGATCCTTCACTTCCCTGGTTAGCTGTATTCCTAGGTATTTCATTCTTTTTGTGGCAATTGTGAATGTCTTTCTAATTTGTCTCTTGGTTTGGCTTTTATTGATGTATAGGAATGCTAGTGATTTTTGTACATTGATTTGGTAGCCTGCAATTTTGCTTAAGTTGTATATCAGTTGGAGGAGCATTTGTGCTGGGACTATGGGATTTTCTAGATATAGAATCATGCCATCTGAAAACAATTTGACTTCCTCTCTTCCTATTTGGATGACTTTTATTTCTTTCTGTTACCTAATTGCTCTGGTCAGGACTTCCAATACTATATTGGATAAATGTGATGAGAGAGGACATCCTTGTCTTATGCCAGTTTTCAAGAGAAATGCTTCCAGCTTTTGCTTATTCACTATAATGTTGGATGTGGGTTTGTCATAGATGACTGATTATTTTGAAGTATGTTTCTTCAGTACCTCTTTATTGTGACTTTTTAACATGAAGGAGTGTTAAATTTTATCAAAAGGTTTTTTGGCATTTATTGAGATAATCATGTGGTTTTTGTGTTTAGTTCTGTTAAAATGATGAATCACATTTATTGATTTGCATATGTTGAACCAACCTTACATCCCAGGGATGAAGTCTACTTGATCGTAGTGGATTAGCATTTTGATGTGCTGCTGAATTTGGCTTGCAAGTACTTTGTTGAGAATTTTTGCATTGATGTTCTTCAAGGATATTGACCTGAAGTTTTCTTTCTTTTTGTTATGTCTTTTAGCTTCATTGAATGAGTTGGAAAGGAGTCCCTCCTTCTCAATTTTTTGCAATAGTTTCTGTAGGAATTGTACCATCTCTTATATGAACATCAAGTAGAATTTGGTTGTGAATCTATCAGGTCCAAGGCTTTTTTTGGTTGGTAGGCCATTTATTACAGATTCAATTTTGGAGCACGTTATTGGTATGTTCAGGGAATCATTTTCTTCCTGGTTCAGTCTTGGAAGGGTGTATATATCCAGAACTTAGTCATCTCCTCTAGGTTTTCTAATTTGTGTGCATAGAGGTATTCATAGTAGTTTCTGATGGTTGTTTTTATTTCTGTGAGATTAACAGTAGCATTCCCTTCATCATTTCTAATTGTGTTTATTTGGATCCTCTCTCTTTTCTTCTTTATTAGTCTAGCTAGTGGCCTATCTATTTTATTAATTTTTTTAAAAAACCAACTCATGGATATGTTGATCATTTGAATGGTTTTTCATTTCTCAGTTTCCTTCAGTTCAGCTCTAATTTTTGTTATTTCTCATCTTCTACTAGCTTTGGGTTGATTTGTTGTTGCTTCTTTAATTCTTTCAGTTGTGAAGTTTGGCTTTTAATTTGAGGTCTTTCTAACTTTTTGATATGGGTGTTTAGTGCTATACATTTCCCTTTTAACACTGCCTTAGCTGTATCCCAGAGCTTCTGGTATGTTGTATAATTCTTCTTGTTATTTTCAAAGAACTTCTTGATTTCTGCCTTAATTTCATTATTTACCACAAAGTCATCCAGGAGCATGTTGTTTAATTTCCATATAATTGCATGGTTTTGAGTGATTTTCTAGTGACTTCTATTTGTATTGTGCTGTGGTCTGATAGTGTGTTTTGTATGGTTTTGTTTCTTTTACATTTGCTGAGGATTGTTTTATGTCCAATTATGTGGTCAATTTTAGAGTATGTGCCATGTGGTGGTGAGAAAAATGTATATTTTGTTGTTTTGGGTTGGAGAATTATGTAGATATCTACCAGGTTAATTTGATCCAGTGCTGAGTTCAGGTTCTGAATCTTTCTTAATTTTCTACCTCAATGATCCATCTAATAGTGTCAGTGGATTGTTGAGGTCTCCCACTATTACTGTATGGGAGTCTATGTCTCTTTGTGGTTCTGTAAGAACTCGCTTTATGAAATTGGTGCTCCTGTGTTGGGTACATGTATATTTAGGATAGTTAGGTCCTCTTGTCGAATTGAACCCTTTACCATTATGTAATGCTCTTCTTTGTCTTTTTTGATCTTTGTTCGTTGGAAATCTGTTTTGTCTGAAATTAGAATTGCAACCCTGATTTTTTTCTATTTTCCATTCGCATGGTAGATTTTTTCCTTCACCCCTTTACTTTGAGCCTATGAGTGTCATTACCTGTGAGATGGGTCTCTTGAAGACAGCATACCATTAGATTGTTCTTTTTTATTCAGCTTGCCACATTGTTCCTTTTAAGTGGGATAATTACCCCATTTACATTCAAGGTTATTATTGATTTGTGTGGATTTTGATCCCATCATTGTACTATTAGCTGGTTATTATGTTGGCTTGATTGTGTGGTTTCTTTACAGTGACAGTGGTCTGGATGTTTAAATGTGTTTTTGTATTAGCTGGTAGTGGTCTTTTCTTTCTATATTTAGTGCTCCTTTCAATATCCCTTGTAAGGCACAACTGGTGGTAATGAATTGCCTCAACATTTGCTTATCTGACAAGGATCTTATTTCTCCTTCACTTGAAAAGTTTAGTTTGGCTGGATATGAAATTATTGGTTGAAGATTTTTTTCTTCAAGAATGTTGAAAATAGACCCCCAGTCTCTTCTGTCTTGTAGGGTTTCAGCTGAGAGGTCCACTGTTAGCCTGATGGAGTTCGCTTTGTAGGTGATCTGCCCTTTTTTTCTAGATGCCTTTAACATTCTTTCTTTCATTTCTACCTTGAAAAACCTGATAATTATGTGTCTTGGGATGATCTTCTTTTGTAGAATCTTGCAGGAGTTGTCTGTGTTTCCTGAATTTGACCGTTGGCCTCTCTAGCAAGGTTGGGGATGTTTTTATAGGCAATATTCTGAAATATGTTTTCCAAATTGGTTGCTTCCCCCCCCCACCTTTCAGGAATGTCAACGATACATAGATTTGGCCTCTTTACATAATCTCATGCTTCTTTTTGTTTTGTCTTATCTCAGAGAACCAGTCTTCAAGTTCTGAGATTCTTTCCTCAGATCGGTTTATTCTGCTATTAACATTCATGATTGCATTGTAAAATTCTTGTACTGTGTTATTCACCTCTGTCAGATCCATTAGCTTCTTTTTCTTTTATACTGGCTATATTTAGTCCTTCAGCTCCTGTATCACTTTATTATGATTGTTATTTTCCTTGGATTGAGTTTGGCCATCCTCCTGAATCTTTATCTTTGTTCCTATCTACATTCTGATTTCTATTTATGTAATTCTAGCCAGTTCAGCCTGATTAAGAACTCTTGTTGGAGAATTGGTCCTGTCATTTCTGGAGGATAAAATAACTTTGACTATTTGAGTTACCAGAGTTCTTGCATTGGTTATTTCTCATCTCTGCATGTGGATGTTCCTTTAACTAGAATGTATATTGAGTACAGTCATTAGACTTCTTTTCTGGATATTTTTACTAGGCTGAGATGTTGCAAAGGGTCTTTATTTGGAGCTTACTTCTTGTCTCTAGTTTCGGAGGGGAAGTATGTTAGTAAGGTATTTTTGGTGTTGAAGCTTTGGAGTGTGATCCAGCCGGTGGCAGTTGGCTGATTGGTTAATTGGTAGACTCTTGCTCAGTTGTGTGGCTCCCCTACCTTTCCTCACAGTTGCAGCCATGTTTCCTCTCAATGCTCTGAAGCTGTGGGTTCCTCTCTCCCTTGAGTGTTGGCTGTAGATCATGACTTGGCACTCCTGGGCTGCCCACTACAGCTCTAAGGTGATCTCAGTGTTTATGTTCTTTCCCCAACTTGGAGACAGCAGGGTAAGGGCTCTTAGTGGTGGTTGTGGCCAAGGGTTGCTTGCTTGTCTCCTGGGAGCTCCACCCCAGAGAGATGCAGGTCAGCAATCGCTCAATGGAATCAGTCCAGAATGAAAGGTCTGTGGTCTAGGTCCAAGCCAGGGGTTCCCTGTCCAGTGACAAGCAGTGGGAAGTGTATGGGGTTCATGAGAGATGGACTTACCTCTTCTCCTTGAGTTGACTGCAGTTTGTTGGAGGTGTGAATAAGGCACTTACCCTTCACTCCTTTTTCAGTCCAAGGATGGCAGGGACAGTTCCACTGCAGAGGCAGTAGCAAAGAGGCTTTCAATTGCCCCTAGAGACTCTGTCCAGGCTGTTTCTGAGTTGGTAATGGCTTGATAACTTTAGCAGTGGGGTGGCTTGAGGCCCAGGCCTGGAGGACCTGCCCAGTGAGGAGATATGAGAATGGGCTTAGCATTGCTTTCGCTATTCAAGGTCTTTTGTGGTTCCATATTAATTTTAAATTTTTTTCTATTTCTGTGAAAAATGTCATTGGTTTATGGATAGGGATTGCATTAAATCTGTAGATTGCTTTAGGTAGTATTGCCATTTTAGCAGTATTATTGTTTCAATCCAAGAAGACAAGATGTCACTGCTTTTGTTAGTAATGACAATGTGTTGCTTTTTATGTTCCTAGAGGGAAAATTTCAGTGTAGTCTTATAAATCAGTCCTTGCAAATGAGATTCATGTTGGGGGAAGGGGTAGGCTCTAATGTGAATATATAAGGTTAAAAACGCAAAGAGTAAAAATTTGGTATGAAAATTTCTTAAGAAAGTACCATTTTTGGGGACTAGCATCTTGTGGGTCTAAATGTGTCAAACATTTCCAGGATATCTACCAATACTGGAGTGATTCACATTGTTTTACTTTCAGGGACCTTGTTATAACCCAAAATTGGAGGTTTAAAAGCAGAATCAAATTCGCAGCAAAGAGGCACTCACTCAGAAAAGCGCTTCAAACTGTAGACTGAGGTAACAACAGATTCATATCTCTGCATTGTGTTTACAAACTTTTTGAAACGAATGTAACATTTTTTAAAAGTTTCCCCTCTGATGCATAAAGTTGAATTCACAGAAGTTATTTACGCATGGCAGATTTTCAGTGAATATTTATTTTGTGGACATAACTAAAGGCATTCCTTTATAAATCTGTCACCACATCTTAAAATTACTACTGTGTTTTAAGGAGTCACAATATTAAGTAATTATAACTTTCAAATATATATAATATTTGAGAACAACTTTTTTCAGAAAAATTTAAATTATAATGAGAATTTCAGGTTTTATTTTTTTTAATTTTCCTTTGTTCCTCACTCATATGTGTGTCCAACACTGCAAATAAAACATGATGTTAGTGAGTATTACTCGGTTGAATCAATTATTATAAAATTATATAACCAGGTTTATTTTCTAAATTTAAAAGTTTTATTCTTCCTCTGCTAAGATCAATACAATAGTTTTTTGTGGTTGTTGTTTGTTTTTTTCCTGATACAGTTCTTTCTCCACAAAGGAAAAGTAGTCCATGTAAAACAATAGCATTGAGTTGCTATTGTCAGAGAAGGGGTAAATTATCAGGTGACTGAAGTTTATCTCTAGCATTACAAAAGTTCTTTTTAAACTTTCACCCATTTTGCTGAGGCCATTATGATATTTGCGACACACATCCTTGCTTTATTTAACTGATTGCTCATGACCTTGGGTTTGCAGAGCCAATCTTATATAAACTCTATTTTATTCTTAAACTATCTTTCTAATTTAGGAAGCTTCCATTAGCCAAATCACAATGCTTCTGACAATGTCACATGCATTTCTCAGGATTTCCTCAGATGTGAATAACTGGCACAGTTTGCATGACATAGAATTCCCATAAAATAGGATAAAATGTCATTATTAAAATAACTATTAATATCTACTAAATAAAGTGACAATCAAATTAATGGTTTAAGCAATATAAATCAAGATTTAAGGAAACAAAACTATGTAGGTTTAAGTCATTAAATTGATTTTACAAATTGTTCATGTCGATTTTTATATACAACATATAAACTCTTTAATTTACATTTAATATATGAACGATATATTATAAATAACTTTCTAGGTATCCTTATGTTACTTTAGAAAGATAGTTGCCAAACATTGCATGATAGTAATAAACCATAATATATCTGATTATTCCACTGTTGTTGGGCATCTAGGCCATTTACTGTTACTTCATTTAAATGTTTTAATATTGCAATTAATATTCTCATACATATCTCCTTAAAGTATAATAAAAAAAGTTTTTAAAAAAGCACTTTTTATTATAATTATAGTATTCCCCTTATCACCACCACCAACAACTAAAACAGTGGGACATGGACTAAAAAGAATAAAGAGACAAGAGCCTTCAAACTCCCTCCAGAGACCTGCCACTCCTGGACAGGTCCGTGCCTCCACGGGGTAACTGTCACTATCACTTTGGTGTTTATAGACTTTTATCTAAGTATTTGTAGGAGAGAATATCTTTACACAGAAATATTAGTGAATATGCCTGAATATTTCTCAGGAATGTGTTCTCTTCAGTCTCTAGGTCAAGGGATAAGTATAATTTAAATAACCATTCTTTCACAAAATAGAAAACGCTGTTCCCACTTAAAGAATCAATCAGCAAAAAACTAGAAAATGATCCGTTTTTCCCATGATCTTGCTGACGTTGAATATCTATTCTTTACTTTGTCAAGTAGCTCTCTTCCCTCTGCTACCACAGTCATCCAAAAGAGAAAAAATACAATAGCACCCATATACCACTTGATTGGCATTTCCCCATTAAAAATGAAACTGCCTTTTATTTGCATTTTTCCATTAAAAGAGAAATGCCATTAAAAGGAAAACTGGTTTTTCACAAGTTTCTTTGTTATTAGAATTTCTGCATTGGTGAATTACTTTTTTATAGTCTTAGACCATTTTTACATGATGTTGCTGTGTTATTTATATTGATGCATAGACATTATTTGTACATTATGGATATTAATCCATTACCTCTTATATACATTGCAAATAATTTCTTCCACTCACTTTTATGTTTTCAAACATAAACTGAAATTTCATTTTCAGTAATTTTCTTCATCTTCTTAATCTCATTTAGTAATGTTGCCCCTAGGGCAAGATTATAAAAATATTTTCTTATATTTGATTCTACTTTTGATTTTGTAGTTGTCTCTAATTTATACAGATGTTTTGTATGTGTATGGTGCGAGATAATAATCTAATTTAGCTTTTTTCCCAGATAAATTTCAGGGTCAGCTGTTTACATTCCATGAAAAGACCCTGTTGGGATTAGGGTTGGTATTGCATTGCATTTAATGATTATTTTAGGGAGAATTGCCATCCTTATGCCATTTATCGTCCTCATTCCCATGTCTACCATAGTTGGGCCCTTGGTAAATGACAACTTTGTCTTCTATTTGCTGAGCATAAATATCATCATGCTCATCCCTGATTAGTCCTTGTTTTGCCTACACCATATCCAAACCATCAGTAACTTCTCTCAGCCCTCTTTTAAAATCCACCCAAAGTCTGACCATTTCTCAGAAAGTTCCCTCCCACCCTGCATCCTGAGGAAGCTTGCTGCTTTCACTATTAAATTCCTTCTTTGAGCCATGTCTCAGTTTAGTTGCCAGCATGGCCCTCTTAAAATGCAAATAGACTGACTCCTCTACTGGCAGTCCATCAGTGAGTGACTTTCTATTCCTCACACAGACAAGCCAAGGGCCCAGAGCCTTTCCAGGGCTCTACAGCCCCACAGGTCACCTTCCTCCCCCGCCCAGTCACAAGCTCATTGCTCTCTGGTTCACAACTCACCAGACACTTGCCTGCCTTACACACTCTTCCTCCTGAAAGCTAATGATCTAAAATATGACCTCCCTCATGAGGACCTTGGTGAACATTCTATTAATATTTTAATGGCAATCCCACCGTACACATCCAGCACCCCCAGTCCATTTTCACATCATTATTTTTCTTCCAAAATACTCATCATTATGTGACATACTGTTTTTACTTCTGTGTTTAATGTTTGTTACTCCCTCATTGCAGGAATTACTTTTTCTTGTGTTGTCTTCAGTATGTACTAAAAAGTCTAGTTTACAGTATGAGCTTAATAAACATTTGTTGAATAAACAAATATTGAGTATTTATATTCAGAAACATACTATGTCTCTTAATTTTGTCACCTTTATTTTGGTCTTTCAACTAAGTTTTTAATGTTTTTATATAAGTTTTCATGCTTCTATGTGAAAGGGATGTGTTTTCTACCATATTTTAATTAGATTATTAGCATAGAAAAGCTACTAGTTTCTGAATATTGAACTTTGATTCAGCCATCTTGCTGGAAATTTTCATTATTTCCTTTTCTAATTTCTTGATAGATCATAGGTTTTCTGCAAACAATGCCAATTTTTCTTTTTTCCAGCATTATTATTCCTTCCTTTTTTTGCACCTTCCATTAAAATGGTGACAGTGGGCAGCTTTCCTTATTCCAGGCTCAAATAGGAATGACTTATGTTTTACCATAAATATGATGTTTCCCATAGCTTTCTGGTAGACAATCTTCACGAAGTTAAGGAAATTACCTTTTTTAAAGTTTAGTAAGTATTTTATCAGAAATGGTAGAGCGAATAATTGGGGTGGTTTTTTTGGCATCAATTGAGATAATCACATTTTAGCTTTATTTTTCAATAAATAATTATTTCTCATAAATCAGTGTCCTAATGTTAAACCATTTATGTATTCCTTGGATAAATGCTAGTTGGTCATTGATATAGTCTGGCTCTGTGTCCCCACTCCAATCTCATGTTGAATTGTAATTCCCAGTATTGGAGGAGGAGCCTAGTGGGGAGTGATTCAATCAAGGGGGTGGACTTACTCCTTACTGTTCTCATGATAGAGTTCTCACAAGATCTGGTTGTTTGACAGCAAGTAGCACCTCCCCATTCTCTCTCTTTCTCCTACCAGCCAAGTGAAGATGTGACTGCTTCCCCTTCATCTTCCACCACGATTGTAAGTTTCTTGAGTCCTCCCCAGCCATACTTTCTATACATCCTGTAGAACTGTGAGTCAATTAAACTTCTTGTTTTTTCATAAATTACCCAGTCTCAGGTATGTCTTTATAGCAGTGTGAGAACAGACTAATACAATTTTAAGGTATTATTCTGTAGTATTACTCTGTTTTTAAATTTTTTTGTGTAGTTGGTGCATGTGTATGTACAGATTACAGTCAGATTATGAAACATTGTAATAAAATCAATAGGCTGGGAGTGGTGGCTCACACTTATAATCCCAGCACTTTGGGAGGCCAAGGTAGGAGGATCACCTGAGGTCAGGAGTTCAAGACCACCCTGGCCAACATGGGAAAACCCCGTCTCTACTGAAAATATGAAAACTAGCTGGGCATGGTGGCATGTGCCTGTAATCCCAGGTACTTGGGAGGCTGAGGTAAGAGAATCGCCTGAACCTGGGAGGCAGAGGTTGCAATGAGCCAAGATCTAGCACTGCACTCCAGTCTGAGAGACAGAGCAAAACTCCATCTCAACAAAATTAAATTAAATTAATAATAAAAAATCTTACATAATAAGAACTAACCAATACCATTGCTATCTTCTCCTGTCATCTCTCTGATTCCCCAACTGTCCTGAATTCTGTAATTGTCACTCCTTTCCGTGTTTGTTAATAGTCTCATGCACACGGAAACACACACCCACACACACAATTACTTAACTTCTCAATATAAACAAATCCTTCACAGTTTTTAGATTTTCTTGTCTATTTTTAAAGGACCCAGTTCAACATGGATGAAGGTCTTTGAGGATCCCAAGGATAGAATAATACATAAGACCAAGGGGAAACCTACTATTCCCTGGTAAAGCATGTGTCCCTCGTTTTAATTATCTGTTTTAAATCTTTTCATAGAAAGTCAATGATCCTGAATGGAGGAAGTTGCTATTTGTTATTCAGAGGTGGGTAGTTCAAAACGGAACCTTAACCAGTTTTCTTTCTTCTCTCTCTCTTTGATCTGTGAATTGGCTCCAACCTTGCTTGTGTCAAGAGACAAAACTATGACTCCCTGCCAATTCTTTTATCTGTGTACCCTGGGCAAAGGTCTTAAAAATGAACCCTAGGATGTTTTATAGACACTATATGAGCTCCACATGCATCAGCTTGGAGAGAATATTGTTCTAAGATATTTAAAAGTCACCACAGATGTTCCTTACAGACGCAGACCAAACTGAAGTTAAAAAAAAAAATAAACATACTTACAAGAATTAGAGATAAATCCAGAGAATTATCTGTAAGTGGTCTGGAAGCCAAGTCTTGCAGAATACTATATAATAAAATTATTTTATTGTTGAATTTTATTGAACAGGAGAGTTTATGTAATTTAATATATTTTAGTATTTATCTGCTTTCATATGGCAAAAGGAACATACTCCAAGTCTTTGATTAGCGAGGATCAATTCAACTGGTAGAAATTTAAAAAACAAACAAGTTTTTTTGTTGTTTTATTATATTTTAGTTTGATTTAGTTTTTTGTTTGTGTTTTTGGTGGTGGGATTGTGACTGTGACTATTCAACTCCGAAAACTTACATAAAATCGGTGGTATACTGAAATTTACGAATTTATGATATATAAGCTATATCTCAATAAAGCTCTTAGAGGAAAAAATTGTTATATTTCACAACATACAATGCCACAATTACACACTTGGCAAAGTTTTCAATCTCTCACCAATAAAATTTAAAAACACATGAGACAACTTAAAATGTTTTAGTAAAACAATATATTTGTAGGCAAAGTTCATGGTGAAAACTGAGCTTGTTTCTAAAACCTAGCCAGCAGTGTGGGGCTAAGTGTTGCTTGGGGAATTTACTGTTCAACTGCTGTGTCGGACTACAGATTACTTATCAGTTTTTGCCAGTTCAGCACAATTCCTTACTTCTTTGAAGTTCTACTCAGCAGTAATTTACAAGGTGCTGACATGGAGTATCAACTCAAAGATGGAAAATGACTAAACTGCAGTTAAAACTACTTGACAATGCAGCTCAGAGCATAGAAAAATAATTTTAGATATTTTGTATGTGTAGATATTTGTGTATATGTGTGCAAAACTTATCAAAACAGTAATTGAGTGTTGGCTGGACAGTTAGCCTGTTAGCTGTGCAACTAAATAATATTCCCAAAGGAGGCAAAGGTGGATGACCAAAGGGTGGGAATTTAAAAAGACAATTGAAATGACAAAATGGGACAAAAGAATTGCTGGTGACTGGAATGGGTTTCAACACCCGAAGATCTATGCTTCTACCTTCGACTTGATATGAAAACAAAACAACAAAACATGATTCTGGGTTTATTAATCCATGTCTTACTCAACATTAGTAAATGGTTAAAGAACCTAATGCCTGGAAGAATCTTTCAGGGTGGAAAGGCCTCCTAAATAAACCACTCCTTGTTGGATGCCCTCTGCAATCTTCCCGACAAATGATGACTCTCCCTCTTTTTATTTGTGGTTCTTACCTCTCAGCATTTATTTTGATATTGGGAACCAGCCCTTTCCACACATAGGAATAGCAATCCTTGGAGCTGTGCAGTGCACAACTGCACACATGGCCCTCACTGGCCTTGCATAAGACAAAGTGAACCATATGAGGCAAACTGGACCAATCAGATGCCTGTGCTTCACTTGGAATCTGAAACTGAGTTGAGAAAGACATTCAACCCAAAAGCGACATTCCGAAAAGATACCCCATTCCCTTTTTTTTCTAGCTAGGTCCCAGAAGTTGTCCTGGTTTCTGATGAGACCTAGTTCTTTAGGGTTTTTTTTTGTACTCTGTGGGGTACTTGAAATCCAACCTATATATATTTAATTTTTCAGAGACTATTTCTGTTAATGTCAATCTAAGAACCATGCCTGACGCAGTGCTGTCCTATGATGGGAACTCACCCATTCTCCATGAACTTTGTTCTTTGAACAATTCTGCATATAAAATATGGCTCCATCACACTGAACTGACATTTGTCTTCCAAAAACTCCTAATCTGTGGCCTTAACTCTGTTTCCTGAGGCTGTCCATGAAATTGACTCCTTTTCCATGTAATAGATCTCTAAATTTTTAAAGACAGGGTCAATGTTCACTCTGCCCAAATTTGGTTAAATCTCTCATTTCTCCAACTAGTCCTTTGTTGGCATGTTGAATCTTCTGTATATATTCCTTTCAGGCTCCTTCACTTTGCATGAAGGAAATGTATAATCCATGGCCCCCAAATATAGCCTAAAACTTAACAAGCTCCTTCCCAGATATATTCTCAGTTGTAACTGATGCTCCATTGAATGAATGTGGATATTTTAAAAAGTGTCCAGCATCCCACCTGGGAATGCAGCACAAACCAACAACGAGCCCTGGACAGGTTTGTGGGAGTTTGGATTATGTGTCAGTAAGACTCCAGAAAACTACTTTGTACAGAACAGACAATTTATAATTAGGCCTTCTCCTTATCAACCTGAAGTGGTTACTCCTGCATTAATTCACTTTACAGGTTAGTTTGTGGGCAATAATTTCCTTACAATGAAGAATGCTCGCTTGAGAAACAGGGCCCCTTGTTTACATTAGCTGAGATTCCTGGCTGACTGCATACTTTCCAGATTAAGATCCTCCACTTTTACGATTCTTTATGATAGGTAAGATGGTAAATATATTCAGCTCACGGCTCCCAAGTCCAAGGTGTAAGACAGTGGACACAATGACTCAAGGGGTGATATAGTGACTCCTCCCACACACACCCCAGACATCTTGGCTTCCTGCAGCCAGAAAGACTTTACAAGCTTCAGGGTGGGTGGGTGGCCTCGCCTCTGAAGTCAACTAAACTCAGGTAGTTTCTGCCATCCGGTGTATTTTACATCTGTTAATTTAAGTTAACGTTTTAACTAATGTGTGTATGTACTAAGGGAGTTGCAAAAGTCCATAGTTGTATAAGTCAAGTCATTAGTCATGGTAAATACCAATAAAACCAAAATATCACACTGGGAAAAATGAATCAACACATACTGTGTGGAGATTCTCTTTGTGAATTGAAATTAAAAACTTTTCCACATTACCGATTTGTAACACATTTATTCAAGGGATCTCCACTTGTTGCAGTCTACTCAGGATAGTATGTTTTGCCCATGGCTGCTACTGTGCTCCCACTTCCTACCCATATGTGTTAGTCCCAGACAAGCCCACAGCCCTGATTTAACTTAGAACTTGGGGCCAAAATTCTGGGCCTGTGGATGCAGGCAGGCTGAGCCTTTCGTACCTCTAAAAAAGTAATTATGTCTCCTCTTCCCTGGACCACACATCCCCATCCCATCTCTCTCAAAGGCTCCAGGAACATCAGGACCTGGCTCTGGAAAAGGCTGGGAAGAGAATGGCTATTAACTGCTTCCCAAAGCCACATTTCCCTTTGCAGCAGGCCCTTTTGTGAATACGAGTCCTTAGTTATGTAAGGCAGGCCCAGCCTTATCCACAAAAGACAAAACCCACCGTATGTTTCGGGAGCATAGGGATGAGATAATAAATAGAAAGACTCTAATAAATAGAAAGACCTCAGGAATAGTTTCAAGACTTTTGAACTCTATGCTCCTAGGTACAAGTATGTAGGAGTGTAACCTTGGACAAAATATGAAATGTTGCTAGGCCTTAGATTTTCCATCAATAAAACACAGAAGACAAAGTGACCCCCTAATGCCTTAGATTCATATGCTATGATCCTCTAGCATCTTTTCAAGGAATGAAGAGAAGGTGGAATTGCACCTGCTTCTCTATGCCTAGGCATTCATTATTACAACACTAATCGTTTGCAATAGGGTTTCATTATTATTAAAACACTGATAGTTTCAAAGACTTACAAAAGGGAGGTTTTTTTCTTCCTATATATGTTTGAGAACTATATTTCATAAAATCACAAATCTATTTTGTGGAGGCTAGGCTTTGTCACTTGACTAGGCTGGACTACTGTTTGCAGAACTCCCTTCTCTGTGTGTTTCTGGTTCTGTTGGGTTACAAGAGACCTTCCTTTCAAGATCTGGTGGCAGAAGTGAGACAGCAGCCGTTTGGTACACGATGCGTGTTACCCTTTATCTGATCACTACCTCATTGGCCTGGGGCAACAGATGGAACTGAAACTGTGACACCTCCCCCTGAATCCTCCCTCAGTTTCTCTGACTCCCTGGGCCGATGTGTATTTGGCTCTGTGATAAAGGATTCAACTTGTCCTGTAGGACCCCAACCATCAAGGCCAGAAGCAATCTGATGGACTTCAGCACATTCTTATGGATTTCAGTTTCTCCCTGCTGTCCTCCACTTCAGAAAAAAATCACAAATGCAAATCCCCAAAGAGCTTCTTATGTGCAATGTCTAAATTGATCACAAGGGAGAATGACAGATTAGCTCTTTTCAGGTGAGAATCTTGGACTTGACTTTTCTTTTTTTTCTTTCTTTCTTTTTTTCCTTTTTCTTTATTTTTATTTTTCTTTCTTTATTTTTTTTTGAGATGGGATCTCACTCTATCACCCAGGCTGGAGTATAGAGGCACTATCTCAGCTCATTGCAACCTCACCTGCCAGGCTCAAGCAATCCTCCCACCTCAGCCTCCCAAATATCTAACACCACAGGCAAACACCACCACACCTGGCTAAGTTTTGTATTTTTGTAGACATGGGGCATTGCCATGTTTCCCAGGCTGGTCTCAATCTCCTGAGCTCAAGCAATCCTCCTGCCTCAGCCTCCCAAAGTGCTGAAGTTACAGGCATGAGCCACTGCACATGGCATTGGATTTGACTTTGATTGTTATAGAAAATCCTTAAAGAGTTTTGAGAAGAAGAATAAAATGATCTAATTTTAGTGTTTAAAAAGCTCACTCCAGCTGCTGTACAAAAAAAAAATCTTTAGTGGACAAGAGGAAAAGGAGGAAGAACTCTTTGATGGTGCCTTGGACTGGAGTTTTAGCTGTGAAGAAAGTGAGATATATTTTAGATCCAGAATATATCTTTAAGACTCAGCAGAAGAACTGAAAGATGGATTGTGTGGGAAGGTGAGAGAAAGAGAGTAATCCAGGGTGACTCCCAGGTTTTTGGCCTGAGTACCTGATTGTCTAGTATCATTTACTGAGATGGGGAACAGGTCAGGGTGTCGAGGAAAATCAAGAGCTCTGTTATTGAACATGTTGAGATTGTGATGCCTTTCAGATATCCAGATGGAGATGTCAGATCAATGGTAGGATGTACTCACGGAGCAGAGCCACATTCGCAGCATCTTCCGATGTGAACCTAGTGTGTTAGTGTCTGCATTTTGTGGATACATTGATCTAAGCTCATAAAGCAATGTTTGTCATGGGGCTGTATATCCAATAGAGGCTAAAGACTTAAATCAGCTTAGAAAAAAAATTGGCAGGCCACCAGTGTTTGGTTGGTTTTCCACTTTTTATCTACATGCAGTATACATGGAACAAAATTAATGAAATCATCAGAATAAATTTTATGTTATCCTGGCAAGTGAATATAAATACCCTTCCCCTCCTTTATGTGTATCCAATTCTTGCAAGTCTTTAAGCATAAATTCAAGTGTCACATAAGATGTCCAATATTACCTTCCCCAGAAAAATCTTTCCTACTTTGATCTCTTTGTTCACATCTCCCCTAGTGCTTACAGTCAGTACTGTATCACTTAGCATATCATTATTCTCTAATGGCTTCATTTACCTCCTGTTCCACTGAATTATAACCTGCAGGCAGGTGTGCCGTATATCTAGTTTTTTTTTTCATATCACTCACAGACTGAGAAAGTAGACCAAGGCAAAGACTGAAGAAGTATTCACCAAATCTATTTCTTTTTTCCCTTGGACACACAGTTAGTTCCAGGCTTCCTTGCAGTCTCACTGGCTGTTATTTGGACAATTAACAGCCAAGGAAAAGTGGGTGGAAGTTAAGTACAACATTTACAGGCCTGCCCCATGAGACTCTGCCAAATGGTCACCCTCTTTCTCTTTTTCTGTCTTCTGGCTGGATGCTGATGCCCAGGAAGACACATGGTGAGGATGGCAGATTTTCTTGTCACCCTGGGTCCCTGAATGATTGTATGGAGCAGCGTCTAAGGCAGTCATTGGACTCTTCATCACTGAGAAATACATTCTCCTAAGTTAGTACACTAAAATTTGGGGATGTATCTGTTGCAGCAACTAGCATTTTCTTTAACTAGTATCTTGTGCCTAGGACAGGCTTACAAAACTTTTATTTGGAGGCTGTTAGAACCTGTGAAAAGACTGTTAGAACCTGTGAAAATAATGGCTATTTTAGCTAGGCAAGTAAAGTCACTTGCTGTATTAGGCTGTTTCTGCATTGCTATAAAGAAATACCTGAGACTGGGTAACTTATTATAAAAGGACGTTTAATTGGTTATACAGGAACCATGGCTCTGATATCTGCTTGGCTTGTAGGGAAGCCTCAGGAAGCTTTTACTCATGAGAAAAGGTGAAGCAGGAGCAGGCACATCACATGGTGAAAGCAAGAGCAAGAGGAAAGAATTGCAGGGAAAGTACCACACACTTTTGAATAACAAGCTTTTATGAGAACTCACTATCACAATGGCAGCTCCAAGCCATAAGGGATCTGCCCCCAAGGTCCAAATACCTCCCACCAGGCCCCAAATCCAGCTTGGGGGATTATAATTCAACATGAGATTTGCCTGTGGACAAATGTCCAAACTCTATCACTTGCTCAGGTCATTTAGTTAATAAGTGGTAGACACAGGACTGTGTGATGTCAAAACCTATGTCTTAACCCTTACCTTGTATTGCATCTCCAACACCACTGGTAATTAATGTTGTGGCAATAAGAACATTATTACAACTTTAGGCGGTAACAGAAGTAATGGAAACCGAAAACAACAGCAACCACAACAACTTCCTATGTAAATTTCAGCAAACTAATGACGAGGCTAGAAGTGATTGGGATGAGCTATGCAGAGCAGAAGAGGAAGAAAACACAGAGACAAATGGAAGGAACGGCAATGCCTCTTCTTCCGAACCCTGTAGCACACATGATTAACCGCTGTTGGCTGTAAACAGATCACTGCGTTCTGATTAATTGTCAGGCAGACCCAATCATCAAGAGATATAGAGCAAGGCCTCCAACATTTCATTCCAAATGTCTTACGCAAGATGAAACCCCCCGCGTAATTGAAGACTGGGAAGAAAAATGTAAGAAATAAGCTAATAGACAAGCAGTAAAACTTCTGGAAATTGAAGGAGAATCAAACCAAAAAGTACTTCTCGGGGACAATATATTTAAATGAATGTGTATGTACATATATCACAACAATTCCATGTCAATTAGCTTCACCAAGATTTCAAATATATATATTTCAACTTAAAAAGCAAATAGGATAAAATACCTCAAACCAGCAAAATTTAATCTAGAAAATCGGCCTCTTATAAATGCCATGCTACTTATAAATTATAATGTGTTTGTGCATTCTAAATACAATGCAATGCCTAATATGAAAATGATATGGATAAAGAAAAAGCTGCGTCTTTATGGGTTTGGTCCTATGAGTCTCCCCTTGCATTATTCAAAGAAAACTTTACTAAATAGATTGACCACATCACCAGTCCAGACCATCTGACTTACAAATGTAGGTCACGGTACACAGGAGGGACTGAATAAAAGATTCTGGATCACTTATCACTTTCTTTAGCCACGCAAAAATAACTCTGATTTATAACCATGAGAACGGTAACAATATTTATATTTCATGTTAGAAGTTGCTAAATCATTTTCATATCCATTATGTAATTTGACCTCACCAAAACAGATGTTAGTTCTTTGCAACTGTTATATTTATATTTGACAAAGGAGAAAAAGGAACTCTGAGAGTTTAAGTTGCTTCCCAGAGGCCACACAGTTTTTGAACCCAGGTCATAGAACTGAAACGCAATGATGTTATCCATTAAGCTTCCTCTTCTATAACTTACATTCTAAAGCAAGTAGCATTTACAGGGCATTGAGGCAAGTAGGGCAGATAGTGTAGTCCCAAATTACAATTGAGGAAACTGAGGCTCTCAAAGTGAAATGACTTGCCTGTGAATCCATAATTAATTTGTAAGTGAAAATAACGGGGTTCAATTCAAGGAGTCTTGAGGTCAAGTTCAGTCTTCTTTCCCTTGTAGCATATTATGCATCAAATGTTTGTGTCCCCGCAAAATGCATTTGCTGAAATGTTCACCCCCAATATGATGGTAGTAGGAGATGGTACATTTAGGAGGTAATTAGATTATGAGGGAGGAGCCTTCAAGAACGGGATTCATTGCCTTAAATGAGAGACCCCAGAGAGCTCCTTTGCTCTCTGCACCATGTGAGGATACAGGGAATAGACGATCATCTGCAACCCCGAAGACAGCCCTCACGAGAACCTGACCCTGGTGGCACCCTGATCCCGAGCTTCCAGAACTGGAAGAAAATAGATTTCTGTTTTTCATCAGCCACCCAGTCTATGGTGCTTTGTTACAGCAGCCCAATCTAAGACGTAGTGCTACCACTGTGGGCCACAGGTAAAGTCTCATTCACAAGAGACCCAAGCTTTGGAATTGGAACCAGGTTCACATTCCAGCCACACTGTGTGCCCGGAGCCTGGTAGTTGAACTCTTGCAAGGTCAGTGACCCCATCTGCCTCCCGCAGCTCCTCAAGCTCTGTGTGATAAACCTGAACTTACGATTCGCTGCGGCCCTTCCTGACATGATGCTATTTTAATTACGGCTTTCTTTGCCGTGGGTACCCAGACCCACCATGTTAAGGAAACCAGAAACGGACTCTGATCTGACATAGCCAACCCATCGCTGGGTCTACCTCATGCCCTGGCTGCTTCTCCAGCTCCTGTGGGCCTCCACATTTGTCTCAACTCTGCAAAGAAACCAGTCTAATCAGATCATGTCACATCTCCACCAAAAATCCTGCAATGGTTACACATTGCTCTGGCAAAAACCAAAGTCTCCTACATACTCTTGTATGACCTGGACTCAGTCTCCTCCCCAGGGTCCTCTCAAGGTCCTCCCCTGTCCTCTTCACTGGGCCAGGTGCCAAGAGTCTTATGTGCATTATCTCGCTGAACACTCAAAAATTCCACCAACCCATGCAGGAGTATTACACAGGCTTTGCACTAAGCCCTTCTGCACTCTATTCTTTCTTATGCATAATGGCACAAATAAATATATTTTTAAAATATTGGGCTCAATTTCCTAGCCTAAGCTCTTATTATTGTAAAGACATGTACTATTAAAAACAATTATTAAACTATAGACTTGCTAAATAAAACAGGACTTTTGACATCCAACCACATTTGCAGAACTTTTAAAAAGCTTAATTGCTAATGGTTGTCAGAAAGACAGATGATATTTGGCCACAATTTTCTAAATTAAAATTTGACCAAGAATTTGACTTACGAATTGTTCTTCGTTCAGTAGAGATTCTAATTTGTGTTCATCAGTGACATGTTTATATATGTATCTGCATACGTGTCCCCTGATATTAAGAAGCTTAGCACAACCTAGTAAAGCTGTCTCCTGAACCTTAGGTTAGCCTGTCCATTCTTCAGTGTGGAGATGCAGTTGAAAAATGACTACTTGTATACTTTTAGAAGACTTTCAAACATCAAACATATTAGAAGGTTGGTATTGCAGAGTTTACACTTTCTGGAGTAATTGAATTGGTGATATTAAAATATCCATTGGTTCTGCTGCAGGTAAACCTTCAGCCCAAGTACTTATGTTGTCAACTGAGGCAACTAAAAATTTCTTTTTAAGATTCCGGGAGCTCAGAGAGGAAGGGAGGAAAAGTTGAAGAATGCATATGGTAGGAGTTAGGTAATCCAATCCGACTTACTTTAAAATATGAAAAATTTATGACTGACTTTAGGGGAAAGAAAATTGAATGCTGCCTGTCTCGGGAAAGTACATGAGCATTACAGGTCATGGCAGCCAGTATAAATCAAGATTTGATTATTTTTTTCCTTATAGAATATCTAACAAATTTTAGATCTTAAAAAATAGAATTATGTGGGTTTAAACAACTGACTGAATAAGAAAACAACTTTATAATAATCAATATGTGTCCACGTGATATGGTTTGGGTCTGTGTCCCCACCCAAATCTCATGTCAAATTGTAATTCACCATTTTAGAGGTAGGAGCTGGTGGGGGGTGATTGGATCATGAGGGAGGATTTCCCTCTTAGTGCTGTTTTCCTGATAGCGAGTTACCATGAGATCTGGTCGTTTAAAATTGTGTGGCGTCTCCCCGCTTTCTGTCTTGCCTGCTTCCCTTTCACCTTCTAGCATGATTGTAAATTCCCCGAGGCCTCCCCAGTCATGCTTTCTGTAGGGACTATGGAACTAGGAGCCAATTAAACCTCTTTTCTTTATAAATTACCCAGTCTCAGGTATTTCTTAATAGCAATGTGAGGACAGACTAATATACCACGTATTTCTAAAGTTACTATTTATGCAATTATACATAGAGTGAAATGAAGCACGCTGTTAAATTAAATTACTAAATCACTGGGAGAATCTTTCCAAGATGTTTCCGTTTCTTAAAATACAAATGCCAGCATGATAGGAGTGATCTCTATTGTTCAACTAAACTCCCTCATTGGTGATGGGCATCTAAATGAAGGCGTCAAGAAACACCAGTGTCATTTATGTCAGCTGAGGTACACAAAGAAATATAGGCACCCAGAGAAGCAGCGTCCGCAAGATCACCCTGCGCAGTTGATTCTCTGAGATCAACCACATTGGGGACAAGGGTACTCTGAGGCATTTAATAAATGCTTGTTTTTTAAAAAAATCACTTAAACAACACAGTTGACAAATGAAAAACAAACTGACTTTACAAAAACTTAAAACATTTATGCATTAAAGTATACTAACAAGATAGTGAAAAGACAACATACAGAATAAGAGAAAATATTTGCCAAACATATATCCAATGAAGAAATAACATCCAGAATGAATATATATATATATATATGTGTGTGTATATATATAAACTTCTATAACTCAGTGACCAAAAAAAAAACCCCCACAAATAACCCAAATCAAAATTTGCCAAAATCTTGAATAGGCATTTCTTCAAGGGAGATATATGAATGACCAATAGGCACATTAAAGATATTCAACATCATTAGCCTTTGGGGAACTGCAAGTCCAAACCACAATGAGATACCACTTCATACTCATTAGGGTAACTATTGTCAAAATAAGAAAATAACAAGTGTTGGAGAATATGGAGAAATTGGAACCCTCATGCCTTCCCGGTGGAAATAAAAACTTATGCAGCATCTGTGAAAAACAGGTCAATGGTTTATTTATTTATTTATTTACTATTTTATTTTATTTTTATTTTTTTGAGGTAAGGTCTCCTTCTGTCACCCAGGCTGGAGTGCAGTGGCTCAATCTCTGCTCACTGCAACATCTGCCTCCTGGGTTCAAGAAATTCTCCTGTCTCAGTCTCCTGAGTAGCAGGAATTACAGGCATGTGCCGCCATGCCCAGCTAATTTTTTTTGTTTTTTTTTGAGACAGAGTCTCGCTCTGTCGCCCAGGCTGGAGTGCAGTGGCACGATCTCAGCTCACTGCAAGCTCCGCCTCCCGGGTTCATGCCATTCTCCTGCCTCAGCCTCCCGAGTAGCTGGGACTACAGGCGCCTGCCACCTCGTCCGGCTAGTTTGTTTTTTTTTTTGTATTTTTTAGTAGAGACAGGGTTTCGGCATGTTGGTCAGGCTGGTCTCGAACTCCTGACCTCATGTTCCACTCGCCTTGACTAAATATAGAATTACCATGTGATTCAGTAATTTCACTTATCGGTATACACCCAAAGAGATTGAAAGCAGGGACTCAGAAACATATATTTGTACACCAGCATTCGCGGCACATTATTTACCATGGCCAAAATGTAGAAACAACCAAATGTCTGTAACTGGATGAATAAATAAACAAAATGTGGTACAATCAGCCCCTTGTATCTGTAGTTCAGCACCCACAAATTCAACCAATCTCAGATCAAAAATGTTTGGAAGAAACAATTTAAAAACCATCAAAAATTAATAGACATAAAAATACAGTATAACAACTATTTACATAGCATTTACATTGTATTACATATTATAAGTAATCTGGAGATTATTTAAAGTATACATGACATGTAAGCAAGATATATGTGATTACTACATCATTTTATATCAGGGACTAGAGCATCTTCGAATTTTGGTATCTGCAATGGGTCCTGGATTCAACTCCCCATTACTGAGGGTTGACTGTGTACACATACAATGGTATATTACTGACCTTTAAAAGAAATGAAATTTTGATGCATGCTACAACAGGGATGAAACTTGAGGACAGGCTATGTGAAATAAGCCAAACATAAATGGACAAATACTATATGATTGCACTTACACGAGATATCTAAAACATTCAACTTCATAGAGGCAGAAAGTAGAATAAAGGTTCCAGAGGCTGAGGGGATGGTAAAATGGAAAGTTATGGTTTTGTATTAGTCAGGGTTCTCTGGAGGGATAGAACTAATGGAATATATATATTTAGTATTAACTCACACAATCACAAGGTCCCAAAATAGGCCATTTGTAGGCCGAGGTGCAAGGAGAACCAGTTTGAGTTCCAAAACTGCAGAACTTGTCCATGTTCGAGGGCAGGAAGCAACCAGCATGGGAGAAAGATGTAGGCTGGGAGGCTAGGCCAGTCTCTCTTTTCACATTTTTCTGCCTGCTTGATATTCTAGCTGCACTGGCAGCTGATTAGATGATGCCCACCTAGATAAAGGGTGGGTCTGCCTTTCCCAGCCCACTGACTCAAATGTTAATCTCCTTTGGCAACACCTTCCCAGACACACCCAGAATCAATACTTTGTATCCTTCAATCCAATCAAGTTGACACTCAGTATTACCCATCACAGATTTCATGGGTGCAGAGGTTATGTTTGGGATGATGATAAAGTTCTGGAGGTGGTTGGTGGTGATGGTTGCATAACACTGTGAGTGTGCTTAATGCCACCAAATTGTATAATTAAAAATGGTTAAAATGGGAAAGGTTATGTTATGTATATATTTTGCTACAACTTTTAACAAATAACCTAAAAATGAAACAATTTAGAAAGGTTTACTTCTTTAAAATGTTGAAAGAGAAGTATAAACTCTTGTTTTTCCTTTATCTATGTGGGATAGATGGGATTAAACCAAGGGCTAGATTATGGGATAGAGGTTCGTCATCCCCAAAGCAGTATAAACAGCCTTCAGCAATGTTGACTTTTCTTAACTAAATGGAACAAAAGTAGTCACAGCATTAAGATTTGAGAAAGAAAAGGAAAATAATGTAGAGAGGAGTGTGTGGTGTTTTTTACGTAAAGTCAAATAAACCTTTGCACCCTCTGCTTTCCTTTGGGTGAATAGTAATTTTGTGAAGTAAAGTAATAGAGTATTAAAATATGTGCCTATCATCAGATAACGTTACTAAACACAGTAGCTGAACTTGACTGCATGCCCTTTAAGAGGCAGGCATTCCACCAGGCACGTTTAATCCTTTTAAAAGAATGTGCGTGAACTGGCTATTAATACTAAATCCAATTTACAAAAAAAGAAATGAAATGAGAGCGCTTAAATAATGTGCCACTGAATGCACACCTAGAAATAGCCAAGGTAAGATTAAAATCTAGGTCTTCTAAGATGAAAAATCCAGTGTCTGCTCCACTTCACTGTACATGGCAAGATAATACACGCGCACACACACTTTAATGTTTTAAAAGAATCACATATCCACTTTCGATCATTCCTCTGATTCAGATTCATCCAAACCTACTTTTGGCCTGCCTATTTGCACATATAAACCCACATAATAGGTGAATGCATGTGTCTGTGTAAGTATTTGGCAGCCTGTGGATAGAATGTAAATTTCAGCTGTTCTCATCTGCTGACAAAGGAGACCACCAACCTCCCAACCTTGCTGGGCACGCCCTTTCTGAATTAGCTGAGGTTGATGTTTATGCTTCTCTGGATTAGAGTCACTCTATTCATCAGCATGATTCCACTGGGAACTTAGAATGATCCACCTTTAGTTTCAAATTGCAAGCGGTGGTTATTTCACTCCAAGCAAACAACAAAAACACAAAGGTGGCAAACTGTCATGTCCTCTGCCTTGCTGTTATCTCTGCATCTTATTGCCCCCCTGCTTTGCTTTTAAAGGGATCAGGTTTTAAAGCCTGGAAATTCAAAACCATCAGGGTAATGAGGAGGACTGGCTATCCTTGTAATAATTGAAGGTCCCCTCGACTAGGCCAATAGTTCCCCCGGGTGAACCAACCCTGACTCTCAAAAGAGAACTACTCATTTAGGCAGGTTTTCTTCACCCTAAACAGTGTGATTTCCTTCACCAAGATCGTCAGCATGTGTTGATTTATCATCAGCTGAGGTTTGGGGATTCCTTAGTTACTGAGTTTGCTTTTGAAGTTGCAAGTATCACATTATGTTGATTTTTGTGTGAGTCTTTAATGAAATATTGCAAAGTACAAGGTGCTCTGTTATGCCTTGTTCTATGTGTGTGTTGATTTCACTGACCTGACACTGCTTGGGGTACAGCCCAACAGCTGTCTTAAGAACAAATCCTCCAAAGCCTATACATCACCCAGTCTTCATTCCCTTTAAGCCATCACATACAAATATTTGTGTTGTCTTCCTTGATGGTACTATTGGGAAACCATATTTACAACAATCTAGACTTTTGGCAGTTATTTCCACAATGAAAATTTGCTATTCCGCCTTCTCATCTTATTAAAGAAAATTCCATTTTACATGGGATAATGTATTTTTCTATTCTTGTCTTAATCAGGGGACCCGGCGAAGAGGTTAACATTCAACAAAGTTCTGCTTTGTATTTTCAAACATACCCATGACTGCCTTGCCCAGTTAGCCTGACATTCTGTGTCCTCATCACCCTTTCTAGCTCTGGACGACACCCATAAATATGATTTATATAAGACCACCCTGCAGTTATTTGCAAAAGAGACAGCAAATGATGTTCTTGGCCCTGTCTTCCTCTCCCAGCCACCACACATGCATCAATTATAGGGGCTCCATGCAATGGGAAGGTATCTTACCTCTGTGCTTCCACAGATGGAAGGGAGTTAGGCTTAAAAAAAAAAAAAAAAAATGTTCTCTTCCTGTCACTTCCAATTTCTAATGAAGCTCCTACTATAATCCTTCCCAGAAGATAATGCAAATCCTCTCAATTTCTCTTCTATCGTGTCATATGCAGCTTGATTTATGAGGGCTGGTTTCTGCTAACTGAAAGCTAAGCACAAAAGCGTGGCAAACTGAGTCAATAACAACCGTAACAATGGGGGTGGATAATTCTTATGCGCTATTCATTGAATACGCATGTCTGTAAGACCCTGGAGCACCATGTGGGTCTACATCAAATCTGCACATATACCATACTTATGACCACACACATATCTGTGTGCCTGATGCCTGGGACCCACTTGTATTAGTCCATTCCCCATTGCTATGAAGAACTATGTGAGACTGGGTAATTTATATGTATATGCATATACAGGAAACATGACTGAGGAGGCCTCAGGAAACCTACAACCATGGCAGAAGGCGAAAGGAAAGCAGGCACATCTTACCTGGGAGCAGGAGAGAAAGAGGGCGAGCAGAGGGGAGTGCCAGACATTTATCAAACAACCAGATCTCATGAGAACTCACTCACTATTACAAAAACAGCAAAAGGGAAGTCTGCCCCCATGATCCAGTCACCTCCCACCAGGCCCCACCTCCAACACTGGGGATTACAATTCAACATGAGATTCGGGTGGGTACACAAATCCAAACCACATCACCACCACAGCCAGAGACCTCTGCTAGCTGGCTTACAATAAGCCAATGATTCAGTTTCCTGTGGATGGGAGAGACTGAGGGCATTTTAACAATCCAGAGAGAAGAAATAATGACTTTAAACATTGCAGCACCTCTCCCTCAAGTAGAAAAGCTCAACATGTATACAGGTGGGTCTACAGTTTCCCCCATGCAAGGGAATGAGGATGCAGAGTCACCCCTGCCAGTGTTCCATCATCATTGTGTGCATCATTCAGCTTACATGTAACATGTCCAGTGCTGCAGGATAATGTAAGGAAGTGGGCAGGGCAGAATGGAGGGAGGAAGGGAGAGAGGGAGGAAGGAAGAAGGGAAGGGATGATTTTTGTAACACAGAGTGAAAAATTGAGAAAAACAGATATTAATTTAAAAATCTATACTCATAATATTACAACATCAAAAAGTGCTGTTTAATTAGAGGTACATGGTGTTCAAAGTGAGGTTAATAGACTTGACCTAGTTAGATCAGGAAAGGGATATGGAAAGTCTCCTTTATCTTATGAAGCAAGACCACTGTGTATCTGTGGGGTGGGTGTAGTGTGTGTGTTCGTGTGTGAGTGTTTGTTGGAGGGAGTTGTCTAGAACCCAAATAAAGACCTCAAATACAGTGAAACAACTGAAAAGTCATATTTCTTTTCCCCATAATATTGCACACCTCCGTTATCAAAGGATTTGAAGGGGTATTTATGCCCTTATTATTATTATTCATCTTTCTTTTTTAAAGTGATATATACCAATAGGTATTAATAATGGAAAACTGGCTGTTAAAGGAGTAGAATCCTGCCTAGAACCCAGGAAGAGCTCTGTAAACGGCAGGTACAGTTGTTATGGTGGGAGCCTGGGAGTAGGAAGTGGCCTCAAAGATGGCCGGCCCAGCCCTGCTCAGGCCAGGAGTCCTGGCATTGGAAACCATGAGTAGCCCATGAGCCAGTCACTGGAGTTTCCCTGACACAATGTAGGGCTAAAATTAGTGAAGCAGACTCCCCGCCAGGTGCTCTGAGGTTGAAGTCTTCAGATAATGCCCAGGAAAATGCCCCAGAAGCAACACTTGTCTATCGGAGGAGGGTTGCTTCAATTTTGAAAGATGTCATCTGAAACCCTCTAAGGCTTCCTCCACACCTTAGACTGTCTTTGGGTTCTTCCACCCTGGGTGCCTCAACCCCACCTCACCCATAAGTGCTCTTAATTTCCCTCTCTTTCATATTTCCTGGGTGTTTTTGTAGATTTCCAAAATCAAATCCAAAAACTATTTATCATGAATATGTTGATGTCAGGAATCGTATGTTCATGAACATGCAAACACTAAGTGGAAACAGCTGATGTGCAAGATAGTAAAGTTTTTTTCCTTTTAAAATCAAAGCCTTTGTGTTGTTGTTAGTATGTTAAACATATATTTTACAGTTGAATCCAGACTGCATTTTACTATATCAAAATAGGGAGAGAAAAACAAACACGACATGATTACATTACATTTGAAAGGAGCCATCCTGATGAAGTGATAGAAACGGAGGGAATACCGTTCAATATTTCTATTGTTTAATAGTTATTTAAAAATATTTTCAAATCTCAATAATAACACAAAGAAAACTTCTTTAAAAAGTGTCATGCATTTATTTTCTATCTACCACACCCCACTACATGTCTTTAAGAAGGTGCCAGGCAAGGAAACAAGATTCTGGAATGACTGAATCACAGAGGAGACACCAGAACCATCCAGGATTGTTCTAAAAATGCCCTTGGACAATGGTCTTTGTAACTTTTGGAATATCTAGAAACTTGATTAGCACAACTTTTCTCATTCATATTTAATACTCTAGATGGATTAAATGTCCAAGACTGAAACAATAAAAGATGCAGGAGAAGAAACACTCCCACTGAAACACTTAGCCTATGATAACTCTGAAAATACACACGCTATGGCAATTAGCTATATTCTAGAGATGATATAGAGTCCTTCCACTTTGACCCTGGAATATAAGGTTTCCTTTTGACATGACCAACACCTTGAGATTTTGGAGCTGTCCCTAGACAAAAATGATGCAACTTTTGATCATTTGAGCATCTCTATAAAGTGGTCACAACATTTTAAGCATACTATGCTAAAAGACATGCTATGACTTTACCACATTAAGTCATCATGTTCTAAGGAAATACTTGTAAAAACATATTCAACATATGAGAACGAACTTTATTTAAAGTAAATTCTCATTAATTAAGAATTTGCTAACGTAAAATTACTGGTAATTTACACTGTGTGTCATTGAGCTTCCTCAGCTCTTTTGATATCTTTGAAATCGTTCGACCAAAGTAACAGTAAATAATAAATGACAATGATAAGATGGCAGGGGACATTTGTGAATTTGGTAGCTTTTCCTTTAGACTTGTTGCATGCCTGACCTCAAAAAATCTGCCTGCCTCAGCTTCCCAAAGTGTTGGGATTACAGGTGTGAGCCACTACACCCAGCCAAGAGAGATTTATTTTAAAGAGTTGATTCATGGGATTATGAAGTCTAGTAAGTAAAAAATCCTCAGGGTAGGCTGTCAAGCTGGGAACCCAAAAGAGTTACTGGTGCTGTTCAAGTCCAAGGGCTGTCTGCAGGCAGAGTTTCATCTTGCCCAGAGATGAGTCTTTTGTTCTATTTCAGCCTTCAACTGATTGGACAAGTCCCACCCAAATTATGGACAGCAACTTGCTTTCCTCAAATTCCACCAATTTAAAATAATCTTATCCACATATACATAAAATCTTCACAGAAACATCCAGAATGATGTTTGGCCAATTCTCTGGATGCCATGATTCAGCCAAGTTGATGGGTAAAATTAATCATTACCACTCTAGTGCTTGTGCCTCTCAGACTGTGTCCTCCTCTCACCTGCTCGAACTACCTTGTCTTTGTCATGCTAGGACTTCTCATCATCATTCGTTTCTTCAACATTTACTGTGGATACTATAGAGCAAAAATAAATTCAGTTCCTGGCTTCTTGGAACATATATTCTAGCAAGGAACTTGTAATGTGTCTAGAGAACCATTAATCACATAAACATAAAAATGAAGGCAAAATTTCAAGGGCCATAGCTAATATCAACTAGAAGTACAAAGTGCTAAAAAGCAATGATGCAAAAATTTGACCCACGCTGGGAAGTGAGGGGAAGTTTCCCCAAGGGACAGGTGCTTGATGGGGAGAGGACAGATGTGCAAGTGTGCTGAACTGAGTCTCAAAGTATAACTTTTCACTGCACCATCCATATATTCAAGATGTCATGTCAATGTAGCATGTGTCAATGTTTTAAAAATTATAGGAGCCACAATTAAGAGTGTGCTCAAGTCCTCCCTTCCATCCCTGGAGTAGCATTGTTTGATTCAGTACAGAAACTGAGAAACAAGGAGGCCTCAAGAATGCCTTCCAGGGTGTTTGAGGGCAGAACTGATGAGACTGAGCTTTTATTCCATCAGGACTGCACTAGAGCCATAGGGAAAGAGGTCTTCAGGGAGTCAACAGCCAAGAAGGGGAGCAAACAGGTGAACAGTTAATTATCTAATTTTTTGAACTCTGCACCAGACTCCGCCAGGGTGTTGAAGCAGTCCTGGGGAGGCTGAAGGAGAGGAAAGGAGGTGACAGGCAGACAGATGTCCCAGAGGCAAGCTACAAGCTAAATCTTAAAGGATGAGTTCTAATTACCTGAGTAAATGAGAGAAAAGGCAGTTCATCCTAGAGTGGAAAGCATGAGCATAGGCCCAAAGGGAAGCAAAACATCCTAAAGCTTTTGAAGTAATCTGTATTGGGTGGAGGTCCAGAAGGAAGAGGCTATCTTTGAAAATAAATAAGTAGGCAGGGGGCTTCTGAAAGAGTGTTTTCCAAATGTGTTTGACCATGACCCATTGTCAGAAATGCATTTTGCCCCAAGACCCTGTACACACACACACACACACACACACACACACACACACAGACGTCCATAAACCACAGCATAAGTTTCATGAGCTGGGATGTGTGCTTAGGCTGATTTGCAAGGCATTGTAATATTTCCTATTCCAGTTTGTCATGGTTTTCATAAGATAATGGTCCTGACTCACTAAATGAATTTTATGACCCACACCACTGTTGCTCATAGCATTTTGATAAACATGACTGTAAGATACACTAAAACGTTTTCATTTCATCTTGAGGGCACTAGAGAACTATTCGAGGATTCTAAGCTGGGTGGGAGACATATAAGGCTTACATTTTAGGAAGATCCTGTGAGAACATTGAGGGAAGGAAATAAGGGGAGCCATATCTAGGGTCTGGAAGTCAGATCGGAGGCTCTTTAGTGTTAGAGCACAGTCTGAACACTTGCTTTGAAGGAGTAGAGCTGTTGCTAAGGAGCTAGAATGCTCCAGACCAGGGACTGAAGGTAAGGAGCGAAGGAGGGGAAGCGGCAGTGGGACGTTAGTTTTCTGCATAAGGCAGGACATGGACTAAGGAAAATGAGATGCACGTGAAGGGGTTCGGCCTTGGACATGTCGAGGCACACATGGGATGGTCCCAGTGGAAGTGGCCACACAGGTGAGGGCTCAGGAGAGAGGACTGTGTGATTTGGGGACAAAGTGTCTATCCCCAGGAAACTTCCAGATGGCTTAAAGGGGTCAAAGCAATTTTATCACAATGCTAGGATGTCATTTGCCTCTTTCACCTTCACTCTGTCATAAATATACAATGGACATTTCCAGCGGTTTTGCAGCATGTGGTATTGAAAAAGGTTGACTGCGGAGGCAGATGTGACTATCTGGCTGTTTGCTCCGAAGTTAGACATCACAGAGATTGGCCAGTCTTCTCATGAAGTTTTTTGTTTTGGAAAACGTATTTATTTTTCATAAAATATGGTATTTATGACAACATGTAATAATAGTTTGTTATGTTTTAAATGAATAAAGAAATATTTTAAAATATAAGCATTTCTCAGTTTTAATTTGTGATCTAGTAAATATCAGTATATAGAACACATTGCTCTATAAACAAAATTGTTAAGATTGTAAAAGTCACCTAGGACCAAAAAATTTGAAATTCACTGGCCTAGAAGATCATCCCCTCCCCCGCTCCCTCTCCCCTCCCTCAGCCCCTCCCTCAGCCCCTTCCTCAGCCCCTCCCTCAGCCCCTCCCTTACTTCCACTTCTCAGCCACAACTACCATTGGCCTAAGTTCGATTCTTCTTTCTAGGTTAGGTTCAGGTGCCCCTTGTCTGCAGAGTCTTTGCTAAGTCCATCGGCATAATTCAGGGCTGCCTCTTGTGGGCTCACCAAACCTTAGCTGTACATATCTACTATGGTACTTCTGCTATTATTTTTTTTAAATATTTGTCATTGAAAAAAACGTGTCATTTACACTTCAGAAGCTATTTTGAGCAACCTACTCGACAGTAGCCACCACAAATAAATAGGAACAGCATAAGAAACAGGCCAGAGAGAAAGACCAGTCCAAACTGTGGATTCAAAGTTACCTCACAGTTATCAGAATTCCCTGACAGAATCTGGAGGCTCTTTACTATTCTAACACATAAGACCTGTGAGTACCGAACCATTGAAGAGGAGCATGTACATTGGTAGGGAAGGAATGAACGGAGGGAGGACAGGAGGAAGTGAAGGGAGGAAGTGAAGGGAGGGAGCCAATTTTTAATTACCTGTGGTATAAAAAGACAGGATTAGGTTTAGTTAATGATCCTCATGGATAAACAGACTCCTAGAAGTCTAATTTTAGCAAACAATTTCTTTCCCAAACTTGAGATGTTGGAGTTTCTTTTCTTTCCTTTCCAGGTACTAATGAGCAGTGAAGATATAGCAAAAAAAAAAAAAAAAAAAAAAAAAAAAAAACAAGAAGCCTTAATAAGTTCAACTTTTGAAACTAGAAGTATTACATCAGAGTCAAAGAGGTGACTTTCCAGCCAGAAGATGGTGAAGATCTACGTCATAATTGAAAGATTGCTCATTCCAACCCAACTACCTCATCACTAATGTCTGTGTAGATTTTGCCTAACATACACTTATTGTTCTGAGACTACGATTAATTGTAAGAAAAACCCCTACTGCAATTCAATTTATTTTCAAAAACCTATCTAGGAGTTCACTATTCACCCTCAGTATTTGCAAAATTAGTGTGCAGTGTCAGCTGGCTCCACTCAGGAAAAGTCGATTACTTTTCCAAGAACAAAATAACTTCATGGTCTGTTCTGAACTGCAAAATTGAGAGATTAAATGCTACAAGCGTATTTAAAGCAGGTTATGTATGTACTATTTTCTCAGTCGTGTTTTAAAGGCTTATAATGCTTCAGTGAGCTATGCATGAAATAATACATGCAACTGCCAACCAGATTCCTAACTTGTGGTCCACAAAAGAAATGTACAAGGTTCAGTGTCAGACAAAAGAGGCCAGATTCAGGGCAGCAATACCGGGTGGGTCCTCACTCACACATACTCAGGGAAAGATCTCTTCCTAAGAGACACTTTAATGAATCTCTTCATAAATATAATAACTCCTAAAGTTTCTAGAGCACCAACACTTTTCATTAATGTCACTAATTATGTAATGAATGTTTAGAATTTTGTGACATTTCATGTAAAGAAATTTATAAATCTGAAAAATTTTCATCAAACTATGAGTCTCAATTTGGATTCCTAAAAAGATGGTCCACATTCATATAAAAGGTCCCTGGACCTTGTGGGATGGGATCCCTGATCAAGTAGAGATGCTGCACAGAGGTCCAGCCTGGCTCCGTCCTATGAAAATCCCTATGTAACATTTAGAGTGTGAGCTGCTCAGAGCAAAGAATAACAACTTGCCATTTCTGTTTTTAAAATGTTGTCATAGTAAAAAAACAAAAACAAAAACAACAAACAACAACAACAAAAAACATTAAAATGGAACAGTTTATCTCTCTTACTGTCCTACCCTTCCTTTTCACTTGCTCTCATGGGAAAATGCTGGATCACAAATGGGCAAAGGAGAGCCCACTGCCAGGTCCACACCAGCCACCTGTTTCTGTATGGCCTGTAAGATAAAAAGGTTTTACATTTATAAATGCTTAAAAACGCCTAAACAAGAATATCATGACACGTAAAGCGTGAAAACGTCAAATGTCAGTGTTAATAAAGTTACACTGGAACACAGCCAATCACATTCGTTTACAATATCCACAGAGGCCACATCCTGGACAGCAACACAGGGGAGAAGTTGCAACAGAGGCCTCGTAGCCCACAAAGCCTAAGAAATTTATTCCCTGGCACTTAACAGAAAAGGGTACCCATCCCATGCTGGTGACCTGAGTTCTCAGGAAGAGGGTGGTACACACAGAAGCTCGTGCCAACTGCTCATGGGACTAAATATTGGGAACTTGTGAGAATGCTCTGCAGACTTAACCTTTAAAATGCTCTCCAAGGCAACCAAGATAAAACACTCTACACGCTGACAGATACCACCTTTGTCCTCCTTTCCATGACATTTACATAATCTAAATTTTTAACAACAGGCCGATCATAGACAGATAACCCTTGTGAGTCATCCATGGAAGAGCATAAAGTTTGTGTTATGTTTCTAGTCTCAATTTCTTCAGGAACATCTGTTGCAGTCTAGAGCTTGACACTTTAAGAAGGATGTGGGAGCGTAGAGAATATTGAAAGAGATATATAAGAATGACTGGGTAGTTGATTCATAAAATCAACAATCCCTGCATGAACACAGATTGAGAGTGATAATGCAAAAGCCTAAGCAGGGTGTGATGTTTAGCTAAGGGCATGAACAGCTCTTTTCCAAGTAAAGTATATGACTTGTCTCTGAAAGCATAAGGACCACATCAAAATTAAATCAATGAAACAGGCAAGAGTGCGGAGGCTTGCTCTAAGGGACAAGATTTCCTGAGAGTGACTAAATGTTCAAATGAGTCCTGAGATTCCCTACTGGAGTCTTTCAATGGGAGAAGGGTTTCTTATCTCAAGGGCTTCCCTGGAGGGAGAGAGAAGGAATAGACGCTCCTACCCTACACATCATGAACTATGACCCCTGTGATAAGGAAAGAGGTTGGTTCTTTCCTTTTGGCTGGTCCCAGGCAGGATTCCATCCCCTTCCCCAGGAGAAGTGGAGAGGAGAGACAGTAAAAAGCCCGGGAGGCTGATCTTTGAGGGGAGGAAAAGAAAGGGAAGTTGTTTGTCTGTTTTCCTTATAATATCCCTGCTGGATATATTTAATCCTGGCTGGCAACATTATCCTGCTCTTTTGAAACTGGTGTCTGTGATGACTCAGAAGAAAAGGAGAAGCTGGAATAGGGGAAGTAATTTTTCTGAATCCAGAGGGATTTCCTCTTCTCTAATGTGTGCACATACCCACAGGCTCACCTGCCTGGTCTGGGGGCCAAATGCATGTGTGGGTGCTTAAGGTCATCATTCAGATCTACAGAATAGGTAGAAAAACCGATGCCTTGTCTTTGCTATCTCTTTTCACTGCAAAACTCGATTCTTTTATCTAGGAACAGGGTAGGAAAAATGGGAGGGAGAAGGATGAAGCAGCATTGACTATGAGTTGACTGTTGAAGCTGGCAGATGTTCTCATCAAGTTCATTGTATTATTCTCCCTACTCTGTTCTGTGTTTGAAAAATTCTATACTAAAGAGTTAAAACGTTGTAGTGCTGGTGCTCCATCAAGTTGGTGCATTTCCTGATTCCAAAAATAAATCATTTTATCAAATTATTTTTTTCTCTCCAGTACTTAAAGTTTCACAAACCTTGAGCAAAATTTTATACACGTGCTTCAGTTTCACTTGCTCTTAAAAATAGCAAAGTGTAGGATTTCTCTTTAGGAGTGATTAGATGTCCCAGATGGTTTGGCTCAGACTGAACAAAATCCTCCATCCTAGAAGCAGGAAATCACAGCTGCCAAATCAATGTTAATCTGAACTTCTGGATCCAAGAGACCTTTGAGGAGCCCATGGTCATTACAAAATCATGCAATGCTCGTTTTTCCTTTGCTCAGGTAATACATAGAAAAAGCAGAATTCAGCAAATTTTCAACATTTATATCCTATACAGAAATAAAAAGGTGAACATTGTGCCAACATTTTCAAGGGTGGAACTGTTCATGGTGATGGCCAAGTGATATCTCACCGTGAGTGTGTTTCTCATCCTCTCTATTCTTGGACTCCATCAGCCAAAAGGCCCACCTGCTTCAGATCCCAAATCAGCAATATACACTGTTATGTCCACAAATTTTGTAAAAAAAAAAAAAAAAAAAAATGCAATTTTTGAATACTGTGCTCTGAAATTCTGGAATTCTGTGTGGATTTACACGGTATGCTAACATTGTATTATAAAAATATGCTGGTTGTATACTTGTCATTTCTCAGTGACACAAAGCCAGTTGATGCTGTCCCTCCCTGGACCCTGCTCCTTGTGGAGCTGCCACTCATGCTGTCCTCACCACAAAGAGAGTGGCCTCCTCCCATCCTCCCTCTCTAAGGTCATGAGAAGTTGTCCAGGGCCTCAGGTCAATAAAGGACTGGTTGTATTGATTTTCTATGCTACATAACAAAATATCGCAAATTGAGCAGTTGAAGACAACATACACTTATCTCACACCCCAGTGATGCAGGACTTTTCTTGGCCCCTTCATTGGACTCACGACAGGGGTGAACATTTATTCCGACTGCCATACTCAACCCCTTGTGGGAGGGAGCACATGAATGAGTGAGTGCAGGACCCAGTCAGCCACACTGGGCACCAGCAGGAGCACGCTCTGTGCAGGGCCCATAGCCAGACTAGGTATGAGTGAGTGAGTGTGGGGTCTGGCCACCACTCTGAGTGCAAGCTCCACGCAGGCCTGCAGCAGTGACCAGGTGGGGGTGCCTGTGACCCCAAATCCCCAATGGGAATGTTACATTACTCGTTTAGCCTCCACCATCTGTAGACGGCTGTTTGTTAACAGCTCAGTTGGCTCAATGCCTCATCACATAGGGTGGCTGCCCTCCACCAGCCAGGGCAAAAGGCTGGTGTGACAGCCTTTTAGGGTGCCCTCAGTCAGTGGGTCCTGAGCTCTTGTCCAGCATCAAAGAAGAATGAGGTTGTGCAGACATTTGAAGGATAGTGAAAGCAGAGAATTTTACTGAGTGATGGAAATGACTGTCAGTGGAAAGGGGAGATGAAGAGGGGATGGGAAGGGCAGGTAGTCTTCCCAGAAGTCAGTTCATCTTCTCCCTGAAGTCCAGCTGTCTCTTCCCTGATGTCAAGCTGTCTCTCTTCTCCAAAGTCTGGCCATCTCTCTCCCCTACCAACTGAGTCTGGGGTCTTTATAGGCATAGGATGGGAGTGCGGCAGGCTGTAGTTAGTTTTGGAAAAGGCAACATTTTATTGATAAAAATATATTATTCAGAAAGAACCAGTTGGGAGAGAGAGAGAGAGCACAAACAGGAATAGAAGTTCTCACTTTAGGCTGCAGGTATCAGACTACTTTGGGTTGAAGGTGGGGTTTCACTGTGGACCTGCCCCTGTCAGCCTAAAATTTATCTGCCTCCTGCCTCTATCACCAGGTGTCAACAGTCTAGGAACAGCTTAGCAAGGCCCTCTAATCAGGGTCTCGTGAGGCTACAATCAAGGTGACAGCTAGATCTGAGGTCTCATCTGATGTTTAGGGTTTGCTCCCAAAGGCATTGTTGGTCAGATTTGTTTCCTCACTTCTACAGAATGCATAGCAGCTTCAAGGCCAGGAGGAGACACAGTATTTTGAAGAACCTGATTAGGACAGGTCTACTCAGGATCATCTCTCTTTTAATTAACTCAGAATCAATTGATTGGGGACCTTAATCACATCTGCAAAATCGTGTCACTTTTGCCATATAAGTAATCCAACCAAAGGAGGGACATCCATGATATTCAGAGGCTGCCCCCATGCTCAGGGGAGGGGACAATACTGGAGGTACACACTGTTGGGGGTTGGAGAGTGGGGATCTTGGGAGCCACGGAGGACTCGACTCTACCATGGAGTTCAACACTTCCCAAAGGCTTTGAGCTCTTTGGCTGTGAGTAAGTAAAGACAGCACTGGTAACAGACAGGGATAAGTTCTATCTTCAGATAGGATGAGTGGTTCTAAATCCTAGCTGTACTAGAATCATCTGGGAGCTTTCAAAAATGCTGATCTTGAACCCAAAGACCAGAGACAGTGATGTGTTAGTCTGTGGTGCTGCCTGGCACCCTAAGACTCCTCAGCTTGATATGCTGTGCAGCCAGGGATGACAGTCTAGCCTTGTAAGAAACATGTTTTCTCCCGCTCAGTCCTAATGAAAGATGCCATTCCAGCAAAAGGAAGGTGGTAACAAAGTGGCACGTTTTGGACTTCACAGTTTGGCAAATGCAGAACAAGTGGCATTGTACAAAACTTTATCTCAGATGATCCTGAGAAAGGGAATCGATTGGGACAGATAATAATTCTCACTTTTTTGTTGTTGTTGTTTTAAGATAAAAAGATGTAAATCTGAGACTTACTCCAGGTCACACAGCTGCTAAGGAAGATAGCAAAACTAGGATTCCCCTCTCCGTATTTACTGGTTGTCTAACTGTGGACAAATTGCTGAATTCCTCTGCTCCTTACTTTCCTCACGTATGAAATAAGGCAACTTTACTGCCCAGCTCAGAGCATCGTTGAGAAGATTAAGTGAGTTGCTTTGTGGAAATAAATGGTTTGAGCCCCAGGCTGAGGGGTCCAGTAACAAGTCCCTGGTGCTCAGAGTTAGGGTAGGATAAAAAGTACAGAAGAGCTTGGCCATCTTTGGAGTCTGGATTTGAATTTATATACAATTGGATTAGATTTCACTGGGAACAGATTGAAAACTAAGCGAGTCGGTGGGGAGGGAGGTTCACTGTCTCTTTGATATTCTTGATTGGGATAGGCTCCAGGCAAAGACAGAGTTGAATTTGCCTTGGTATCCAGCTGCCATACGTGTCCTTTTGCCACATCTGAAGTGTCTTTTTATCGCCCTTCACCCAAACCCAGATTAGCACCTCACTGCTGCTGCTTCTACCCTCCTCCTTCCGAGAATTCATACTCTAAACCATTCCACCCTGGTCCTCACCACTTTCTCACAACTGAATCTAGGTATCATTTGTATAATTACTAAATGATACAGCCTTCTCCATCTCGAATCTTACCATCTTCCCTCCAACTGCTTCCTGCCCAGCAGCCACAGTCACCTTTCTAAAACATTTCAGTAAAAGGGGCAATGTCACTTCCTTCTTTGAAAGACCTCATCATCTCTCTGCAGAGTTCCAAAGTTCTCCTCCCTCCCACAGCTTTCCATGGTGCGGTCCCCCCAGTGGAGTCAGCTGTCCTTCCCAGATCCCCACACCCACCACGAGACCGGCATCATCACAGCTCTGATCTCCCTGTGTTCCTGAGTCCCGTCTCCTCTGCTAAACTGTGAGCTCTGTGAGGGTGAGAGTGGCTTGGCAGGTAATGCCTACGTACAGTATGACTCAGTGAATATTTGCTTGGTTTATTGACACTACGGTGCAACAAAACCTAACTTCCCGGGGTATCTGTGTTTCAAGCCCTGAGCTTTTGAGGTAATGGAATACATTAACTACTCAGGTCCAAACTGGACTTAACTCCCCTCCTCTGTTCTTCAGTGAGGCACCCATACGTATAGGCCACTTTTAAAACACTGTCTCAATCATGAATAAAATTCTTCAAAGTCAGTATTGTGGTGACCCTTTAACACATGGCAAACATATGGACTTTAAGAGAGTCTCTATCTCTTCCTCTTAGAGCACAAGTAGAATCCAAACTAAAAATGCTCTATAGAATATGGACCTCAGAGCAGGGTGATGGTTCTCCTCTGTTTAGAACCAGAGAAGACGAAAACAAGGCCAGCAGGCTGGCTCCCTTGATGTAGTCAAAGGAAGGACGTTCCAGTGGCAAGGCAGGTCTCAGAAGCCCAGATTGGGGGCACAGGAGTAGATGTTGGGCACTCCTGATCCAAGGAGAAGGCAGTGCTATCCATAAAGCTGCTTCATCTTGGTTATGTTTTCCTTCCACTAAAATAAGTAAAAATTTTGTCTTAAGCATTTTTCAAAATTCCTTGAGCCAAATCCAGGTTCTTTTTGAGGCTTGCGGGGAGGCAAGGGAAATGCAGCCCAGTGTAATAATAATTAATGGCGCCCAGAACCACTGCTGTGCTCAGTGATGTTTTGCAGGAGCAGGTGACCGTGTTTCTGCCGTCGGCTGAATCTCATCATCATGAGTGCTTTCGGATACAGAGCGCGTTTCCAAAAATAAGTGCCCTATATTTCTCAGGGCTGGTAACTGTGCCAACAGCTGCAGCAGAACTAGGCAGGCACTGAAGAGGTTAAGCCAGCCAGCAGCATCTCATCAGTGGCCCAAATAGCTTAATAGCTCCACTTTCCGTGTGCTTCCAGTTCTCACCTGCTTCCTGAGCAGTTCATCAGGAGCGGAGGGGCACGTGCAGGATTGCTATGTAACGTGAATCCTGATTCCACGTTTGCCTTTTGGGGTCTGCTTTACAAAGTGGAAATGCTTCCAATCGGTTTTATGACCTGCAGCCACCTGCCGGCGGAAGCTTCTGACAGCCAGCCTTTCAAAAAGGCAGGGTTGGTTGGTTTGTTTGTCCTGTGGGATCCTACTGTCTCCTATTAATCTCTAATCAGCTAATGGTATCACAACATTGCCCTGGGTAGGAAGCAATGTGATAAAGGACAGGTGAAGGAAGTCAAGGAGGGAAATGACACGGGAGGATGGAGGGGAGGCTCCCACCTGCAGATACAGGGGCCACAGTCAGCCCTGGACACACAGAACACCTTTAAGAAGGAAGAAGAACTGGAAACCTGAAATTACTTTCTTCTAATGTTGTCTCTTTCTGGATCTGCTCGGCTGGAAAGCCCAGTGCAGAGCGATTTGTCTTTGTTCTGACTTCTTTCTGTTGTCTTCCATGTGAAGCCACCACCCCAGAGACTCGAGTTTCCTGTGGATGTTGATGTGCCCATATCTGTGGTGACAAATCAGCGAGTAACTTATTTTTAGAGAGCTTGTGTTCACCCTGCCAGAAATACCTTTTTATCAAAAGGGGAAAATAAATTACAAACATGCTTTAGTCATCTCTCTCAGCCGTACAGTGTGAAAAATGTGTGATTTATGATCCTGTTTTCTCATAGCCTATTATATTTCCCTAAGCCTTTCCCCAAGGTCTGCTGGGGGCTCCATTAGCCTACATGGCCGTTTCAACACACATCACATTGAACACAGTTCCCAAGAAACTCGGGATTTCTGGGATGGGAGTAGAAGAGTTGCAGGGAGCTGGGGAGGAGTGTGAGAGCCTGAAGCTGCCACAGTGGCCTTACAGCACCCAGAACAGCCCTGTACCACTGACTCCTTGACCAGTGCTCTCCTTCTCCTGCCTGGGGACAAGCCCTGCATTGTGTTGGTTCTAAAAAGAACTAGAGGTTAGCTGTGGTGATTATATGGTGGAGGAATTAACTTGAGACAGGCTGGTTCCAGAAATCTTCAGCAGAGCCCCTTAATTTAATAAAAATAAATGTGCCTGAGCTCTTTCAGGTTCTATGGTATTTTTAGAGCTTGGAATCGTGTCTGGCTCATAGTAACATAGCTCATATTTGCCTACGGTATCAACATGGGTATCATGGATACTCATTGATCGCCTATTAGTGTCCTTCATCATAATCTCTGTGGAAAGTACAGCTACACACTGTCCTTCATCCATTCTATTTTTTTCATTCATTCAATTAATATTTATCGAGCACCTTTTTCTTACCAGCTATGGTTAGTCACAGGGTCTTCACTGATGGATGAGACCTGGTGCCCAGGTTGCTCACAATGTTGAGGGAGATACAGATGCAAATAAACATGAATCATGTGCTGAGTCTTGAATAATATTATGCAGAAAATGTTTCAGGGGTAGCCTGGTAGAGAATGACTGACTTGGAGCTAGAGGATTCTACAAACAGTATAATACTTGAATTGAACCAGAGGATAATATATTAGTTAGGGTTCTGCAGAGAAACAGAACCAATTGAATGTGTGTACGTGCATGTGTGTGTGCATTGAGAGAGAGAGCGATGTATTGTAAGGAACTGGCTGACTCTATCATGGGGACTGGCAAGTCCAAAATCTGCAGGATAGGCTGGACACTCAGGGAAGAGAAGCAGTTCCTGTCTAAATGCAGTCTTCCGGCAGAATTCCTTCTTGCTCAGGAGACCTCAGTGTATTTGTTAAGACCTCCAACTAACTGGTTGAGGCCCATTACTTCAGGGAGGGTCATCTGCTGTACTCAAAGTCTACTAATTTAAGTGTTAATCCTCCCCACTCTTCCCGTAATCACCTTCACAGAAACATCTAGAATACTGTTTGACCAAATATCTAGGTACCATGATCCAGCAAAGCTGACACACAAGTTCAACCCATCACAAATAGAGGCAAGACTTGGAAGGTCAGGACAGGGAAAGACAGACTTTAAGTTTTTTCACGGCCCTTCCTGGTCTTCGGGATGAGCATCACATTCCTTAGCAAGCTAGTCAAGGCCAATCATGGAAGGCTCCGTCACAGTGTCTTCCAGCCACACATTTGCCACTTCTCCATGTTAGATTCATACACCAGCCAGAGTCAACTACCTGTAGCCACTGAAGGGGCTCTGTGTACTCAGCAGGGGGCACCCTATTCTCTGGCCCAGCTCACCACCAGCCTGGAAAACACCCACTGCCCTGTAACTCAAGAACCCTGTACCCTGGGAAGCCTCCTCTGCTCCCCAGCTGAGTCAAAACCTTAAATTACAAACCTTAAATTCTACAATGAGGCATTTCAACTTTATCTCTGGTCAAAGGGAGTCATTAAAGATTTTCAAGCAGGTCAGATTTTTAACTCAGATCTAGTCTGACTTTCTGAAAAATCACCATGGCAGCAGACAAAGATGGATTCGAGGAGGAAGAGACCACAGGCAGGAGCCAGGTGGGCGGGTAATGAACTCAGGACAGATTCGGGGAGATAAAAAATGTATAACCAGGTAGAAAAAATATCAAAGCCAATGTGAAGATCATAAATTTATACCATCAGAGTTCATGTAGGGGAAAAGAAAATAAGCATTTATGGAAACCCTGCTATGTACCAGAAACTCACACATACCACCTAATTTTGTGCTCATAATAGCTCTTTTTAATAGTATAATTACCCATTTTCAAATCCACAGAAAGTAAATATAGAGCAAAATTACCCTAAGTCCCAAACTAGATTCAATTCAGGTTTCATGGAGCCAGAAGTATTTTTTACAATTTTTGGTACATCTTGGAATACAAAATCATAAATATAAAAGTAGATATGAAAGTGCACGTATACTTAAAATGAGAAAAAAAACTACAACTTAACTTTTTCTATTTTTATAGATTCAAAGATACAAATGCAGTTTTGTTATATGCGTATATTGCCTACTGGTGAAGTCTGTGCTTTCAGAGTACCCATCACCGGAATAGTAAACATTGTACCCAAGTTTTTCAATCCTCGAACCTCATCCAGCCTCTCGGCTTTTGAGTCTCTAATGTCTATTATTCCCCTCTGGAATTACAACTTTTAAAAGTAAACCAAAAGGTCCTAAAACCCAGTAAAATAACGTGTTTTCATGAGTTAATTATCAACTTTTATAATACATTTCCCCAAAACTTTTATGTGTATATTCCTTGATCTTTTCTATCACCATGGTTTTGTAATATTTTCTATGAAAAGAATAGAAATATAATTCTACATATTTTTCTCAGCTTATACCTGATGAGGCGAGTTACCCCAAAGAACATTCCTTGAAGTCAATCCCATACTGGGCTAGCAATATATAAAAGCATATAAATAAAAAGAAAAAGAAAAATATAAAAGCACATAAACATACCCCTCTAAAACTAAATTAAATAATTCCTCACTCAATTCCTTTTAGATACATCCCAAAATTGATCAGAAAAGAAAGAAAGTTTCTTTTACCTTCACAACTCTATTTTGTAATGTCACGTAAGCTTTTAGGATTATTGTCAAATTTGGGAAGATTTTCATCAAGTTTCTTTTTAATATGATCTGCAAGATTTCAGAGCTTTTCAAGTGTTACTCAGTGACTCATCTTAGATTCTCTTTGAATTGTAAATGGTTGGTGCTTCTGGCTCCACTCAGATATTTTCCATGCCAGGCATCATAGGATTTTTTTGCCACAGGACATCTAGCCCCAAACCTCTTTATTACTATACCTGGTGAGGTGAGTTAGCCCAGGGAACATTCCTCAAAGTCAATCCTATTGGGCTAGCAATAGCTGACCAATATACAAAACCACATAAACATACCCTTCTAAAACTAAATTAAATACATTCCTCACTCAACTTCTTAGCTACATCCCAAAATTGCTGGCTGCCCTTCCAATGGCATTTGAAGTGAGAGAAAGTGTAAGAGAGGGAAAGTCAAGTGGAAAGAGAAAACGGCCATATCAACTGAGATGAAACAGCTTGTTTTTGCAAAATTTGAAAAATATGTGTCTCAGTGAACAAGTTGCTAGAGCCCCTCTCAGTACCTTGGAGGTGGCCTAGGCAAGAAGGGGTTCCCAGTCAAAGTCAAAGTCGATCAGAATCAAGGTCAAATCTAGATCCACTAACTGAAAAGCCCATTTTTTCCCTAAAACTCTGAATAATCCTCAAAGCTACTTTTTAAAAATTTACCTTTTTAGCAATTTTTTAAAGTACTGTTCAGTGGCATTGAGTATATTCATATTGTTGAGCAACCACCACTGACATCAGTCTCAAAAGCTGTCATCTTATAAACTGAAACTCTACACCCATTCAACAATAGCTCCTGATTCTCCACTGCCTTCCACCCCAGATAACCTATAAATTTGACTGTTGGAAAGTGGAATCATACAATATTTGTTTTTTATATCTATCTATCTATCTATATATATATATATATATAGAGAGAGAGAGAGAGAGAGAGAGAGATATGAAGTATCGCTCAGGCTGGAGTGCAGTGGTGCGTTTCTCGCTCACCACACACAACCTCTGCCTCCCAGGTTCAAGCAATTCTCCTGCCTCAGCCTCCCAAGTAGCTGGGACTACAGGTGCATGCCACCATGCCCAGCTAATTTTTGTATTTTTAGTACAGACAAGATTTCACTATGTTGGCCAGGCTGGTCTCAAACTTCTGACCTTGTGATCCACCTGCCTCAGCCTCCCAAAGTGCTGGGATGACAGACGTGAGCCACCGCACCTGGCCACAATATTTGTTCTTTTATATCTGGCTTATTTCACTTATATGTTTTCAATGTTCATCCATGTTGTAGCATGTATCATAATTTATTTCTTTGAGGTTGAATAATATCCCCTTGTACATGCATCAACATTTGGTTTATTCATCAGTAGACATTTGGGCTACTTCCACTTTTTGGCTGCTATAATAATGCTGCTATGAACATGGGTGTACAAATACCTCTTCCAATTCCTACTTTCAGTCCTTTCAGTAAATATCCAGAAGAGAAATTTCTGAATTATACATCCATTCTATTTAATTTTTTGAGGAACCACAGTATTTTTTCCATTGCAGCTGTACCTTTATACGTTCCCACCAACAGTACACAAGAGTTTCAGTTTGTTGACATCTTTGCCAATTCTTGTTATTTTCTAATTTTTTTGGTCTTATTTGGTTTTGTTTTGATAATAGCCATCCTAGTGGATGGGATCTCATTACAGTTTAGATTATCATTTCCCAAATGATTAGTAATATTGAGCATTTTTTTCTTGCCCTTATTAATATTAAAGCCACTTTTAACACTTATGCAGTTAAGTCCATTGATGCTGTCATGAAAACTTTGATTTTTAAAAGTTAATTAGTTTGTTCACTCAATAAAATAAGCACGACTAACTTTCAATGGGTCAGACAACAGAGGATTCTCCTGAAGGATGAAGAGTAGGTTTCAATTAGAAGAAACAGAGTCCTCCACTTAAAGGATATCTGGACTGCAGACAGTACAATTCAGGATTAGAGTCACTGCATTCATGAAATGCAGTGACTCATGGTGAATAGGGGGTGTTTCAGTGGGAAGAATACTTAGTAACTCTAAATTTTGACAGTATGGTTTAAAGATCCCTAGAGAGCCTTCTAGCTTATTCTAGAATCTCTATCTCCAACTGGAATAGTTCATAATCTCACCCATAAATATGTGTGTCTAGTATTAAAGCAAGCTACCATCTCCTTTACCAACATGTGCCAGTGTTTGACAATCTTTGCTGTCACGGAATATTAGACCACAGGCATTTATATCAGGCCTCTTCACAAACATGGGATAGAGCCATGGGCAATGTCACTGTTCACACTGACATCCTTTGGTAGAAAACACATACTTACGGTCATGTTTTAGTAGCAGTCATCTGTAGACCTCCTCTGTTTCCAGCAGCCTCACAGAATGAATCAGACGCCAGATGGGAAACTGTGCAAATTAATTCAGTCTGACCTCCTGTCTCACCATCCATTTGGCAGACATGAGCGGTGTCTGGACCAGTTTTGACTCTAATACTGTCACAAAAGAAGAGTATAATAGGCAACTGCAGATGCTAGGACAATGGGTACAACTTCCTTAAGTATTAATTGGCCTAACATCACACTACATATCTGAGAAGTAGAAACTATTGTTCAGTCAATAACTTCAAAGGACATAATGGAAATGGTGCATTTTAGCCTGGAATGTCTAAAACAAGATAACTAACACATGTATGCAGTAAGGTACCAAGAAGAGTGGCCACTTATATGGCCCTGACATCAATTTCAGAGAACATTGCTGTAACTAAGGATATGGTTAACTTCTTCCCAGTGCAGGGGCACCTGTTTAACACAAAAGTTGTAAACTGAATGCCGAAGTTAGGTACAGGGAAGTGAGACTACCAGAATGTTCGAAAGCCTCTCCCGAGATTTACTAATAGAATTGTGAGACACTAGAGCCCATTATGCAAAGAAGGATCCTGTTTATGATTGGGCTGGGCTGTCCAAACTGAGTTACCCTAGTGTTTATTAGTGTTTATTTCAAACATCACTTTGTGAAGATGTATACTTCAGTCAGTTTATGCCACTCAGAACCAATCTTCTTCATGGCTCCAGCTTTAAAAAGAATTTTATTTAAAATTTTTTAAATTGCTTTAGTCGGCCGGGCGCAGTGGCTCAAGCCTGTAATACCAGCACTTTGGGAGGCCAACACGGGCAGATCACAAGGTCATGAGATCGAGACCATCCTGCCTAACACGGTGAAACCCCGTCTCTACTAAAAAATACAAAAAAAATAAAAACTAGCCGGGCGAGGTGGTGGGCGCCTATAGTCCCAGCTACTTGGGAGGCTGAGGCAGGAGAATGGCATAAACCCGGGAGGTGGAGCTTGCAGTGAGCTGAGATCTGGCCACTGCACTCCAGCTTGGGTGACAGAGTGAGACTGTCTCAAAACAAAAAAAAAAAATTGCTTTAGTCAAGTGTTAAAAATGAGGTCCCTATAAAAAGTTAATTTTTAAATGATTTCAGAAGAACACTCAAAAAGTTTTGCTTAATATACCCTTCAATGCCTTATTTCAATTGGTGATTTTAAATGTCTATTTTTAATATTGGAAATAGTTACCAGTTTGCTAAAGTCAGCAGTTGCACAAGTGTCAAATCATGTCAGTTTAAAGAAAATGAACATCGTTATAATTTGCAATTATTATAAACTCGAATAAAAAATGCTGCTGGTACTTATGACAGTTTCTGAGATCTATGTATTAATTTATAGCAAGAAATGAATCTTTTTTAGCTGAATGCTTCCTTTTAAGTGATTTTTCAATCCTTTAAAAATACTTATAATAAATTCCCACTCCCTTTGAAAAATAGAAAATGGCTTTGTCACACTGGTCTTTAGTTTTTGAACACTAAGGTGGGAGTTAACCAGCTCCTACTACTTTCTGGTAAATGAAGAAAAAAAAGTTGATGTTCATCCTTCCTGCAACGTGAATCCACTGAGTCCTCTAAAATACAAACCATGCAATGCTTTCTCTGAATTTCTCAAACACATATGCAAAAATTCAAGTATTTTGGACTATGATATTGTCACCTCACAAAACTATAGCAAAATCTAAATTCAAGTGGATAACGAATACTTTAAATCAATTTTGTCTTCAGTTCTCCAGCAGGTAAATTGAAAACCTACAGCTACAGTATAGTTCAACTGAAAATAAATACTGCAATTATCCTACTCTTGATTATTATAAAGATAGTGCTGATCAGAGAGGTTAACATGCCAACACCTAGAGAAAAGTTAAAGTTGGAGGAAGGTGCCACCGATCAAGGGTGCCAGGGGAGCAAGGCTTTGAGCCTAGGATTTAATCACCTTCTTTGCTCCTCAATCTGCTCTTAATTACAATTCCCTTTGGTGGAGGAGATGGTGAAAGCACACTTCCTTATGCAGATCTTTCTCAGCAAGTATCCTATAATTAAAATAGAGGTGATGAAAAACAAACAAAACATGAGAATGATGGGAGAACAAGCCCAAATCATAAAACTGCTTTTGCAATCCTTTAGAAATGCAGATAGAATTTTCCTTTTGCATTAGCAGACACCATGAAGTCTCAACAAAGAGACTGGCCAAGGCTCCATCCCTCTGACACTTTTGAATATTCATGGAACTCATGGATCAACAGCATTTCCAGATAAATCCTTATAGATAGAACCACCTACTCCCAATGATCTGAGATGGAGTAAACAATAGATAGATTACTTTACTTGCTTTCCTGTTTCCTTTAGTGGGAATAAATAATTGCAGTCAATCTTCACCTCTTCTGGAAAGAGGATTTAAAGTCGAGAGAGGTTCCCATCTCTGCTCATCTGAGCTCCAGAATGAGCCCCCTGCCTTCCCATACATTTCCCTGATTCTCTGCCCAGTACCCCAGGGTCTGCTGTGTTCCAGATTGTCCTTTCATCTCCCTCTTCCCCAGACCCAATTTGATTGTTTATTATATTACCCTTCCCAATTCTGGAGGCTCAATACTCTATGTAAAGAAACATCCATAATTTGCAATTCCAGGCAGAAATTTTGAGAAAGGGCATTCTTTGTGTTCCTTGTAAGATGCCCCCAAATATCCCTGCAGGTCCCTCCAAACTCTAGACCAATAGTCATTTGCCCTGTCTCCCTTGACATCTGTGCTGCTATCTCCATCCCCATACTGAATTACAAAGTTATAAACTCTTGCCCCTTATTAATAGTGTTAGTTGTCATTTTATCATGTCATGTCCTATACCAGGCATTCTACAACAATCAGTTCATTTAATTTTCACAGAACTTTGCCAAAAAGTTTGTTAAAGCTACTGTTAAAAAAAAAGTTTTAGCCAAAATAAATTTGAAAGAGTTTAGCTGAGCAAAGAATGATTCACCAGTTGGGCAGCCTCCTGAGCCAGAGTAGGCTCAGAGACTCCAGCGCAGCCACAAGGTAGAAGATTTATGCACAGAAAAAGGAAGGTGATGTACAGAAAATGGAAGTGAGGTACATAAACAGCAGGATTGGTTATAGCTAGGCGTTTGCCTTATTTGAACAGGGTTTGAACAATGGCCACATTTGATTGGCCAAAACTTAATGATTGGCACAAGAGTTGGCTACAGTCTTTTTACAGGTTCACTTAGGTTATAGTTCATGATGTACAGAGAAATTTTTAGGCCAAACTAAAAATGTATAAGGAGGCAGCTTCAGGCTAAACTTGATTTAACACTACTATTATTCTCATTTTGCAGAAGAGGGGATTGTGGCTAAGATGACAGAACCAGTATTCAAACCCAATCTGTCTTCAAACTCCATCACTTCCCTCTCTCACACTCCCACGGTGCCCTCCAAAAGTGCTCTCATAGAAGGAGATTACTAAATAAGGGAAATGTTTAAGATTCTGCTCCAATTATGAAACAAAGATAGGCCACAGTCCCCTTGAGTTATTTCATCTGCCAAATGAGGTGGCTGGATTAGCACTAAAACTCTTATTCAGGGGGAAAAAATGTATGACTGGCTTGTATTCTGCCTTGGTCTTAAAGTCTGCATAAAAAAAGAAGAACGTTTGAGCCTTTCTTCTGTCATTATCTCCCTGAACTTGCATTTTCTACTGAATTTAGTGTTTTTCATAATTTCCCCCTAATTCTATGATATTGACTTTCCTCTCTCACCCTGGGTTTTATTTGTACTGCCCAGAGCTTGTCAATTCCTTTTAATTCTGCAATTGAATGTGGTTTCTAACAGGCATCTGAGCCCAATTACAAGCATTGACTCCGATCTCCAAGTGACACCATTTTATTTGCTGTGTAACATCAAGGCTTGATCTATAGACCCACTATGGGAGTGGTTACCAGGTTTAGATATGAGGGTTAAGATGCTCTTGGGATTCCTATTTCTAACATTTATTTGTCTAATGTGAATTCGATAGATTAAATCTAACTGCCAGAGAGCAAAGAATTGCTCTGGAGAAGCCAAATTTAAAATAGACTGTTTCAAAAATTCTCAAAACCACATCATTGTGTAACGTGCAAGCACGGAGGAGCATTGCCTTCCACAAGGAGTTAACACCAACTCAGCAGCTAAAGTTCATGTGTTTGCCAGCGACTTCGGACACCAGAGAATCGTGCAGAAAGTGACTGGGATTTCACTGATTAAACAGTACATACTTCCACAGGAATTACGAAGAAGGAGAAATTAGGACCACACCATGCATAACACTGTTCTGTGTACTATAGACATTTGACTCCTACCTTGCTACCTGCTCCAACAGCATTTCCTTACATTAAATGTATGATAGTTTGTATATCCCTAACCCCCCAAAATATAAAAAAGATACCATAAATTGTGGCCAGATACAATGACACACATCTGTAATTCCAGGACTTGGGAGGCTGAGGCAGGTGGATCACTTGATGTCAGGAGTTCGAGACCAGCCTGGCCAACATGGCGAAACCCTATCTCTACTGAAAATACAAAAACTAGCGAGGCATGGTGGTAGGCACCTGTAGTCCCAGCTACTCGAGAGGCTGGAGCAGGAGAATTGCTTGAACATGGGAGGTGGAAGTTGCAGTGAGCTGAGATTGTGCCACTGCACTCCAGACTGGACAACAGAGCAAGACTCCATCTCAAAAGGAGATGTCATAAATCGCTTATATTGTTAGTCAAAGCATAGATTTTTTTAAGTTCAACTGAACCATTTCTCCTAGTTTTTATTATTCAATAAACAAGTTAAACCAACAATGGTATTAAAATAGCATTAAGATTCCCAGAACAAAACAAATTCTAAGAAGCTTTCAAGGTTTTGCCCTAGGTGATATATCTACCAAGGAACTGTTCTCCCGCTGGTTTCCCAGTATGCCTTGATACTCTATTTGAAGAGCACTACCATGAATGTAATCTCATATATACTATTTTAAAGGTAATGATACAACTTTCCTGTCTAAAAAGTATTTAGACAGGATCTTAAATCTAAGGATCAATGGCTATATAAAACCGGCTGTGGTTTTTGAATGCCAAATTATTGTCCTATAGAGGGAAAATATTTTCCGATTGTATTTGAACTCATGTAAGAATAGATTGCATATCTAGTTTTGAAATAAAGCAAAAAAATTCTAAATAAAATTAACATATAAAACCCAGATTTGCTTAAAAGGACAAAGAAGAGGGGGAGGAGAAAAGGAAAAGGGAGAAAAAGAAAGGAGTAGCTCACTTCCAAAATAATTTATAACTATTTTTTCTGAATCAACAAAATGTGATTTATATCCATACTTCCTGTTTACAGAGCTGAATACAATTTTTTTGAAGAGCAAGATAAACCCTTATGAAAGTCACATAATTTTTATTTGTTTAGAGGCTTATAACATAATTAAAATCCAAAACCCCTAGCCTGGTATTCAAAGCTCTTCACAGTCTGGTTCAACCTAATGTTGCCAACCTCATCTCTCATTGTAGCACATTCCTCACCATTCTCCAGCTACATACCACTGCTTGCTCTCTCCAAAAAAGACTCTGTCTTCATTGCCAATACATTGCTTCCACATTTCCTGCACCCTAGAATGCCCTTCTTTTCCTTTTCCTTTCTCTCTCTCTCTCTCTTTTTTTTTTTTTTCTAATTCCAACCCCTTCACATTTCCCCTGTCCAATTCTTAGAAATTATTTGGTTCCTTCTCTGAAAGCCCATGTCACTTTGCTTGTTCTATCACTGGTGTCACTTTAGTTGTTTGCATCTCTGTCTCCTCCACTGAACTGCCTCTCAACCTCAGAGGCAGGAGATATCCCATAATTATCCTCATATTCTCAGAGCCTAACATAAGTGTTGGCCAATGAACAGTAGTTGTTGAAAATGAATGAAGCGATAGAAGACTGAACAACTCAATGAGTTAATTTTTACAGACACTGATCCAAAGACCTCCTATTCAAAGAAAAGCTATGTCACAAAAAGATGTTGAAACCACAAGTATTAATATCAGTAATTTTTATACCAATAATGCCTGAGCTCTGAATCCCAAAGGGCATACTTACATTGGGCCTTAATTCTACATATACATCTGTCCTGACAGAATGCATTATCTTGTAAGCAATAAAAACACAAAATGACTTAATAAAAAATAGTTACCTCACAGGAACAAATGTTCCAAAGAAGAACTACTCAAGAATCGGTTCACTAACGTCATCAAAGTCCCAGGTTCTTTCCATTTTTCTGCTCTGCTCTTTACAACACATTACTTTTCCCATTAGACTGACATCCCTCATGGTCTCAAGAAGGCTGCCCAGTTCCAGCCATTACTATTAGATGTGACATCACCTTCAGCTTCATGCTGCAACTCCCTTGTAATAGAACCCTCTCAGTCCCAGCAAAACAGGAAGGTTGGGCACTTTACAGCAAACTCAAGACAAATGGCAAGTTTTCACACACAAGCCTTTGGAACCTAAGAACAAGGTATTTATGGGAAAGGGCTTCTCCTTATTTTGCTCATATTTCACAGAACACCACATAGTCTATTAGACTGAAAATCATTTAATTATTATTCAAAAAGCAAAGCACTACCAACATGTAGATTGATTACTAATACCATCCTCCAATAAAAGGAGCCAGGTATCCCTGGAGAAATGGCTGATTCTAAGACTGTAGCATGGAGCATGCAAGATGAGTGCAGAGCAACTTCAAGTGTCATAAAGTCAAGACATGCTCAACAATGTCAGAAGAGTGTCAGAGGGTCACAATAGTCACCCTGAAAGAACTCCTAATGGCCAACGCTGGAACAATTTGAGCAACAAAACAACATAATACTAGATTATAATGCAAGATTGAAGATATCCTTGAATACATACTGATATATATAAATAAATGGCAGTAGTGGTGGGGGGAGACAAATCTCCTACACAAGAGAATTCCAAATAACTGATGGAGTTACCACCCCCCTCAAAGAGGTGTGCTCAGTTGCTTGCTTTCAAAAAGTAGAATATGGAAAAAAGAGGATGGGGGGCTTTACAATGAAGAAAACTGGCAAACACTATTTGGGCCAGATGGTCAAGATTAGCATCATCGGTGGTGAGGGAAATTGACAGCATGTACCTTAGTTATGGACGATATGAATGGCACTTAATCTCTGTGGTCATTTTCTTAAACACCCAGAACCCCAGTCTAATCAGAGGAAAAACATCAAATGAATGCAAATTGAAGGATAGTCTACAAAATATCTGACCAACTCCTCAAAACTGTCAAGGTCATCAGAAACCAAGAAAGTCTGAGAAACTGCCACATACCAGACAAGGCTACGAAGACCTGATGACTAAACCCAATGTGGAATCCTGATTTAGGTCCAGGAACAGAAAAAGAAAATTAGGAAAAAACTACTGAAACCAAATAAATGTGGAGTTTAATTCCTAGTAATGTACCAATATTGGTTTTTTAGTTGTGACTAATCTACCATAGTAATGTAAGATGTTAAAATGGGAGAAACTGAATGAGGGTTATATGGGAATTCTCTGTATTGTTTTTGAAACTTTTCTGTAAACCTAAAACTATTCTAAAATTAAAAGTTTATTTAAGAAAATATAAGCCATACCTGTTGAAAGCATAAAAGGTTAAAATGGAAAATTGATAAACTAGACCTTATCAAAAGTTAACATTTTGCTCTGTGAAAGACCCTGTAAAGATGAAAAGATATACCACAAACTGGGGAAAATATTTGCAAACCACATGTATGACAAAGAACTCATATCTACAACATGTTAAGAACTCTCAAAACTCAACAATGAAAAAACAAACAATACAACTAGAAAATGGGCAAAAGACATGAACAAACATCTTATCAAAGAGTATATACAATAGCAAATAAGCACACGAAAAGATGCTCCAATGTCAACAGCTATTAAGAAAATGTACATTAAAACCAAAATTTCACACCTACTAAAACTAAAAAAATAATAATGAAACACCAAATGCTAAAGAGAGTATGGAGGAATGGAATCTTCCATTCATTGCTGATGAAAACATAAAAGCATAAAGCCACTCTAGAAAATAAGAGGGCAATTTCTTACAAAATAAATACGTACGTGTCATAAGACCCAGTGATAATTCTCTCAGGCATTTAACCCAAAGAAATATTAACTTAGGTTAACAGAGAAAAAAAAAATACACCTAGCAGCTTTATTAGTAATTGCCAAAAACTGGAAACAACTCGAAGATCTTTCACTGGGTGAATGGTTAAACAATTCTAATACATCCATACCACGATGATTATTAAGTGGTAGAAAGGAGTGAGCTATTGATACATATAACCTGGATGGATCTGAAGGAAATTTTGCTGAGTGAAAAAAAAAAATCTCAAAAGGAAACATACTACTATATGATTCTATTTATATAGCATTCTTGAAATACAATGTTATAGAAATCAAAACAGATTATTGGTTGGCAAGGGTTAGCACAGGGATGGGGAAGGGGCGGCAGGAGGGGTGTGTACGGCTACAAAAGGTAGTGTAAGAGATCCTCACAATGGAACTGTTGACTATGGTGGTGTCACATGAATCTATGGATATGATAAAATTGTAAAGAACTGAATACACACATACACAAATGAGCACATATAGGACTAGTGAAATCTGAAGAAGGATATTGATCTTATCAATACTGATTTGATATTGTACTACAGTTATATAAGATGTTACCACTGAGAAAAATTGTGTGAAAAATATACAGGTTCTTAGTGTATTATTTCTTACAACTGCATGTGAATTTAAAATGATCTCAACATTAAAAGTTGGGAAAAAAATAATGTAATCAATGTAGAAGAAAACACCAGGTTATAACAGGTGATTTTTATTTTCAGGATTGAAATATCAGCATTTTCACCATCTAGTTTTGTCTAATTCAGAGGAAAAGAAAAAAAATTAAAAGTTCCCTAAAACGTAGCAGCTATGTAATCCATCCCCTTCTGCTATGTCATGTCAGTATATCCGAGGAACCACAGGCTCAGCAAATGGAAGCTCTACAAGAAGCCAAGAACATAGCATTTGTATGATTCTGTTGTTGGCTTGTTGTATGAGCCCTTAGGAAGAAATTTTCTATTTAACTCTCTGTAGGACAGAGCCAGAATTCTGTGGTATATTTCTAGGTTCCCCTAGGTTGATGCTGACTTACTAATCTCTACTCTCCAGACACAATTGCTCAACCAAATATAAATGTACCTACTGACAGTATTGTTGAATACATTTTTTCCTCTATAACTATAAGCATGTCAGTTTTTAAAAAATGTTTTATGGAAACCAAGATAGTCTCCATTTATAACATTCCCTGATCTATATTTGCCATATAAAAAACCTTCTTAAAAAATGTGGTTAATCTGGCATGGCCTTGTTTTACATAATCCATTCTGACTCATTGAGATTTCTCTCTTTCTTTGAAAGGCTCTAAAAATGTTATTGAGTTTGTTTCAGGAACAGTCCTCAGTTTTCTAATCTCTAATTTAAAAATGTACCTTTATTGTATTTTTTGAAAATTAGAACAATGATTACTTCCTTTACAAAAAGTCACAGTCCAAGGATGAATATACAAACAGGGAGGTGAGGGACAGGAGAAATTTTGCCTTACCCAGGAGATTTGGGAGTTTTAGGCTTCCCAGTTCAGGTAAGCTTTAAGTGGAATGTAATATATGATTAATGAAAAAAATGAATAGAAAAGTAAGCCCATATTTGTAGAAGATCTATGTAGAAGTGTGTTTTTGTTTATAATAGAAACTAATTCAAGCTAAGTGACATTAGAAAGGATCTGTAATCCCAGCACTTTCGAAGGCTGAGTTGGGAGGATCACTATAGCCCAGGATTTCAAGACCAGCTTGAACAACATAGTGAGACTCTGTCTCTAAAATAAAAGAAAAACAAGAAAAAGGTAAAAGAAAAGAGTTTGGTTAAAGGACACATAGCATGTAATTATAGCAGTTGTTAAAATACATGAAAAAAAAGCTTTAAGTATCAATTTGCAAAGACGCCCAAAATATCATATTAGGTAGAATAAATGAAAATAGAAAATTGCAAAGATATATGCACATGTGCATGCATAATCATATAAACAATATCATTTTATTTAAATATAATAATTATACATAGAAATCTAGAAAAATACGCAATAAGTTATTAACCATTGTCTGTGTAGCGAAGGATAATGGGTACTTTTATATTCTTTTTATTCCTCTGATATTTAACTTCTTAACATAAGCTTTGTTCAGAATGAAAAAAGAATCTAAGAAGATGAGTAGGCGCAGCATCATCGAAGAAGCGAAAGGTGTTGTAGCCTAGGAACAGTTTCTGTGGGTGTCACACCTAGGGGACACCACGTCTCCTGACACATCTAAGGCCTTGTCTTGGAGTTGGAGGCTGAAGAAAGATGTTCAATAGCATCTTAATTAATAATTAATTAATATGTTTGGTGTTAATATTTTCTATAAAGCACGGGATTTTAAGAAGGGGTAAAATCATCAAGCCTGCATTTTAAAAGGTAATTCATTCATGTTTTCATCCTTGGTGATGGCACCTCTGCTTATTTTGGAGCTATATTTTGAGGTCCCCTTGAACCATACTCATTTTTTTGAGATGTCACTTCTCTGCCTGTTCCTCCTCTATTTCTCACTGGGCTGCTCTGTAATTGCACGGTAAGAGCTCTGCTCTTGAGAGCCACCATCCCTCGTGAGCCCTCTTTCCTTCACAGTGCAGTGCCTTTTAGCTTTTCTCTGAACATTTGGAAATCTTTATCTTCTTTAAGTCATGAGTTTGTAGTTGATTCTGCCCCTCCTCTCTTTGCTTCTATAGTTTCTAAGGAAACGTGATCACAGTCCCATTTTCTGTCATTTACTCACCCTTAGCCAGCTTTTCCTTATTTTCCAAAGTAAATCAAAAGGAAAATTTTGTCACTGATGCTTCTAACTCCCAAGGCCCAGCTCCCTCACCGCTGAGTTGAGATGACCAATGCCCTGAACAAGCTAAATGCCCATCCCAGAGGCAAAACTAGAATTGCGGTGCTTTGCTCTCACTTTCCACTTGGCATTTTTCCTCTATACTGAATGACTCCCAATGGGACAGATGGCATGGGGGCTGGAGGAAGGTTAAGGAGCAATTTTCTTCTTTAAGCTGGTGCTTTTTTCTCACATAAGATGTGAGAGAAGAAGACGAATGAGGATGCATAAAATGAATTATGTCTTTTTTAAAAATAATTTAAATCCAAGATAGACCATTTCTTATCTTTACCTCAAACTCCAATCTTTGAAAGAGACCAATTTAATATCCTCTTACAACATAATGTAAGGCTCAGTACTTTAATGGGAGTCGACTAAAGCATCTAAATCCTACTAGTCTTGTCTCTTGAGCTCTTTTTTACTCTATAAAATATAAGCCAGAGAAGATTTGCAGTGGAATATTTCTACCTTTTCTCATCCACTTGTCTAGTGCCCTACAATAGTCAACTTCCCCATGTGCCACCACCAGCACCATCACTAAAATATTAATATTTTTCGCTGGGAAACAGCAGGGAAAACCAATTTGGCTCACATGCACTTGAGATTGTGTTAATGCCTTCAGAAAACTCAGCTCTGCCCCATGCAGACTTCAGAAATGAGTGGAATCTAAGAAGCATCACTAAAACCCTGAGGTAGCATTTCTACCAACATGAGTGCTGTGTCCTCCCACAACCAGAGGCCTCGCCAGGTAATAAAGAGAAGTCAGCAGTTGAATAAGGAGACCGGAGCTCCCATGGCCATGGCTGCTTATGATCCGCCCTTGGGAGCAAGAGCCAAGTCGCTGATGGGGCAAAGTCCAGCAGGTGCAAGTGAAGCTTATAGGGGACCTATTGTTGTCGATAGGATTTTACATACTTCTAGTCACAAATGGATGTGCACTTAAGAGAACACAGTGTCCCTCCAACCACCTGGCTAGATTCTAGTTAGGTCTTGCAAAAAAGTAAAATATTAATATTTCACCAGCCTGCAGCTCTATGTGTGTGGTCTGTCTTTTTTGGCCATAGGACATAAGTTGATGAAATAGCTTATATGATCATTCTCCTTATTTATCTAGAACAAATTATTACTTTCCCTCCACCAATGGGCAACTTAGTTATATACAACTCAGTGACAGCCAATCCTTATGGTTCCTTGGACATGAAATCATAGGATTCCAGATCTCAAAGGAGCCTTGCAATGTACCCCACATCATTCCACACACACCCATTATCACCAGCTGGCTCCTGGGTTCCAGCCTCCCTTCTCAGCACCCTGGACAGGCTCTGTGACTTAGCCATCAGACTTTTTGTTTGGAATAACTTTTTCCCATGTATTGCCTGAAAAATTTTCTCATCCTTCTAGGTGCAGGCTAAGGGTTACTTTCCTTGGAAGACTTTCCAGCAATCCCAGACACAGACAGAGCTGCTCTGGACTCTACGTGTATTTGTATATATTTTTATTACAACACATAAAACACTGCATCGCAGTTACTTGTTTGCCTATCTTTCTCCTTTCTCTATTCCCCTGAAAAAAATTCCAACAAGGTTCTAAGGTATTTGAGGACAATGACTTTCTTTTATGTTTTAATCATGTTTGGAGGCAGAGAGATTAAGCGATAAAGAAAGGGGAGGAATCTCAGTGACAGTGAAATCAGGGTGGATATGAGCAATTATATCTGTACACACGCATGTGAACAGATTCTTTATATACTTATCTGTGGCATGCTTTTATGTGGCTGCGATGTTATTATATGATTAGGGATAATATTTTTAGCCATTCACAATATTTTTAAAATAAAGATCTATGAAAAACAGGGAGGGTTTTCAAATCCTCTCTTAATCATTGCAAAATAAAAGGAAAAGGTGATTATGTGCTTTTAGTTAACAGGCTTTTCTGTTGCAAGTCTGAGCCTGAGGCATCCACTTAAAATGGCTTCCAAAAGCAATTCCAGGTGTAGCTTCTCCCTTCTTACCACAAAAATGCTGAAGAATACAGAAAAAGCCTAACTCTTGTACTACCTCCCAAGATCTAGGACTGACAGTTCTGTTGGAAGAATCTGGGAAAATTTCCAGATTCGCCAAAGTCACTGAACACAGAGCTCAAAGGGGTAGCCCATCCATGCTCTGATGCCACAGTCACCATCTGTCCCTGGTACCCCGACACCAACCCTACAGCCCTTTACCCCACCCCCCGACACCCAGTCCCATCCTCACAGACTCAGAATCTGAAGCTGTCTTAATCTAGGGTTGTCTGCTCACCAGGCAAAGAAACTTGCTGCAACTGGCCCAGGTAAAGCAGTCGTAGGTGTAGCTCAGAGAACCCAGGAGCAGGAAAAACAGCCTCAGGTGCTTAAACTGAAAAATGAAGCTCGAAACTCACTTTCCTCTTCAGGTCTCAGAAGTTGCACTCTCCGAGCTATGTTTTTCGTGTTTTTCTTGTTTTGTTTTTGTTTTTGTTTTTGTTTTCTGTCTCCCGAGAACTTCCTGCATGTGGGGCTCTGATGACTTCCCTGAGGCCTGACCATGACCTCCCAGTCCAAGAGCTTCACAGACCTCCAGGGCCTGCTTCTGTACTTCCGGGGCAGGCTCTGAGCGGCCCAGCAAAATGGAGATGCACAGTGTGGCTAGGGAAGAGGGGTTGCACGCAGCAACGGAGTGTTCTTCAGCCTTCCAGAAAACTGCTGTTGACGAGCCTCCTCAGATTCTGAAATGTGTATGTATTTGTTTGCTAGGGCTGCCATAACAAAGTACCACAGACCAGGGGCTTAAACCACAGACATTTATTGGCTCACAGTTCTGGAGGCTGGAAGTGGGAGAGGGTTGGTTCCTTCTGAGGGCTGCAAGGAAGCATTTGTTCCAAGCGTCTCCCCTTGGCTTGGAGATGGCCATTTCCTCCCTGTGTCCTTCACACCTTTTCCCTCTGTGCATGTCTCAGTGTCCACATTTCCCCTTTTTATAAGAACTATTTGTCGTAGTGGATTAAGGCCCAATCTAATGAACTAATTTTAACTTGATTACCTCTACCAATACCGTAGGTCCAAATAAAGTCACATTCTGAGGTCCTGGGGTTAGGGATTCAATGAATGAACCTGGGGAGCAGAGGAAACACATTTTACCGCCTAACAGCACAGTTCCTAAAAATGAGATCTTTTTGCATAGACCCCTGGGAAGTCTAGTGTTTGGTGGCCTGCCATGTCAGAGCGGCAGCCTGTCTTGCTGCATCAAGAACTGCTCAGGCCAAATGCTCATCAGAAACTGAGTCTCGGGTGAGGGGTGTATGGGCACCAACCTGCCTTTCAGGTGTGGCTCTGGAAAGAGGGCTTCCAAGCATGCTCAAGTGCCTAAGAGTCAGCTTAGTAACTAAAATAATACAAAACAAGACAGCAACAAGATCACATTTATGTCGATCTTACTGGCAGAATGTTAAGACAGGACTGCATTTTGAGAGGAGCACACACACCACACATCGCTCAGGTCAGCAAAAAAATGGAACCACATTTCTGGAAACAATTTGGTGATTTCATCAAGGGCATTAAAAAAAAGTTGTGCAATTTGACCCGAGATTCCTGCTTTTAGAAATTTTTCTTCAGAAACTAACAAGGGCTACATTGAAAATTTTCTATTAAAACAAAATTCTTCTTAGCATCAATTTTAATAGTTAAAAAGAAAAACCTGGAAAACTGCCTCAATGTCCAATAAAAAGGGGATACGGCATATTCACATGATGCAGTAGTACAATGAAACTAGGAATTTTCAAATAATTAGTTTTAATGACATATTTTTTTGATATAAGGTAAAATATTAAGTGAAGCAAGCTACAAACTTATAATACATTATGTAACAAACTATATTTACAATATTCATAAAAATAATGGAAATTTTAGCAATTTTTTTTGGTGATAAGATTAGAAACTTTTATTTTTAAATTTCTGTATTTCTTAAACTTCTTGCAAAGAATATATTTATACATTACCCTTGTAAAGCAGAAAAAATAGCATGTTTTTTAAATATTGTGCTTCCTTTTCTATTTTCACTTCTCTTCCTTCTCCTCTACCCTTACTTTCAACCAAGGCTAGAGGTTGAACAGTGACTTAGTGCTCACAAAGTCTATTGCCCTATTTGACCCAATAGCTTTAGGTCTATTTCTCATTACTATTGCATCCACTGTAACTTTTTCCATACCCTGATGCTCATGCAAAGTACAAAAGAATTTCCAGTTGTTTAACCTCTTATTACCTGTTTAACTTGTGATTCACTTTCCCATTGCTTTGGCTTGCATAGTGACACTGGTGAAAATGCTTTAGTGAATGGGAAATTAACTAACCATGGAATCATAGTAAGACTTATAAGGACTTGAAATGGAAATACCCTGGTAGAATTACTGTCATATATAGACTATACTTTTCTGTATTTCTCTTGTAATTCCTACTTTAGAGTTCCTCCCAGTAGGAAAACACTGTCCTTCATGTACAAATGTAAATATATAAATATAAAAATATAGCAATATTATAGCACTTCAAACTTGCCATGAACTTTTCCAATCTTTTTTTAGTTCTGACAAGATGATTTTCTAATGAAAGAATTTGATCACGTTAATTTCCCAGTTTGAAAATCTTTTGGTGGATGTTGGGCTATGCTACCCAGGTCCTCCTTTGGGTGCTGTACTGTGCTACCTAGGTCCTCCTTTGGGGCTGAGCACCACTTCTCTACAGTTGCCAGGAACATTGGGGCTAATGGCTGTCAAATGAGTGGTTTCCCAGAAGGTACGCTCAGCTGAAGACAGCAGCTTCACCCAGGGCCACAACCCCTCCCTAGGAACAGCCAACCTCTGATGACTAATCAATGCGGGGCTGCAGAGCTTAACCACCTTGCCTTCAGTTGGGGCAAATCTGAAGGGTCATCTCAGTTCTAGAGCTCCCTGTAAGATCTGCCCTGCAGGTCACTTCTTTCCTCTGTCCACCTCTCCTTTCTTCATTTCCCTACAGATATTGTCCTGTGAACACACTCTAATAAACACCTGCATGCAAATAAATGTCTGCCTCTGTGTCTGCTTCCTGGGGGAACTCAATGTAAGACTTTGTACCAGGAATAGTCTGAGGGAGCAGACTCTAAAATGGGGGTCTCTAAATAGGGTATAAAGTGGGGACATGGATGATCCCTGATCAACCAGTTATGAGAATCCTATCACTGGTGGTAAATGGAGCATGCGTAGCCACAGGCATCCTGTAGCAGGGAAATTGCTAAAGCTTTTCCCAGTAGTGAAGTGTAATTGGATACCAATGGAAAGGAATGCACTAGGGTGAGAATTATCTCAGTGCTTGAGAAATTTCAGAAAAGCAGAAATTCTAAGAACTATGGAATTAGGTATCTATTTTGGGGTGCAATCAATACACTGAAGGAAAGCAGTTACATTCTGAGGGTTGGAGAGCTTAATCGCTTAATCTAAGAGTTGGAGAGCTTCATTGGCATGATATAGAGTGCCCCTCATCTGCCGATGAAAAAGCTTAGGATCAAAACTCAGGACACGCTCATAAGAGAGTAACAGGGCTTCAGAGGAGATTGAATTCTAAAGCTCATCAAGTCTTCTGTTGCCAAAGGCAGGACTCTTGGAAAGGCACAGGACCCTGAGACATGGGATGGGAATGTCTGAGCTAATGCACTTGAAATCTTGAATGCCAGATCCCTGTGAAATCTCTGCAGCTGCTATCACAGTCCACTCTTTTTTGTTACAGGGTAGTCCCCCACCCCACCTTGATTGAAGATGATGAAAAGCAAGGGGGAAGATCCTCGCCCTTAACAAGATAATACACACTTTCTTAAATGCCTACTCCATATCCCTTCCTTGACACACACAAATAACTAGGATTAAGTCATATCATAAATTTGCCAGGAAGGTAATAGGCTTACTAAGAGAGAAAAGAACTATTCCCTAAAGAAGCCACAGGACCTAGCCAACATGTACCAGCAGGATCTGACAGATGAGACTACATCTTGAAGGCACTGGATCAAGGGAGGTGGTAAAGTGGTATAAAAGAAAGTTTATTGATATAGAAGTACTGTCCCATGATACAAAATTTAACACCCTGGCAAAGACCCAGTCATGCTTGAATAGTTCTTGGAACCTTGAGGAAAGCATGTAAGGTCAACATGGAAGAAAGGCCAAGGAAGACAATAAAATAGATGATCAAATGCTGAGAGAAAGGAACGTGATAGAAGGAATGTATTATGCAATGCCAGAAAACCAACTTGCTGACTATGTTCTGTGGGCAGCATGGGGAAAAGCGTTTACCAAAGCAGTAAAAACATGCGCTGGTTAGAGGCACAACTGCATCCCTGAGAATCTCAGAAATGGCTGTGTTCTACAGGCCAGGGCTAACAGTGGGTGATGATCTTACGGAACTGGGCTCCCTGACATCAATAATAACGATAAAATCCCAAAATCAAAGAGGTTGGATGGTGCATTTAAATACTAGAATCAAAAGGGAACAAGTTTTCTAATAAAATGCAAAGTCATTGCAGCAGTCAAAAAGCTCTGGAGGTAATAGAACATGTCACACAGACAGTATAGATGAGTAGGCAACAAGGTTAATGTTCAGTTTATACAGTCTACATAAACCAAAAATCAATGATCAGAGGACTGAGGAAAACTGTCCCAGTAAATCGTCACACTCACTTTTCCAGCTTCTGGACCTAAGCACTCAGACCCAGATCCCGCAGACTGAAGTAGAGACCATGTCCCCAGGAGAAACCTGCCGTCCTATGGCAAGTGCCTTCACTAATGCTATCGTCAGTCCTTTTCCAAAAAGACACAGGGCCCTTTAAATGAGTAACCAGACAGTGGGGAAAGGAAAATACCAAAATACTTTATGACTGGTACACAATGTGCAAGCTGATAAGACACTGGGAGACCCATCATCCCTCTTTTAGAGAGGGGGCACAGGAGGACTGAGTAATGAATGAAGCCCTGGCTCAGATCTGGGGTACAGTGCGTCCAGTGGGTCCATGACCCACCCAGCGGTCATTTGCCCTGTTTTCTAAATGATAATTGGGAGGGATATATGGCAGAAACCACACACCAACTTCTTGCCGTGTGAGGTAAGAGCTATCACAGTGGGGAAGGACACATGGAAGTCTCTAAGCCCTCCCCATTCTGTCACCAAAACAGTCATGCACCATGTAATGACATTTTGATCAACTATGAACCTGAAATATGACAGTGGTCCCAAAAGATTATAACGGACCTGAAGAATTCCTATCACCTAGTGACAATGGAGCCGCCGTACCATCTTAGTGCAATGAATTACTCATGTCATTGTGATGATGCTGGTGTAAACAATCCTACTGTACTGCCAGTCATATGAAAGTTCGGCACATGCAATTATGTACAGTATATAATCCTTGATAATGACCATAAACAACTATGGGCCTGGTTTATATAGTTAGTGTACTATCTTTTTCATCATGATTTTAGCATGTACTCCTAATTACAAAAAAAAGAAAAGTTACCTGTAAACAGCCTCAGGCAGGTCCTTCAGGAGGAGTCCAGAAAGAAGACACTGCCATCACAGGAGACAACAGCTCCCTGCGTGTTATTGACCCTGGAGACCTTCTCGTGGGAGAGGATGTGGAGGTGGAAGACAGTGATATTGATGACCCTGACTCTGTGTAGGCCTAGGCTAATGTGTGTGTCTGTGTCTTAGTGTTCAACAAAAAGTTTTAAAAAGTAAAAAATCAAAATCAAAATTTTAAAAATAGAAAAAAATTTAAAGAATAAAAATATAAACAAGAAAATACAGCTGTACAAGGTGTGCTTTAAGCTGAAGCTAAACATTGTTAGAAAAGAATTCAGAAATTTGAAAAATTAGCTTATAAAGTAAAAATATTACTATAAGCTCAGGTTAACTTATTACTAAGAAGAAGGTTTTTGTTTCATAAATTTAGGGTAGCCTAAGGCACAGTGTTTATAAAGCAGTGTGCAGTAATGTCCTAGGCCTTCACATTCACTCACCACTCACTCACTGACTCACCCAGAGTAGCTCCTAGTCCTGCAGTGCCCTGTATGGGTGTAATGTGTTTTTTTTCTTTTATGTAATATTTTCACTAACCTTTTCTATATTTATATGTATTTAGGTAGAAAAATACTCAGCATTATGTTACAGGTGCCTGGAGTATTCAGCACAGTACCATGGTGTACAGGTTTGTAACCTAGGAGCGACAGGCTACACCATTTAGCCCAAGTGTGCAGTAGGCTGTACCACCTAGATATGTGTGAGAACACTCTAGGGTGTCTGCACAATGATGAAATCACCTAATATACACGTTTCTCAGAACATATCCCCATCGGCAAGCAACACATGGCTATAGTAAATCAAGTACAGTTTAGCATACTGAAAAAATTTCAGAGATTATTATTACCGTTAAAAATATAGAGCACAACAGGGCTGGCCCCCAACATAACCCCATTAATTCACCAGTTTAACGGAAAGCAATCCAGAGAGATACTAAAAGATTGGCAGTAGAGTGTCACAAACTCAGCCACATGGTAATCCCAACTGCAGTCTGTACCACACAGGGCATCTCTGCTAGCGTAGAGCCGCACTGCCTCAGGTGTATGTCGTGCCGCCACTGAGCTGATAAATGCATTCTTTTCCATCCCTACTGACAAAGAAGATATGACAGAGTTTGCATTCACTTGGAACACACAAAAATATAATTTATAGTTCATCTCTCTGAGACGACCTGACCACCTGGGTACCTTGTCCACTACAGTGATGATTTTCATCACATCATTTCAGAGGATGAGAGATAAATTTTATGAAGATGTAGGGCCTCACCATTTTAGTCAATATTTGTTCAGGACGTACTGGACCCTTCATTGTGAGACTCAGGCAAGAAGGCATGAAGGACCCCAGAAGCATGCCAATGTACCCCTAAAGGTATCAGGGTTAGGAAAAAAGGTACATGATCATAGGGTACAAAGTAACCATACAGACAGAACTTTCCATTATGACCAGTGTTGTGTAAGACTCCCCAGATGACATTTCATCACATCATCATCACATCATCAAAAGTAATTTACATCACATCATTTCAGAGGATGAGAGATAAATTTTATGAAGATTTAGGGCCTCACCATTTTAGTCAATATTTGTTCAGGATGTACTGGACCCTTCATTGTAAATAAAACATTGTTGCATCTGACACTTCTTATCAGGTTCAAGGAAGCATTATGCCTATGAGCCATTCTAGGCCTTGGGAATTTCCATACTGGGGTTCAATCCATTTATTAGGCATATTGGTCAGGGTTCTCCAGAGAAACAGAATCAATAGGATGTATAGAGAGAGAGAGAGAAAGAGAGGAAAGAGAGAAACATTTATTCTAAAAAATTAACTCACATGACTATGGAGGTTAAGTCCATGATCTCAGGGTAGACAGGAAAATAAGAGGCCAAGAAAAATGCTGCTGTTGCAATTTTTTTGATGGCAGTCAAGGCTGATGGCCACCTGCTAGCAGAATTCCTACTTGCTCGGGCAAGGTCAGTGTTTGTTCTATTAAGGCCCTCATCTGATTGGACGAGACCCACCCACATTACAGTTGGCAATATGCTGGACTCAAGTCCACCAATGTAAATGTGAATCTCATCTGAAGAAACACTCTCACAGACACATTCGGAATAATGTTTGACCAAATATTTGGATACCACGGCCAGCCATGTTTACATAAAATTAACCAGCATACCAGATAACATCAAAGGTTGCCACGTTTCAGTGGGGCCCAAAAGAGAAAGTCCAAGCTGAAGGCAAGAAGCCCTGTTGTTATAGTAGGTAGCTAGTCAGGCAGGAGCAAGGCAGGAGAGGGCCCTCCCACCCCCAACAAATGTCAGAAGACCATCTGGTCAGGTGGTTGTTCCACTGTCTCTGTAAAATAATAATTGGTCATAGCCAGCACCGGGAAAGGCAGTCTCTCAATAAATAGATACCAGAAACTGGTGATAAGATCTCAGAAGTCGGGGAGTGGACCCAAGGATGCACATTAAGAGGCAAAATGGCAGAGTTTAACTGGTATGTGACCTTCTAGGGATATTCAACTGGTAAGGGAAGAACACCTCAAGTGAGCATGTGGATAACTCCAGTGAACACACTCTGCATGCCCCCTCCCAAGCACTAGCAGGCCACTGTGCATGCAGACAGCCCACCCTAAGCAGAGAATCAGGCAAGAAGGCATGAAAGACCCCAGAAGCATGCCAACGTACCCCTAAAGATATCAGGGTTAGAAAAAAGGTGCGTGATCATAGGGTACCAAGTGACCATATGGACAGAACTTTCCATTATGACCTGTGTTGTGTAAAACTCCCCACATCACAGTATCAGAGCAAAGCAAAAACAACTTGTAAAATGCAAATGTTACATCTGAGACCGGGCATGAATAGGGCCAGAAGACACAGATAGCCTACGTGAACAAGTGGCCCGGAACCCGACGTGATCCACCACTATGGCATGGGTGCAAATCTTTTAGTTCAAATCTTTAGCCACATGGAGTGTCCCTTATCACCAGCTCACCAAGGGAGAGAGGATTTGTTTTAGTTCATAAATGGATTGGCTCCACAGCTGGGAGCAAGCAAGAAATTGACTGCCATTGCTCTTGAATTCTATAGCAGTGAGGATAAATCCTCCCAGTGGGCAGAGCTGAGGGCAGGCTCTGCATGGAAAGAGAAGTGATCCAAGGTAAGAATGTGTAACACATGGGAGGTAGCAAATGGCTAAGCTGGTTAGTTGGGGCCTGGAGGGAAGATTGAAAGATAGAGACAAGGAAGTCTGAGGAAAGGCATTTAGGTGGCCTGATAAGAGTGGGCAAGAAATATGAAGACGTTTTTATCTTATGGTAACGTGTACCAGAGATTATCCCCCATGGAAGGAGTACTATACAACCATGCAGATACATTTGTCAGCCAATCGACACCGCCAACCTCTGCCACTAGCCATTCAGGCCTGGCACAGTGGGAGCATGAGGAGAGTAGCCATGGCTGCAGGGATGTGGATTTCATAACATAAACATGATTGAGTGAATCACTGGCCACCTGATTGAGCTCAATCTCTAGTCCATCTCCCCTCCTTGGAGGTGGAGCTGTCCCAAAATTTCAACCTTCTAATTATGTAATGGCTCCCAGCCTGAAGCCTTCTAGGGGCTTACCCTGAGTTACTTCATTCGTATAACAGAGACAGTCTTATGACTCAGGAAATTCCAAGCCATTCTGAGCTCTGTACCAGGAACTAGGAAAAAAGAACAGATGCGTTCCTTATACCACTCAAGGCGACTGCCCCTCCTTGAGGGCAGCCTGCATCCAATAGGCTGCTCAAAGGGAGATGTGAGCTTAGAGTGAAGGCATAATTGTCTCATGGTGGAACATCTCTGAAGAGCCATCTGGCTCCAAAGCTCCTCTGGCATCGGCGGTAGCTTTTATTACAGTTTAAGTTCTCTGATTATCAGGAGGCATTGACGTGGAAAAGCAATCTCCAATAAACTTTCTTCATGCCTGCCTTTTTTTTACTCTACTTCCAAGGTAATCTAACCTAAGACAGTTTTCATCGACTGGCAGGATGAAATTCAGACATCTAAGGAAACAAGGTCATTCATGTGCTCGCTACCTAGTTATCTAACATCAATTTGTAGAATCTTTGAACTTTACACTTCCGCCATATTGAATTTCACTCTAAAGTCCCTGAACTCCTGCATTTAGCTGGTGAGTTGTGATAGCTGGTGCGCTGGGTTAATGGGCACTCTCCAGCCCTCTGTAAACTATGCTGGCTGCTTGCTGCAGGTGGACTACTCATAAAGATCCCCACACAGCTGTGCTTCCCCAGTTGTATCAGTGCACGCCTGGAAACAGTTCTTCCCGAAATGGTTTATGCTAGCACTTATTGTCATTGCCATAGTATAATTTAATTTAAAACTACATAAATCAGTAAAACAGGAAGATAAAAAAGAGATTGTTTTTATGAAAACTAAATTGAATGTATTAAAAAGGCTTGACAGAGGTGAATTTCTGATTATAATGGCTCTCTAATTTGGATGAAACAATAATAAAACAGTGAGAAAAGGGTATAACTCTTTAGAAAATGTTCTCAAGAAGCTTGTTTCCCCATGACTTCAATTTCTCACTCCACTTGAAGAGAAATAATAATTCAGAGGGTATATTAAGGATGTATGTTACACAGGAGAAAAATGTAGAACAGTATATATATATATATATATATATATATATATATATATGATCAAGCAAAGTTACCCTTTATAAAAAACTGGACAAACATAAGTACACTTACATGTTTTAATGTAAGATGAAATGTTTAAAGTACTTGTGTCTTTCTTTAATAATAACCTGTGTTAACCAGCAGTCTGAACCTGAACCAATCAGGCTCACATCACATGAGGACACCTCCACTGGGCGCTCATTCCCTCAGGCTACCCACTGCACTTCTGTCTAGGCCTTTCCACACACTGCTCAAAGTCCTGAAAGCTCTCCCACCCTTTCAAAACTCAGCTCAGCCATCACTTCCTTCAGGGAGCTTTCCCAGACTTCCTAAGATTTCACAGGCTCCTCCTTGCCCTCTGGATAGATGTACATCTCATAAGTACTCGGGGTATTGCATTTGTCTGCTTATTTGTCTTCCCCATAAAACTATAAGCAATGCCTGCCTCTCAGTCCTCCTTGCAGAACTGTGCTCAGCATGGTCTGGCACAGGGTCAGAATTCAATAAATATTTTTTCATTAATAAGTTCATGCAGAATTTGTCAATATTCCATTTTCTTTCCATAAGAAATTTGCACACAAACCCACATTCCCCTTTTTTTTTCTGGCTGCTGTCCTCTCTCCCTTTACATAAGAAAATGAACTTGTAGATGTTAGGGACATTTGCAGATGGTAGAAAGTGAAGTAAAGGTAACTGCGAACTTTAGAGAAGAAACTGGAAAACAGAATCTCGAACATTTACCAACAATAGCCAAGAAAGGTAATTAACACAGGTTTTATGATAGCATCCTTATAGCATTTTTAAATTAATGAAAAGGAATTGCAACTTACCTCAATGAAATGTATCTTTGGAGGAAAAAATATATATTGATGGGTTTTACTAGCTTGGGTAAAAGAAATATAGACATAAGGTTATTTCTCCCTATCTTTCTGTTTTTGGAAATAAAGCCCAAATTGTCCCCCATGAAAATGCCCACAGCTGCCAGATCTTTTTTCTTTGATTTTTTTCTTTCGTTTTTTTATTCCTATAAATATCTTGAGAACATATACGATGGTTATAATAATCCTCATATTCTAATTCTATGTAATCAAATTCATATAACGGCCCTTTAGTGATTAAGGAAGATGATTACACTTCTTCAAGAAGAGAACTGACCATTGCCTTCAGAAAAAAAGGTGCAATTTGTAATTTACTGTGACGCTAGTAGCAAGCTGCGTTAATTAATCTGCCCTCCACACACATCATTTCACCACTTCTAGAGAGATCAAACAAGTTTTGGTGTACTTTGTGTAGAACTGGTTACCTGACAATACATTTCAATAATAACTGAAAATTTCAGTAATATTCTTGACAGTATTGCAAAGTCAGTACAACGACATTGTGCCAACTGGACTTCAACTGGAAAGTAACTAGGAACCTCTGTCATTTGTGACTCAGTGTTTTTAGTTGGCAGAATCCTGCTGGCTCCCCTCCTCCCCTTCCTCCAGTAGAATCTCCATTCAGAAAAGATGCCACTGCAGGAGGTTAGTGGCAATGTCCCAAGCAGAGATGTGCACTTACCTACTTATTATGAAGTCCGAGGCTGCTACTCTACCAAGCAGTTAGAACAGAGAACAAACAAACAAGAACGTTAATAACAACAACAAAAAGAGAATTCTTCAGTTTCTCAGCATTTAGGGAATTTCTTAAGAGTTCAAGAAAAATCCTCAGAAGCCGTACATGTTTTCAGTTCAGAGTTACTAATAGGAAGAGTTAATAAAGAGTTGTAGGCCGGGCGCGGTGGCTCACGCCTGTAATCCCAGCACTTTGGGGGGCCGAGGCGGGCGGATCACAAGGTCAGGAGATCCAGACCATCCTGGCAAAGACGGTGAAACCCCGTCTCTACTAAAAATACAAAAAACTAGCCGGGCACGGTTGCGGCCGCCTGTAGTTCCAGCTACTCAGGAGGCTGAGGCAGGAAAATGGCGGGAACCCGGGAGGCGGAGCCTGCAGTGAGCCGAGATCGCGCCACTGCACTCCAGCCAGGCGGACAGAGCCAGACTCCGTCTCAAAAAAAAAAAAAAAAAAAGAGTCGTAGCAGATGCAGCCAACTTGGTGTTGACTGTCCTTAGGCTACCAGACCCACTTTGCCTGTGGAAGGAAACCAGGAGTACCTGGGAACTTGGGGGGTAGCCCTTTATCCACAACTCAGTGGGTCAGTGGCATAAATAATCGACTACTTTGTGCCTGACAAAGTTCCTTTCCCTGGGGCCTCTTTGGTAGCATATTTTGATTGGTCTCCTGCCCTTTTCCTCCCAGCTAGGGTGACCAACCACCCTGGGTTGCCTGGGACTACACCGCTTTAGCGCTGAAAATTCCACATTCTAGAAAACTCTTGGACAGTTGTTCATCCTGTGCTTTCCTGATCCTGTACCACCACATCTCCTGAGAACGCTCCCCAATAAGTTGCCTTCACAGGAACCCTAATCTCGGGATCTGCCTCTGGGAAACCCAAGTGAAGAAAACAATCCTTAAAAACATTGACTGCCTAATAAGAAAACCTCTTTAACCATCTGCATGTCACCAGTACAACAGAGCACTTCAACAAGCAGAATCGGCCCTCGAAACACTTACAAGGAAGGGAGGTTGATCTCTTAAGATGCAAGCAGACCTTGTCCACTTTTCACCACGCCCACTGCCACCTCCGACTACCAAACCATTATCATCACCTCTTGCTGGGACAACTGCAGTAGCCACCTTGGGTCCTTCTTCTGCTCCTGTGCCTGCAGTTTATTCTCAGAGTAACTTAGCTAAACTATAATCCAGTTCACGGCACCTATTTTCACAAACCCCTACAGTTACTCCTTAGCTTACTCCCAGTAAAAGTGACAGTTCTGCTGACACGGTGGCTTACACCCATAATCCAAGTACCAGAGTACCAGAGGCTAAGGCCAGGAGTTTGAGTCCATCCTGGGCAACATAAAAAGAATAAAAGGGTTTTTTTGTGAGTACTTTTAAAAATTATTTTTATTTTTGTTTTTTGAAATGGAGACTTGCTCTGTCACCCACGCTAGAGTACAGTAGCACATTCATAGCTCATTGCAGCCTGGACCTCCTGGGCTCAAGCAATCTTCTTGCTTAAGCCTCCTGAGTAGCTGGGACTGCAGGCATGGACCACCACACTGGCTAATTATTTTTTTTGTTAGAGATGGGGATCTCACTATGTTGCCCAGGCTGGTCTTGAACTCCTGGGCTCAAGCTCCCCCATTGGCCTTCTAAAGTGCTGGGATTACACGTGTATGCTACCACCCAGCCAGAAGTTTTTTTTAGTAAGAAAAAGTGAAAGTCCTTACCATGAGCCCATGGTTCCCCAGAGGGCTGCTCTGACCTCTCCTTCTGTCTCACTCTGGCCACCTGGATCTGTGCCAGATGTGCCAGCCCACCCGAGGGTCAGAAGCTTACTCTCCCCTCAGTCTGGAAGGTGACTCACTTCTTTTGGATCTTGACTCAAGTCACCACCTCAGCAAGCCCTCGTCTGGGGTCCCAGCTAAAAGGGACATGCCCTCTCCTCCAGGGGCAGCCAAGCTCTGTACTGCTGCCACCCCTCTTTTTGCACCACTCTTTTGCCTTCTGTCCTTGCATCTGCCCTGCAGGGTGTAAGCGCCCTGAGGGCAGGTCTGTCTGTCTGTTTGTTTGTTTCATTTCACATATTGTTTATTTAATAGCAATACAATGAGATTGCATTAAATTAGAAAAAACTTAGGTAAGATGTATGATTCCTTTGCTTCAACTAAGACAGGTGCCCATGTACATGGATTTCCCAGACACACAGCCAGCTTCCTTCCTCCTGATTACCTGTGACCAGTGACAAAGAAAGGCATGACAGGGAAGTTGAAGGACCCAGCTGGATGCCTCCATGTGAGAGAACTCTTAGTGACATTTCAAAAACTCACACTTCCACTTTAACAATTAAGAAACACACCAATCCAGCCCAGAGGTTTTTGTACGTAGTGAGGAAGCACAGGGGAGGTGGTCAGGAGACTGCAATAATTATCCTCCTTCACACATAAAAGAAGAAATATGTCCTCAGATGCAATCAGCGTTCCATTCTTCCTTACCCGAAATTCCTCTCAGACTCCCAGAGACCAGTCCCACGAGTCAACCACATCCAGCTCCCGGTAAGATTTCCCAGAGGAGAAGCCCTGGGCTCCCAGTGCAGCAAAATAGTCAGATCTGTCAGAATTCAAAGATCCATCTTCCTGGTCACGTCTAAGCCACAAACTTCCCACATCCTCAAACAGCCTGGTACTGCGATTGGTTACTTCATTACTGAAGGAAATCTCCACCATGGAAAGAAGATAATGTTCCAATCTAATGCCGTTTATAAATTCCTTTTTAAATGTACTAGCCAACATTTTATTAAATACTTATTATTTACCATGAAAATACATTAATGGGCAAATCATCATATAAATCGTTTTTTATTTTTATTTCTTTTTTATTTTTTATTTATTATTTTTTAAATTTTTTTTTTTTTTTTTGAGGCGGATTCTTGCTCTGTCGCCCAGGCTGGAGTGCAGTGGCACGATCTTGGCTCACTGCAACCTCCGCCTCCTGGGTTCAAGCGATTCTCCTGCCTCAGCCTCCTGAGTAGCTGGGATTACAGGAGCCCGCCACCACGCCCGGCTAATTTTTGTATTTTTAGTAGAGATGGAGTTTCACTGTGTTGGCCAGGCTGGTCTAGAACTCCTGACCTTATGATCCACCCACCTCAGCCTCTCAAAGTGCTGGGATTACAGGCATGAGCCACCGTGCCTGGCCTATTTTTTAAATTTTACTTTAAGTTCTGCAATACATGTGCAGAGTGTGCAGTGACTCTGTCTGATGCCCACCACTCACCCCAGTCCTTGAGAGTGCCAGCTCACAGCAGATGCTGTCATGACTGGTGGTTGTTCTTTCTTGTCTCTCCATCCTCCTACCTCTGCTGACCCTCTTGAGATGAGGGTATGGCATCAGAGGCCCTAGCTGAGTCCTCACGTGGTTGCTTGCCGGTGACCACCAGTGATGCACACAGCTGCTCCTGCCCCATGCCTGAGCAGCCCAGGGATGCAGTACACTTCCCTCCAGACATCCCCTCTAAGGTGAACAGGAGTGCAGTTGGAAAACAATAATCCACATCAAAACAGAATATCCAATGGAAGAAAGCGAAACTCAAAGCCATGTGGGTGCATTTGGGCAAAGTCAGCAGGAGAAGCATTGCTCATCCCAGCCCAGAGGTATGCACCTTTGATGACATCTTAGGCTTCAGGTATAAGACAGCCACAGCCCAGCATAGCACAGGGCTTCTCAAAGTGAGTTCCCCAGACCAACAGAGCCAATATTACCCGGAACTTGTTTAAAATGAAGTTATCAGGTCCCACCATAATCCCTAGGTTTATGAATCAGAAAGTCTGTGGGTGGGCCCAGCAATGGGTGTCTAGACCATCTAAAGCCCCCACAGGAGATTCAGACACACTGAGTCTAGAATCACTGGCCTCACAGGTAGTTCACATTGGGAATTATCTGTCTAGAAAACTCTTACTAAGGTTGTTTCATTGCAATCCCCTAGACCAGTGTTTCTCAACCTTGGCACTATAGACATTTGGGGCTGGATAATTATTTGTTATAGGGGAGTGCCCTGTGCCTTGTGGGATGTTTAGCAGCATCCCTGGACCCCCCATGCTAGATGCTAGTAGCACCCCCTCACCTCTACCAGTTGTAACCAGCAGGTCGATCGCCAGGCTTTGCCAAAAGCCTCTTGGAGGACATAATCACCCCTCGTTGAAAATCACTCCCTTAGACAATACTTGGAAGGCAAGAACAGCCAGTGGCATCCATGACGCCACTGAGCCTGCCAACATCAACAATTGGTGGCAGCCTCCCATTTTCAACAGCTTGATCCCAGAGCATCTGTTGCAGGTTGGGCTCCCTGGGAACAGACTTTGAGATTGATATGCAGGAGGCTGAGCAGGCAGTTTGCACAGGAACAACTCCTGTACGGGTGAGGGAGGCAAGAACAGCCAGAAGGAGAGATTGGGCTGTGATACAACTGAAATGGAGGCTCCACAGGGAGCTCTGGAGCGGGATGGCCCTGCAGAGGTGTCCCAGCAGAGGCACAGGAAAAAGCCCTTTACAGCCACGCCAATTGATCCATCATACCATAGATCACATGCTATTTCCTTGGGCGTAATTGTAGGTGAGCTGAATTCCTTCAGCTGTGTCAGTTCTCGGAGAGGGACTGAGCTGTGAGCTGTCAGCAGTAACACACCAGGTATCAGCACACGCATCCTGGGTGACGTGCCACGGAATCCACAACAGCATCTGATCTCCATGGAGCTGAGACTTAATCTTATCAGAACACCTGTGACTCCAGTGTATGCTATTAAGTGCTTAAATCCCAACCACAGTTATCTAAACACTTGAACAAAGAACATTCGTTCATTCAAATGATATGTTTTTATTCTAATGCACATTGTGAACAGATCCAGTAGTTCATACTGTATCCCTCTGTGTTCCACTGGAGCGATCCTTGTTCTCATAAAAAAATATAATCTGCGGATTTGTCCTCCCCAGAGCTTCACCAAGGAGCCGGTGTGAATCAGGCCCAGGGACTGATTTTCTGGCTCTGATATGACTCTCCTCTGGAGGAGCTAAGTAGAGTTGAGGAGAAGGTTTCTGGGTGTGCAGAGTCTCATCTTCTATTTGGTGTCTGTTCAGAATGACAAACAATCGAGCAGTAATTAGCACTTGTCAGTTCAGACCAGCCCTGCTCAGCCAGACACGGGACTGAGGTCTTCAACCTGCAGACGCTGTACTGTCTGCCTCTGAGCCAATCAGAGTGGGCCCCGTGTTGTTCCGGAAGTCAGACTCCTCTGTAAGAGCCCCTGGAATCTGTCTGTTCTGCTTCCCTAAGGCAGATATCTGGATATTTGTGTGGGTCAACATGCCCTCAAAGAGGAAGTCTCCCTCTCATTAATCACTGTAAGTAAAAATATACATAAATGAAAGCTAGCATAGCATGTAAAGAAGGAAATGCCTTTTATCTTTTGTCTTTTCAGGAATTTGCCCCCAACACAAACCCTTATCTCATCACCTAGCACCATTTCTTGAAATGATGAGTTCATGTGGCTGTTTCTACCCCAGAGTATAAGCACTTAGAGGACAGGAGCCACAGACTTATTTCTGTTCCAATTGTGTAAGTTCAGGAGCTGGTGGGTAGGAGTTAGGGGGATGCCAGGCTGAGATAAGAGAAGACAAGAGAACTGTTAGAACCTCACACAGACCATGTGTACAAGATTTTGTAGGAGCTGTGGCTCCTCCTCTATTTGGACTCACACACAGCTTTGTGAATGCGATTCATTTTCCTCCCCACCACCACACTCACTGAACTTATCTAAGTTTGCATACACCTTTAAGGGCTTCATCAACTTCAGACTTCCCACCCACTCTGAAGTCCAGGAAAGGATTCCAAGCCCCCAGACAGAAGAGGTACCTGTAGCTTCTCTTACCTCTCCCTGGCAAGTGAACCACCTAACTTTCTCAGAGGCACACAAGAAGATAGCAATTCATCCACTTCGTGTTACGGCTGCATAAAGTTAACACCAAGACACATTCTGTGAAGTAAGAGTAGTCAAGTGTGACACGCGACTTCCATCACTCAGCTCTCAGCCTGCATCTATTTTTGCCTCAGCAATATTTGGAAGAGCAATGGCCTGTAAATATATATAAGTGCATAATCACGGAGTTTCATAGACTATCAGTTGCATGCGTCCATTTTCATAGAATATAGAATGTCTTATGAAAACCTTTAGAGGTATTTTCCTCCCAACAACATACATTTTAAGAAATAAAAAAGTGGGCAAAATGAATATTGACTCATATACCAACTGATGGCAATAAATATACTCTTCACAGTATACAGGTATTCAATCACATTCCAAGCATTCACATGACAATACATCAAGTCTAATCTCTTAATAACTCAGATCTTAGTTGAGTTTTCATTGTTAAAGGAGAAAAGAAAACGCTGCTTTGGACTCAGGATTTGACGTTTGGTTGTGGCTTACACATCTTTTGACAAAGTTTTTCAGGTTGAAGTAAAATTGTTTAGAGAATAAATCATAGATCATTTTTACCAGGCTCATCACCTAAGAAATTCTTCAATATTACTCCCCCATTCTCCATTCACGAAATCTTCTCCAAGATTCCTTTTTACCTGTCGAATTCTTACTGTGATGATACAAATACTGGCAATTTTGCCCTGGAAAAGTCGAGTTGTCTTTCAGGAAGGCCATAAATTCAACTGCCTCCAGGAAGCCATCCACAAATGTGCAATCCATACACCACTCTCTCTTTAAAATTCCTATAGCACCTAAAGTTCACAACACTCCTTTAAATACTTAATTGTATAAAACTTGGTTTCAAGTATGGGTAACGTCAGCGCCATCCATTTATGTACTTCCCGAAGGCTGAACTCCTGGCTGTGGAATGTCCAAATGTGTGACCCTGAGCAAGTCCCATCAACTCGGAACTTGTCTCTTCCCTGTGGAAGTCCCATTTCAGGGATATTTTAATGATTGAAAAAATGTCTCGCCATTGAGAAATTTGTCAGGAATGGACAGTAAAATCCACAATGCTATCAATTTATTTCATGAACAATAATTGTGAAATTCTTATCTGGAAGAGAATGCTTCAGTACTTACCAAGGTTGAATCAGTCATCTTAACTAAAACTAATGTTGTAGTGTGTAGTAACTGTCCTGGTAAGCACAGGCTAGAGATATCAGACATTCTGGAAAGCTTCTACTCCAAATTCGAAAGATATTGAAACAAACCACTTATGGCTGGGTGCGGTGGCTCTTGCCTGTAATCCCAGCAATTTGGGAGGCTGAGGTGGGTGGATCACTTGAGGCCAGGAGTTTGAGACCAGCCTGGTTAACATGGTGAAACCCCATTTCTACTAAAAATACGAAAATTAGCTAGGCATGGTGGTGCACACCTGTAGTCCCAGCTACTTGGGAGGCTGAGGCATGGGAATCGTTTGAACCAGGGAGGCAGAGGTTGCAGTGAGCTGAGATCATGCCACTGCACTCCAGGCTGGGCAACAGAGTGAGACTCTGTCTGAAAACAAAAACAACAAAATAAATCAAAAACAACAACAAAAATAAAAACACTGCTTATAAGACAGTTTATGAAAAAATAAAATAATTTTTGTCTTAAAATGTGGTCTCCGATATAAAGAGATGAGCCCAAATATTTCTGTATACTGATATCTGTCAGATTACATATAAGATTAAATACTAGAAAACATCACACATTTCTAAGAAATAGGGTCTATACAATGTAATATTATTCACCCATTAGAAGAACATCTTAGAAAAACATTTAACAACATGGTAAATATTAAAAATATATAACATGTACAGTAGAATTTTGTGTTTATTTTGATGTATTAAAATCTGAAGAAAAAAGTAGGTAATTTTTTAAAAATACAGTGATTAGCACCTGGTAATGGAAACTTATTCCTCATTTGCATCTTTTTGTATTTTACAAATTTCCACAATATACATATATCACTTTTATAATCAGAAAGGAAGTAGTAAAGATGTTCTCAAAAAAATGTGATACTCTCTGTTGAAAATATAGTTTTTAAATAAAACCTCCAGTTCTAAAGCGTAATTTTTGTTAATGGCAAGAAAAATGGTGAGAACATAGGGCTTTCTCTGATAGATTTAAAAAAAAACAGAATGTAATTCCCCTAATAGTCAGATTTTGTTTTAGAAATATGTTCTCCAACAACAGAAACCAGGGATCTTCAGGGTAATTACTGAATTCCAGGTCTAAGGCAGGGAAAGTACAGAATGAGCCTGGAGCATCTTAAGATGCCAGAGACTAAGGACATGCACAAACAATGACGCAGATGTAGCAAAAGACACAGGCGGCAGCTCAAAGGGCTCCCAACGTCCAAATTTGGGGAAATTTGAGCATGAAAGTAATTACAGAAATGAATTATAATCCATAGAACGAAACAGATGTCCATGAGTCTATACTGATATGAAGAAAGATGGTAGTAGATAGATAGATAGATAGATAGATAGATAGATAGATAGATAATAGATAGATACATACATACATACAGATACTTACGTGGATACAAAGATATACAGGTAGATAGACAAATATAAATAGATGGACAGATAGAGATAAATTGATTGATTGATTGGTTGGGTAAATAGAGATGGATGGATGAGAGGAGGGAAAAGCTCCTGCTTACTGTACAATTCCAGTTAATAAAGGTAGTTTTAATTATTGTACTGTGGGTACATAAAATGTTACTATGTGATGAGGTTTGTTCTAGTTTGGCAACTTCTTTTGTAAATTTAAAATTATTTCAAGATCAAAAGTTTAAAGTTAAGATAATCTAAAGAAAACGATATAATTAGTGTATATTATGAAATTGGCATGTTTATAGAAAATTAAAAAGGAGAAAAAATAATCACAACGCATAGATCTATGATACAGAGATTCATTTCCACTGTCAGCGCTTTCTCCTGGCTACTTTTTAACTAATACTTAACAGGCAAGAATCTATAAAGCTCTAAAGAGAAACTTGTGATGCGTCCTGGGTTTATTCAGGTCTATGACCCTGAGCTCTTAAATAGGATGCTAGACAGCCATACTTCTAGTGCTCTGAGTCACAGAATTAAAGCCACATGTGAAAACATGGGAGGAATCAGGCCAGAATCAGGAATGCCAAAGAGGGCCTCTTCCGAACCACTCAGAGGAGGTTTCCTGCCTGGAAACCACCATCAGCCCATCCCATCTGGAGAGCATTAGCGGGAATTTCCACTGGTAGCATCAAAACCCCCTACAGGCATAAAGGAGTCTTCTGACAGCCTGGAGATGGTCATAAGATTTCCAGTGGCAGAGAAAGAGTGAAAATTATGTTTAAATTATCTCAAATTGCTTCTCTTAATATGGAAACTTGATCAAACACCACCACATCAAAAATAATTACCAGGCGTCTACCCGGTCAGTATCATTACATAACTCATAGGCAAACAAACAAGAGGCATTGAAATAGACTTTGCCTCCATTCACATCCACTAGAACCGTATTTGCTGATAGGATATTGTGTGCCCCCATCCCATGTTGCCGAAATGGCAGCTTACAGCTGGACAATGGGGAAAAGCAAGCTTATAGTTCTGTGGGAGCCAGTGCAGTGATCCTGTTCTCTCCAGCAGGAACTAGGTTGTTGCTATAGCAACAACCAAATGATAGACAGATTTTTGAATGTGCTGTGGTCTACTGTGATAAGAGCTCCCAGGATATCCAGTCAGTATTTTCAAAGTGTGCTAAAACATGCACACTGTGTAATTATACTAAATGCTATGTTTCAAGATCAATTTTCAATGCCTTTCTTTTAAAAATTGAAATGATAGAGAATCTGAACTATTTTTAGCTCTAAATAACCATTTGTGCTAATATCAGTTTTATTCACTACCATGTCAAGTCAAAACTTCCATTCTTTGTGCAGCCCTTATATGCTTTAAGGAAGCTTGAGTCGAATTAATGAAAAAATATAATGTCTCCAAGATAATAGTAACTTCTTGCTAAGGTGAATTTCATGGCAAGTGTTGTATAGGTTCTAAGAAATCAACATAGTGAAAACACAGTAAAATGCTTTCGCCCTTCTCTTGTTCTATATATTTGGCTTGTTGCCTTAAGAAAATAGTGCAACTACAAAGCAATTTCATTTTGGTTGAACTAGAAATGAATAATGCCCATAGTACAGTAGCATTTCTACGCAATCAAGATTCAGTTCTCCAAGTTTTATGCAAAATGTCCCTGACTTCAATACATCTAAAATGCTTTTAACACCCTACATTAGAAAAGAATGCAGTGAGATTCTTAGAACTGCTAAAATTTGGAGCAAGTAACTCCCTCAGATCACTGCGTAGCAAAGACCCTCATCGTTATTTATGCCATAGCTAATGTCTAAAGGAACAATCTTAAAATCCAGGCAAACCTTTTCGTGCATTTTTAGTCATAATTTAAGTTTCTTGGATGGAATGCAGATTGACTTTACTGAGAACCACAGGTTAAAAATCATCTATCTTGAGGTGAAGATTTTCAGACCGATGACTGATTTCTTTTTTCTTTCTTTTTATAGAGCTGGGGACTCACTCTGTTGTCCTGGCTGGAGTGCAGTGGCACACAATCATAGCTCAAGCAACCTTGAACTTCTGGGCTCAAGTGATCCTCCTGCCTCAGCCTCCTGAGTTGCTGGATTCAGACTGATTTTCTTAAATAAACGTTTTATTGCAGTATGTTATACTCAAATAGAAAGAAGTATCCATGTCATAAGTATAATCAGCTTAACTAATTTTTGCCAGAATAACACACTGTGTAACCAGCACCTAGCTTAAGAAACAGAACACTACAAGATCCAAAGGAGGCCCTCGCTTTGGATATGCGGGGTGAGTAATGATCCCCCAATGATGACTATATCCTGATTCCATGAGTTAGTTCTACCTATGTATAAACCTTATATAAATGGAATCATACAGTATGTGCTGTGTTTGGCTCATTTAACTCAACATGATGTTTGTGAGATTCACCCGACCTGTCACTTACAGCAATTATTTGTTCATTCTCATTGCTGTATAGTATTTGATCCATGGATTCACTGGAAGAATGATCTGGGTCAACTCTAGGAAATGGTTACAATTTTCAGAATAACTTTTTCTTGATGCTAGATAGCAAAAGAAGTAACAGAAAGTTGGGAGGTGCAAATGTGCTTTTCTTTGAAATTTGAGTGATCATTATTCCATTCCACTGTTTGGTGGGAGTTAGAGTAAACTTCAGACATTATAGACTTTTGGAACTGAAAAGTGAAGAGAAATATCAGTGTTTTTTATAGTCATCCTAATTTTTTGTGTGTGATATGTTCAAATCCCACATATGTTTCCACTTCTTAAATGCATCCTGGTATTTAGTAGAAATGTTTCAGCAAGATACGAATTTATTTCTTCTTTTTTCAGTCTAAAAGGCCTAAAATGATTATTGGCAAGGAAAAAATAACACACTGTCAGCATGGATATTTTTATATGACCAGTCAGAAGAGGCAAAATTTCCATACCTCTGGACCTGTTCTCTATCTTCAGAGACGTCCCCGTTTTTATTATGATTGTTGGAATTGTCAAGGGACAATTTGCAACAGCTCCAAAATAAATATATTATTTTCAGAACCTGCAACATCTTACCCAAAGCACAACTCTAAATTTAGATTGCTTTCTTAGAGATTGCTTCTACAAATTTCTACCATATCATCTAAAAGGAGACAACACGGTCAATGATTCATTCAAATGCCTAATATTCTGAAGCTCATTTCCATAAAGAAAAATGTGGCCTCTGTGTCTAAAGGTAAATATAGACCAAGGCTTAAAAGTCAAAATTAATTCTATTTTTTACACTCTGCTGCATTAACTAATGAATCAAATACAGACTCACTTTTCTTCTGAATATAGGAGCTTTAGAAACCAAAAGAAAAGAAACTAGGTAAATATTTTATCTTACATATACTCCAAAAGATTTAAAAATAAAATTCGATTTGCCTCTGGTGTCAAGACTAGCTATGAGACTTTTGGATCTTGGTTTTCTTATAAAGTGAAAGGACTTAACTATACAGTCTAAGTTTCCCTCCAAAACTAACATGCTTTCTTTCTATTTCAGGAGTAATAAATCAGGTTGTGAGAGCCAGGAAGGAGGTCAAAGCAGAGGCCAGGAACTTGAGTGATTACGGTTAGAGGGAGCTGAAGGCCTGGCAAGGCGGCAAAAGGTTAAGAATAAATAATTAGACCTCTAAGGATTTGGGAGAGGATTTGGGATCTAGGAGCATCAACAGATATACAGAAATGAGCCTAATCCTAGTGTCCTTTGAATTTCCTGCTGAGTAATGGTGTGTGCAGGACACAACAGCAACAAAAAACTGAGTCTGTCCCATAAGGTGGCAGAGTTCAGGGAACAGACATGACAGGAAGGTGTGGCTCCTCCGCCCTGTTGGAGAGGGGAGCAACCAAGGCGGGATATGGGATTTGAGGTTTTTTTAATAAAATTTGTAAATAATAGGAAAGTTGCAGAAAATTACAAAGATAGTACAGAGATTTCCTACCGAGTGTCGCCATTACTAAAATTATTAGTTATTATGGAACATTTGTCACAATTAATGACCCAATATTGGTACATTATTATTAACTGAAGTGTATGCTTCATTCAGATTTCCTTAGTTTTTCCGCATGTCCTTTTTTCCGTTCCAGGATCCTACCTAGGATACCGCATTGCAGTTAATCATCACATCTCCCCAGGTTCCTTTTGGCTATGACAGTTTCTCAGACTTTTCTCATTTTTGATGACCTTGACAGCTTTGATAGGTATTTATAGAATGTCAGTGGGGGATGGGCTAATGTTTTCTTAATGAATCAGAGTTGCATTTTGGGATCTGGGGAGTAGGACTATAGAGATAAAGTGTCATTCTCACCACATCATATCAAGGATGCATACGGTGAGCATGGTTTACTGCTGCTGAAGTTAGCCTTGCTCTTAACCAAAGTCGTGTTTGTCAGGTTTCTCCACTACCAACTTACACTTTTTCCCCCTTTTCTTGCAGTGATATTGAGAAGGAAGCCACCATGTGCAGCCCACAGGAAAGGGTGAGGAGTTACCCTCCACCTCTTTGAGAACAAAATATCTGCATACATTATTAGGACTAGTTAAATCATCAGGGACTCATGGGTACTTATTTGACACTTTGAATTAAAATCCAATAGTACTTTATTTTCTTGTTGGAATTGTTCCAGCTTTGACCCTTGGCAGTTTTTTCAGTTAACACCCTCCCGTGTCCCTGTGACATACCACTATCATTGTGGAGTTGTTTCATCTGACAACTTTGGAAATTTCTGGGACCTGGAATTTGGATTTTGATAAGAGTGGCTGACCTAGGATAGCTTGGTCTTATGCATACTGTTTTGTTCCTGAGCTTGTTGTCCTGTTTACCTTTGAAATGATCCAGATCATCTTTACACTTAGACATTTTCAGATTTTACTGAAATATCAGGGAACAAAATATAGGATTTCTCTCTAATTGCCTTAGCCCTAGGGATCTGTTTTCACTACCTGGTATGTGTCACTATTGTCTTAAAGAGATATCACTTTTTGTCTTTGAGAAAGATTCTTCTTAGCATTTTTGATAAACATTGCCCCTACATTTTCTTTGTTTTCTCTTTCTAGAACTCTTGCTAGTAGGATAACCTTCTGGACTGATGCTCCTGAATTTCAAATATTTTCTCTTGTTATCTCCTTATCTTTTTGTTCTACAGTTAAAAAGACATCTATATCCTTATCTTCCTCCCTTTCTAATATGTCATGCACCACTTAATGACTGGGATAACTTCTGAAAAATAAATCCTTCGGTGATTTCATCATGTGAACATTACAGAGTGCACTCACACAGACCTAGATGGTACAGCCTACTACACACCTGGGCTATATCATGTGGCCTATTGCTCCCAGGCTACAAACCTGTATGGCATGTTACTGCACTGAATATTGTAGGCAATTATAACACAATGCTAAGTGTTTGTGTATCTAAACACAGAAAAGATTTGGTAAAAATACAGTATACAAGATTAAAAATGGCATATCCATATAGAGATCTTACTATGAATGGAGCTTGCAGGACTGGAAGTTGTTCTGGGTAAGTCAACAAGTTAGTGGTGAGTGAATGTGAAAGTCTAATACATTGCTGTGCACTGCTGTAGACTTTATACATAGACTATACTAAATTTATAAAAATAGTTTTCTTCAACAATAAACTCTAACTTTTTACTTTATACACTTTAACTTTTTGATTCTTTTGTAATAATGCTTAGCTTAAAACACAAACACATTGATTGTCCAGTTTCACAAAAATGTTTTCTTTCTTTATCTTTATTCTATAAGCTTTCTTCTATTTTTAAATTTTCTTACTTTATTTTCTACTTTATAAACATTTTTGTAAAAAAACTAAGACACCAACACATATTAGCCTAGGCCTATATAATATCAGGATCGTCCACATGACTGTCTTCCACCTCCACATCTTGCCCCATGAGAAGGTCTTCAGGGACCATAATGCACATGGAACTGTCATCTACTTTGATAACAATACCTTCTTCTAGAATCCTCCTAAAGGACCTGTCTGTTCTACAGGTAACTTTTCCTTTGTAAGTAGAAGGACTATACTCTAAAATAATCATAAAAAGGATAGTGCAGTACCTCAGAAGTGATGCTGTGATCTTTTCAGGGCATCATAGCAAGAGATACTAGATCTTTATTTCTCCAAAAGGTAATTTTAATCCTGTTGGGAATATGATGCCTAAAAGTTTTCTCTGCCATAAAGTGATTATTTTTTCCTTTTTTAATTAGTTAGTATCTTGAGGGGAGAAATTTTGATGAAAACAAGTTACTTACATAGACTCACATTTTACTCACTGATTTTGACCTGAATCAATTATTTCTATAATGGCTGCCTTGTGATGATTTCCTAATTCTATCATTCCTTCTACATTTCTTTATTTCCTTCTTTTATTCTACAGTAAGGAGGGCATCTTATTAATTAATTATTTATCTATATCAGTGATTGATTGATTCTCATTTTATTTCATGGATAATAATTCTTCTCTATAATTACTTATTTTGATGCTTAAATTGTTCTAGAATTGATCAGTAATGACTTCAAACTATGCTACAAGGCTACAGTAACCAAAACAGCCTGGTACTAGTACCAAAACAGACATATAGATTAATAGAACAGAACAGATACCTCAGAAATAACACCACACATCTACAACCATCTGATGTTCAGCAAACCTGACAAAAACAAGCAATGGGTAAAGGATGTCCTATTCAGTAAATGGTTTTGGGAAAACTGGCTAGTCACATGCAAAGAATTGAAACTGCATCCCTTCCTTATACCTTACACAAAAGTTAACTCAAGATGGATTACAGACTTAAATGTAAAACCCAAAACCATAAAAACCCTAGAAGAAAGCCTAGGCGATACTATTCAAGACATAGGCATGGGAAAAGACTTCATGACAAAAACACCAAAAGCATTTGTATCAAAAGCCAAAATGTGACAGATAGTATCTAATTAAACTAAAGAGCTTCTGCATAGCAAAAGAAACTATCATCAGAGTAAACAGAAAACCTACAGAATGAGAGACAATTTTTGAAATCTACCCATCTGACAAAGGCCTAATATCCAGAATTGACAAGGAATTTAAACATATTTACATAAAAAAAACACATCAAAAAGTAGGCAAAGGATATGAACAGACACTTCTCTAAGGAAGACATTTATGCAGCCAGCAAACATATGGAAAAAAGCTCAACATCACTGATCATCAGAGAAAGGCAAATAAAAACCACAATGAGATACCATCTCACGCCAGTCAGACTGGCGATTATTAAAAAGTAAAGAAACAACAGATGCTTGCAAGGTTTCAGAGAAAAAGGAACACTTTTACACTGTTGGTGGGAATGTAAATTAGTTCAACCATTGTGAAAAACAGTATGGCAATTTCTCAAGGATCTAGAACTAGAAATTCCATTAGACCCAGCAATCCCATTACTGGGTATATACCCAAGGGAATATAAATCATTCTACTATAAAGACACATGCACATCTGTGTTTATTGCAGCACTATTTACAATAGCAGAGACGTGGAACCAACCCAAATGCCTATGACTGATAGACTGGATAAAGAAAATGTGGTACATATACACCATGGAATACTATGCAGCCACAAACAGGAATGAGATCATGTCCTTTGCAGGGACATAGATGGAGTTGGGAGCCACCATCCTCAGCAAACTAACACAGGAACAGAAAACCAAACACTGCATTTCCTCCCTCATAAATGAGAGTTGAACATTAAGAACACATGGACCCAGGGGAAAAACACACACCAGTGCCTGTTCGGGGCTAGGGGCTGAGGGGAGGGAACTTAAAGGATGAGTCAACAGGTGCAGCAAACCACCAAGGCACACATATACCTATGTAACAAACCTGCACATTCTGCACATTGACCAGTGGTAATGTCTTTGCAGTTTGGTTCCTGGGGCCTTGTGGCACGTCTCAACATTCTTTGATCACTTTTTTACTTACTGGTACAAAAGGATATTCTATTACTCACCTTGTATTTTACTTGCCACAACCATTGGATCTGCCTTTTCTCTAAAGGAGCCATTTCTCCAAGACATTTTATTAGAGGGTGGGATTTAGAACCCAAGATCTGGGTGCTCATTGGTACCAAGGCATATTCCCAGGCCCCTTCAGGAGGGAAAGCTAGGAAATATATGAATGACATATGCATGTGTGTAATTATGAATTTATACAGAAACCTCCAATTCCACTTCATACCACAGTGTTCATCTTAATGTCTGCTCTCTACATACTTGTTAACTCAGTTCTCCAACAGGGAGAAACCTGAGACCTATTAGTCTCAATATATTTATTTATTTGCTTAATCCTGAAATGCCCAGAAGTTGTTTCAGAACTACTAACCCATATGACTGTGAAAAACAAAGTGACTAAAATTCAGTATGCATATCTATTTTTATCTTCAATCTGAAGTATATCGTCAAAATACTATGTTCAAATATTTGGGAAAAAGAAGAACCAAATATTGAGTTGGATAATCACACTTTGAGCAGATAAGCTAAAAGAGACTGCTGGAATTCAACAGAGAAATGATAGGAAATACTTAAGGCAAAGGAGAGGGAAGTGAGGCAGCCTGCTTGGCTGGGGCTGACTGAGAGCCTGGAAAGGATTCCCAACACGAGAAAGGCTAAATGAGTAACTATCAGTGATCCACATTCTCACCATGGACTCCAATGATTTCAGCCGTAAGAGTCCCAGGTGAGACCCGAGATTTACACACGGGACTGCCTGGAGACTGCACAATGGCATTGCTCCTGAGACAGAGCTCACTCTGGATCCTACACACCCTGAGGCCTGGGCAGCTACAGCAAGGCGCCATTTTGAAAGCCCAGCCCCCGCCAGACTACATCCTGCTCTAGGGCCTATAAGCCCCTGCATCTCCACATCCCTGGTGCTCCAGTGACAGCTCCCAAGTGCAGCTGGGTGTTGCTGCTGGTTGCGGCCACAAGGTCTAAAGCAAAAGTCACTGACAATGACCCCAGAGCCCTCTTTGGCAGGGCCACATCACATTTATAAGTGCCCCGAAGAAAGGCTACTATGCTTGTAGCCACTAACTGGGGTCAAAGTATGTGTCCTGCTAGCTGCCTGTTTACAGCTGCTGCCACTGAAAGCAGCCCCACTCTTCTCTCCAGCAAGGCCACAGTGCAGATGCTGTTGCTCTCATTTAAGCGTTTGACAGGGACCTGGGGATCACCCTGCCTCTGCCTACCACAGCCAGTCCCACATGAATCAATGAGGGTTCTTCAGGACAGGCCTGACCAGACCAGCTCTACTCACCCTTGCTCCACAGCACCCAAGCATATCATCTGAGATCCTGGATATCACCCCGTACTATCCACCACCACTGGTGCTAAACACTCTTCCCAGGGTCATGAGGATGGGCCCACCCAACCTGCCACTAACACACCAGCTGGCATTAACCCACACATGCCACTTGTGGGCCTTCATACTGGCCAGCACAGCCCATCATAACCAATGCCAAAACCAGAACAAACCACTTTGGAGCTATGGGATTGTTCCCTGCCCCACCCCACCTCCAGCCTTGGCCATATCATGTTCACTGCCTAGGGGCTTGAGGACCTGCCCACCTGCCCAGCCTAGCACTACAACTTCTGGAACCTGAGAAAGCCCAATAATTGGCCCACTTGAACCTGCTAACACCAATTCCAGTATACACTACCCTTGGGCCAAAAGACAGGCAGGCTTGGGCTACGACTGGGGCCTGAGGTCTAGACCACCTTGATGTTCCAGTACCCAGCAAAACTTCACCACAGCCTCTACCAAGAATTTCCTCAGTACCAACAAGACATCAAGGAAATCACAGACATCATGGATGCTGTTTACAGCCAAAAAAAACATATGTAGATGACACTACTGCACATATCTGGAATCAAGTCAAAGTGCCCTACCCTATCAACACCATAGATACATATTCAGGAAAAAGTCCTCCCCTACAAAAGCAAATTCAAAAAACTGGAAGAAGAGATTGTTATACCAGATGTGCAGATATCAACATAAGGACACAAGAAACATGAAAAAGCAAGGAAATGGGACACCTCCAAAGGAATACAATAATTATCCAGCAATAGGTTTCAATGAGAAATAGATTTATTAAATCTTGGAAAAAGAATTCAAAGTCATGATATTATATAAGCTCAGTGAGATACAAGACAATTCAGAAAAGCAATACAAAGAAATCAGAAAAACAATTTACTATATAAATGAAAAATTTACCAAAGAAATAGATAATGTAAAAAAAGAACCAAACAGAAATTTGGGAACTACAGAACTAACTGAATGAAACATGAAATACATTCAAAAGCATCAACAATAGACTATATTAAACAGAATAAATAATTTCAGAACCTAAATACAGGTCTTTTAAAATAACCCAGTCAGAAAAAAAAATCAAGCCTACATGAAATATGGGACACAGTAAAGCAACTCAATATTCAAATTTTGGGTGTCTCAAAAGGCAAAAAGAAAACAAAATAAATAGAAAACCTGTTTCACAAAATAATAGCTGAAAACTTCACAAATCTGACAAGATATGCAAACAGATATAGGCAGCTAAGAGATCCCAAAATAGATAAAAAAGATATTCTCCATGGCACATTATTGTCAAATTCTCAAAAGTGAATGACAAAAAGAGAACTTTAAAAACAGCAAAAGAAAAATGTCTGGTCACTTATCAGGGAAACTCTATCAGAATAACAGAATATTTCTCAGCACAAACCAGGCCAGGAGAGAATGAGATGGGATATTCTAAGTGCTGAAAGTAAAAGAAAACTATTAGCCAAAGATACTATACTCAGTAAAGTTGTCTTTTATAAATGTATTTCCTAGACAAAAAAAAGCTAAGGAAATTCATTGCTACTAGATGAGACCTACAGTACATGGTTAAGGGAGTCCTACATCTGGAAATGTATGGACTCTATCATCACGAAAACACACAAAAGTAAAAAAAACAAAATGAACAAAATAAAACAAAAACCTGATAGAGCAAATGCACAAATGAGGAAAAGAAAGAACTCAAATGTTGCCACCATAGAAAACTGCCAAACTGCAGTGATAAACAATAAGAAAGAAACAAACGATACATAAAACAACAAGAAACCAATTAATAAAATGACAGAAATAAGTCCTCATATGTCAACGATAACCTTGAATATAAATAAATTAAACTTTTCACCTAAAACATATAGATTGGCTGGTGGATAAAAAAGACATGACTCAACTATATGCTGTCTGCAAGAAACTCATCTCACATGTAGAGACACATATAGACTGAAAGCAAAAAGAAGGAAAAAGGTATTCTACAACAATGGAAACCAAAAACAAGCAGAAGTAGCTATGGTTACATTGGATCAAACAGACTTAAATTGAAAACAATAAAAAGAAACAAAGAAAGCTATTATATAAAGATAAAGGGATAACTTTGGCAAGAGGATATGACAATTGTAAACATACATGTACTCAACACCAGAGCACCACATACACAAAGCAAATGTTATATCTAAAGGGGGAGATACAGTCTAATACAATAATAGTTAAGGATTTTAACACCCCATTCTCAGTTTTAGAGAGATCATCTAGACATAAAATTAACAAAAAACAATTGCATTAAAATTTCACTTTAAATCTAGTAGACCTAACAGACATTTGTAGAACATTTCATCCAACAGCTACAGAATACACATTCTTCTCATCAGCACATGGAACATTCTCCAGGACAGACTATATATTATGTCACAAAATTAATCTCAACAAATTTTTTTAAAATCTAAAATATATTAAGTATTTTCTTACATCACAATGGAATAAGCCTAAAAATCAATACAAGAAGAACTTTTTAAACTGTACAAATACATGAAAATTAACATTATGCTCCTGAATGACTGCTGAGTCAAGATAAAAATTAAGGAGGAAATCCAAAAATTTCTTCAAACAAATGAAAATTAAACGACACCATATAAAAACCTGTGAGATAAATAGCAAGAGTAGTTCTAAGAGGATAGTTTCACATACAATAAAAAGCAGAAAGATCTAATAAATAACCTAAGAGTGCACCTAAAGGAGCTAGAAAAGCAAGAAGAAATCAAACTTACAATTTGTAGAAGGAAATAAATAATAAAGATGAAAGGAGAACCAAACAAAATAAAGATTTAAAAACCACAAAGCATCAACAAAACAAAAAGTTGGTTTTCCGAAAAGTAACCAAAATCAACAAACTGAAAGCCACACTAACCAAGAAAAAGAGAGAAAACTCAAATAAATAAAATCAGAAACAAAAAAGTGACAGTAGAATTGATATCACAGAAATACAAGAGCTATACACTAACAAACTGGGAAGCCTAGAGGAAATAGATAAATTCCTGGACACACACAACCTACCCATTGAATCAGGAAGAAATAGAAAACCTAAACAGACCAACAATGAGTAACAAAATTAAGTCAGTAATTTAAAAAAAAAGTCTCCCCAAAAAGAAAAGTCCAGGACTGTATAGCATTAATGCCAAATTCTACCAAACATGAACAGAAGAACTAAAACCAATTTTCTTTAAACTATTCCAAAAAACTGATGGAACTCTGAGAACTGCTTTTGCTGTATCTCATTGATTTTAGTGTGTTTTGATTTTTATTTGTTTGAAGAATTTTTTGGTTTTCCTCCTTAATTTATGCCTTGATTTCTCAATGTGAGAATTCATTGAATTCTCCCTTACTCATTCTGTGATGATCAATTACCCTGATACTAAAACCAAAGATTTTATATATATATATAATCTTTTATATATATAATAAATATTTTATATATATAATATATGCACATATATACAACTAAAATATCGTGCTATTGGTATAAAAACAGACACTTAGACCAATGGAACCAAATAGAGAACCCAGAAATAAATCTACATATTTATAGCCCACTGAGTTTGGACAAAGGTGTCAAGAACATATGTTGGGGAAAGGACACCCTCTTCCATAAATGTTTCTGGGAAAACTGGATAGCCATATGCAGAAGAGTGAAATTGGACTGCTATTTCTCACATTGTACACAAATCAACTTATAATGGATTAAAGACTTTAAATGCAAGACCTGAAACTTTAAAATCACTAGAAGAAAACTTAGGGGGAATACTTCAGGGCATTGGTCTAGGCAAATATTTTAGCTCTATAACCTTAAAAGTACAGTCAATAAAAGCGAAAATAGATAAATGAGACTATAGTAAACTAAAAAGCTTCTTCATAGCAAAGGAAAAAATCAACAGAGTGAAGAAATGACCTGCCAAATGGGAGAAAATTCACAAACTATTAATCCAACAAGGAACCAATATCGAGAATATACAAGGAACTTGATGTGGTTGGGCTGTGTCCCCACCCAAATCTCATCTTGAATTGTAGCTCTCATAATTCCCACATGTCATGGGAGGGACCTGGTGAGATGTAACTGAATCATGGGGGCAGGTTTTTCTCATGCTGTTCTCATGATAGTGAATAAGTCTCAGGAGTCATATGGTTTTATAAAGAGCACTTTCCCTGCACAAGCTCTCTTGCTTGCTGCCATATAAGACATGCTTTTGCTCCTCCTTCACCTACCACCACTAATGTGAGGCCTCCCCAGCCATGTGAAACTGTGAGTCCATTAAATCTCTTTTGTTTTATAAATTACCCAGTCATGGGTATTTCTTCATAGCAGTAAGAAAACGGACTAATAAAGACCTCAAAAAGCTCAGCAGGAAAAATAATAATAATCTGATTACGTGCAACTGGTTACAGAGTGGGTAAAGGACGTGAACAGACATTTCTCAAAAGACATACAAATTGCCAATAGGTATCTAAAAAATGCTCAACATTACTAATCATCAGGGAAATGCAAATCAAAACCACAAGATGTCCTCTTACCCCAGTTAGAATGGCTATTACTAAAATGACAAGAAATAACAAATGCTGGTGATGTAAAGAGAATTCTTATTGGTGGAAATGTAAATTAGTACAACCACTATGGAAAACATTATGGAGGTTTTTCAAAAAAACTAAAAATAGAATTACCGTATGATTCAGTAATCTTGCTACTGGGTATTTATCCAAAGGAAAGGAGATCAGTGTATAAAAGAGATACCTGTACTCACATATTTATTGAAGCACTATTACAACAGCAAAGATATGGAATTAACCTAACTGTCCATCAACAGATGAATGGATAGTAAAAAGTAGTATATATACACAATGGAATACTATTCAGTCATTAAAAAGAATGAAATCATGTCATTTGCAGCAACACGGATGGAACTGGAGGTCATTATGTTAAATGAAATAAGCCAGCCACAAAAAGACAAGTATCTCATGTTCTCACTCACATGTGGCAGCTAAAAATGTTGATCCCATGAAAGTAGAAAGTAGAATAACACTTACCAGAGGCTGGGAAGGATGTGTGGGTGGCAGGGGGAGGGATAGAGAGAGGCTGGTAGAAACATACAATTAGATGGAAGGAAGAAGCTTTAGTGTTCAAGAGCAGAGTAGATTGACTATAGTTAACAAAAACATGTTGTTCAAAATAGCTAAAAGAGAGGGCTTGAAGTGTTCCCAACACATAGAAATAACAAGTACTGGAGGTGACGGAAATCTTAAATACCCTGACATGATCATGACATAGTCTATGCAGGTAACAAAGTATCACATGTACTCTATAAACATGTACAAATATTATGCGTCATTTAAAAAAATAAAGTATGAAAAGTTATTTGGGCTAGTTTTTTCTCCCTCTTTGTTGCTGTAATATTTTTTAACACTTTCTTTTTCTTTTTTTTTTTTTTTTTTTTTGGTGGGGGTGTTTCTAATTCCTGTTACTTAATTTATTTTCTTTAGTAGGGATTTGGTGATGGTTTGCTGTTTTTATTTCTATTCTGAGTTGTTAGGCTGTGTTTAATATTGTGTTGCTTTCTTACATCTCTTCCCCAAGTTCCACTTCCTCATTGTATACTTTTTAAATGGCATTTCTTTAAAATTAATGAAAATTGTATTTTTTGTAATTTTGGTCTCCCGCATATAAATAATTTTCTGGGGAATTCTCTTCTTCTTCGGGTGTTCTTTCCTGCTCTTTTCTTCCCCTTCCGGTAGCATCTTTGTATAGATGTTGTATATAAAAGGTTCTAGTCCCTTTTCTAAAATATCATTCATATGACTGGGTGTTTTGGAGCCAGCTATCTGCAAGAGATTTTTGTAGGAGGAGTGAAGCCAGTGTAAGATTCCAAATGTGTTGCTTTCCACAAAGCACACATTCATTCTCTGCTCCTCAGCCTCCTCATGCAACTGCTTCCTGCAAAATTTTATTTCTATGCAGTTCTACATTTGGGCCACCTCTTTTGATTTGCTTTACTGTGTTACATCATTTTCATATGTCTCTTTTTTTCCCAATTTTTCCCTCAAGGTGAGCAAACACTTTCTCAGATTTTACTTTTGTTAGAACTTTTCCAAGTCTGCTGCCACTGAGTTCTGTTGTTGAGAGCCTTAGTTGTTATATCTATATTATATTTTCTTATGCCCTTGACCTCTGAATTTTACAGCTGCCTATTGCCAAGAGCTAGTAGCTATTTTCCTAAGGCACCAACTGAAATGGATTCAACGTATTTATCTAAAACAGTGCTGAATTTGTTTTATAGATGTAACTGTTTTCAATATTCTTAGGCTGGTTATTCAAAGAGCAGAGCCTGAGGCATAAGCCTATGTGGTTTTGCTTTATTAAGCAGTGTGATCTCATGCACCATGAGTTTGAGAAAGAAAAGGAATGGGAAGAGACAATGCAAGAGTACTTTCCTGGCTGGCTACCACTTCCACAGCAAGCAAGCCTGACTGTTCATATTTTGTTACTGTCTTTTGAGAGGCCCTTTCTGAAGCTTTTATTATAGTCGGTTCATAGAAGAAACAAAAATATCCACTGACTCCCATTGCTAAAAGGCTTGCTCCAAAAAGGGGTTAATTTTCTCACCTTCCAAGTTGCACGTGCATGGGCACTGCTATGGAATGTTTGTGTTCCGTCCAAAATTCATGTTGACACTTAACCCCCAATGAAACAATATTAAAAGGTGTGGCCTCTGGGAAGTAATTAAACCATAAGGGCCCCACCCACAATAATGGACTTCTGCTTTTATTAAGAAGCTGGAGGGAACTATTTAGGCCCTTTTGCCCTTTCGCCTTTCACCGTGTGAGGATTCAGTATTCAAGGCACCATCTTGGAAGCAGAGACCAGACCCTTAGCGGACACGAAACCTGCCATCATCTTGATTTTGGACTTCCAGCCTCTAGACCTATAAGAAATAAATTTCTGTTCTTTATAGATTACCCAGTCTCAGGTATTTTGTGATAGCAGCACTGACGGACCAAGACAGCACCAAGCTGAGACTGCTATTCTTACTAAACTTCAGAGTCAACAGAGAAGCACCAATAACAGTTACATGTGGGCAAACGGAAGTCTCTATTATATGGTGGCTGCAGGATGTTAGTTGCTCAGATTTGGATGGCCACAGGTTTTGCTTTACAGACAGAGTCCCAGTTTAGGTCTGTGGTTGCACTGTAGTTATTAAAAGCATCTACGTTTTCTCTAAAACCTCTTTTGAATTATATGGCAAATTATATGGCTCCCTAGGAACAATTAGTAGTGAATGAGCCAGGAACAAGTGTCCAAACACCTGAGTCTGAGAAGAGCAGAAGTGGCATCAAAGAGGTGCCTAAGGCCCAGTCTGCAACACTTTTCTGGTTATCGTCTATCTTCAAGTACACTCTCTAGTCAGTCACACACTCTGAGAGGATGAGAATGACTTTTCCTTTGTTGGAAATGTTAATATTGATGTTCTAGAGATCTCACTTTCTTGGCCATTTGCCTGTGAATATTTCTAGATATTCATATAAGTAAAATGATAAAATGCATGAGGGAGGGATAGGGTGATGACCTGCTCTCCCAAAGGAGGTGATGAAGTGTTTATGTAGATGAGTATTCAGTGTGACCTTAGACTATAGTCTCAACCTATAACTTCAGTCAAAAATGGCTACAATTTCAACCTAAAAATGATCAACTTTTAATATGATTTCAAGGCTGACATTCATTGATGGAGCTTAATTAATGACCCATAATATACTCTTGAAAAGTATCTTCACTCAAAACGACTTCAAGAGAACGTATGTAATCTGAAAATTGTTGCAAAGTTCTAAATTCTGCCAAATCTAGAAAGATCATGGCCAAGCAAATTATCTCTTCCTAAATAATCTCTAAATATTTTCAAACAGCCCAGACATAGTATCCGGAGTACTGTTCTGCTTATTGTAATTTTGGCTTCAAAGATAAAAGTTAATTGGATATATTGAAAACCCCAGCAAAACTCCAGAAGTAAAAGTCATCCATTTTAATTAGGAACGGTTCAGAGCATATCATGGTCGGCAATCATCCGAAATGCAGACCATGAGTCATTCTAATATGCAAATCACAAAGCAAGGGGCAAAATTTTTCAAAATGTGTTCTCTCCCACAGACTGGAATTTGCATTTAAAAGCACAAAAACAAATGTCTGAAAGATTTGGTCACAACATCAGCAAAAAGAAGCAAATCAAGAGAAGCGTCAGCTATTAACTCCCAAGAAGCCCTTTTGATATATCACTTGCTAAGGCACACAGAAGGGAGTTGGGATGGGGGCCACAGAGCCCCTCCAATCAACCAACTGACAGACCAAACAATTGTGTGTGAGTTAAGAATAAAATGATTGCAGATAAAATGCTGGAAAATCAATGCTATGAGAAAAACCTGTACTTCCTTACTCTAGTACTGAAACATATTGTTTCCTCGATTTGATGACACCATCAAATAGAAGCTGCATTTTCAATTTAACAGCAGGCTTTTGAAGAAAAAAAATGTGCATTTTTTTGTTTCTTGTAGTCTGCTTTTTTTTCATTAACTAACCAACAACAGCATACAATTCACATAGTAATTTATCATTCTTTCCTTTTGCTAAAATTTTTTTACTTACAGAGACAAGCAATTATTCTAAAAGACTTTTAACATTGTGGTGACACACTGCCTTTCAAAATTCATGCTTGTTTGGTTTTTGATATATTTAGCAGCTTTAGGATTACGAGCATAACTTTGAAACATTTCAAAAATATTAAGTTTCCTGTGATTAAATGTATAGCTTATTTTTTTTTCTCATTTGAATCATATTTTGCTGATAGTCATCCAGTTCTTCTTGAAAGTCAGACAGACATTTTAATAGGTAGGTAGTCACTGTCTGAGATATAGAAATATGAATTAATTATAGCAACTATTTCAAGCTTTCACTATGAGAGTTTTGGCAATTTCTACTTCCTTTGACTATATTGCCTGGATGTGAAAGGCATTTTTTGGTATACAAAATGACTGTATTTTTAAAGCTATAGTTGTAAAACTAAATTTCTTAAATATTTTAAGCAATGAATTACAGATCCAAAATTAAGTTACATTGCAAATGCTACTGCTACTATTACTACTACTACCACCACCACTACCACTACTAATACTAATACTATTATAAATAACTCAATAGACATACCTGTATTTAGAGGATGCAAAATACTTTCACAACAAGGCCAAATCCATGGTCATTAATCAGTGCTAGTCAATAATCATTTACAGATAATTTTCTCTTCTGGCTGTAATGGAGTAGATTGCAGCAGAATCACATTATTCCCACTGTGAATACTTCCAAATTTATTTTAAATCCTTTTAAAGAAATTGGAGAGCGTCTGAGGTATTTCAAAGATTTGAGTGTCCACATTTTGAAGGAGAAAGGAAGTACTTAAGGTGCATCTATTTATCTACATATTGCTTTTCTTCTCAAAATATTTTTTGATTCATGGCCCATAGGAAGAGTCTGAGAAGCTGGTCAGTGAGTGACCATTAAGTGGCAGAGAAGCCAGTAATAGCTGTAGGCAACAGCATAAGCCTGAAAAGACAAAAACCAGAATTTAGGCCCACCAAGGTAGCCAAGGTAGGTTTTCATTGAATCAACATTAACTTGGTTAATTTTCTTCATCATTCGTTTGTTTCCTTTTGCACCGATCTCTGCTCTTCTCAGCTTTCTCTTATAGACAGCAAAGATTTGGCTCTGCCTGTTAATTGCAGTGTTGCATAAAAAATAATGATTGAGAAGGTTGAGTCTAAATTAGCCATTTTGTTATTTCTTTTCTATTATTTCCATCTGTTTCGTGTTACTCCTGGCCTCTTTTTCCTGCCTTCTTCCAACACTCTTTCTTTCTCATTCAAAGAAAAAGAATTTTACTCAATATGTAATCAAGGAGCCATTTTAAAAAATTAATGCTCGATGGGCATAAGTAGAACAACCTTAGATGTCATCATGCATCATGCATGTCAAAATGCAAACAGGGTCATTTTTTTTTCCTGAAGAATGGAAGTATGTCAACAGAAAGGGAACACCAAGTTGCCAGGGATTTCCATGCTTAGGCATTCTGCCCTGTTTGTGGATCTTCATTCATAGCCAAAGTAAAAACTACCCTTTGTGGTAGTCATCAGTGATGTTTAGAAAAATTCAGAGGTCAGGTGTGGAAGCTCACACCTGTAATACCAGCACTTTCAGAGACCGAAGCCGGCAGATCACTTGTGCTCTGGAGGTCAAGACCATCCTAGGTAACATGGCAAAACCCCATCTCTACAAAATACAAAATTTAAAAATTTAAAATTAAATTAAGCTGAATTTAAATTAAGCTGAAGAAAAATTCAGCTGCTGCTTCTTCTCTTTCTAAGCATATGGTAGGATCTACTTTCCCTGCCCTTTGAAATTAGGCATGGACATGTAACTTGCTTTCATGGTAAAACATGAGTTGAAATAGTAAGTATCACTTTTGGGCAGAAATTCTAAGAGCAAACAAACTGCAACATTTTTTTGCAGCACCTAGATCATAAAAGCCATATAAAGTCAGAGTCTCTGCAGCCTGAATACCTAAGTAACTGCAACAAACCTCCTGCTGGCCATGAGAGAAATAGAGTGTAATTTAAAAAACAAACAAAAGAAACTCTGTGGCAAATTGCTGATTTGGGGCTACTGCAGCACAACTTAACTCATCCTTTCTGAGGATGATACCCTTTGAAATCTGTGGCCAGTGTCTCCCTGTGAGCTGCAGGTCAAGTGCAGGTGGCTAAGGGTCAAATGCCAGCAGCTAAGGGCATGCAAGGAGCCACCAACAGTTCAGCATTGGCTCTGGCATCAGGGTCATTGTGTCCTGACAACCTCTCTGGTAGCCGTTTCTGAGACAGCAGGTGCAGGTGTGGCCACTTTAGCCCTGAGCAGGCTCCACAGCTGCTTGCAGGTCTCTGCTAGTGCCCAATCCTTCTCTTCGCAGACCCTAAGCCCACAGCCCATGTGCCTGGCAATGGCAGCCTTGCACCAGCCCATCAAGGGGATCCTGAAGAGCAAGACATCCAGGACTTCCTCTATGGTGGCCTTGTCAGAACAGCCCCGTGGAAGTGTCGACGAAGAGCTGAGTAAAAAAAGCCAGAAGTCGGATAAAATGAACATCCTGGCGACATATCATCCAGCAGACAAAGACTATTGTTTAATGAAAATAGATGAACCAAGCACTCCTTACCATGGTATAATAGGTGATGATGAAGATGCATGTAATGATACAGAAACCACTGAAACCGTGGTACCAGATATCTTAGCTAAGAAATTAGCTGCTGCTGAAGGCTTGGAACCAAAGTATTGGGTTCAGGGAACTAGCAAGCAGTAGAGAGGAGGACCTCTCAGCCGAAGAATGAGAAAAAAAGACAATTTGAAATGAAAAGGAAGCTTCACTACAATGAAGGACTCAATATCAAACTAGCTAGACAATTAGTTTCAAAAGACCTACATGATGATGACAAAGGTGAAGAAATGTTGTAGACTGCAGATGGAGAAAGCATGAATACGAAAGAATCAAATTAAGGATCTGCTGCAAGTGACCAACAACAAAACAAATCGCGAAGTTCATAGATTTGTTCAACACTGCAGTTGTTGGATATAAACCCTGTTACTATAAACCCTGTTACTATAATGCATTGCTTCTTGTTCTCCACAATTCGTGACTTAGGTACCAAAATGCATACCAGTTATTATATATTGCCAAGAATTAAATGATAACCTTAGAGACTGATTAGACTGAAAATGCCTAAATGACATATATTCTTGTGCCTAGTACTTTACCACAAATACAGTGTAATATCAAAGTTCCTGCTTTAAGGGAATGCAATAATGTATACTGGGACAAATGTACTTTATTCTTCTAACACAGTAAGAATTACTTGGAATTTTCTTTCCTGAAATGAAGTGCAGGAAAGCCCTGTGTGTCTTGGTTTTGGTTTAGTGATGGTTTCATTTCTAGCCAATTCTTTGTATCTTAATTTTTTGTTAGTACCAAAATAATCTGTTATACAAACAGACTTTTAAAATATTTTCTGTATACTACATATATGTAAGTCCAAAACGCCATTACTTATGTAAAAACACTTGTTAATATGTATAAGATAGTATATAGCTTTTCATGCATTAGAGGTTAAACAGCATCTTTAAGGGGGAGAGGAACTAATTTATTTTCATCACTCTAAATGTGGTGGTAGCTCTTATAAAGCGTGTTGAGTTTTTTTAATCAAAAACCAACTGAACCACAGGATATATAGACTGATAAATATTCAGGCTGAATAGTATTTTGACACTTGTCTACAACTTCATTTGTCTATTTAATTGAAAAGGATTATAAGAGTTACTGTCACATTTTCTGGCCTACTACCTTTAAAATTCCTGTTGAGTTTCTTTGTGTTTGCAAGGAAAGGACTGAACTTTTTCTCATCAAACTAGCTTTATTCCCCACAAATAAATTGTCAGATTAAACTTGCACTAATGTCGGCTCTGTTTTTTGTTTTTGTTTTGTTTTTTATGTTTTTGGTACACTGGGCAGACTTCAGAGCAGTTTTTTTTTGAAATAAATATTCTAATGTAGCTATCCCAGCATTCCCTTTAAATACCTGTCTTAACCTCCTGCTTTTATTTCCTACTCCTTTCCACACATATGCACACAATCTTTTACCTTTTAAAGGATCATTAACGTTGTAACAACATTAGGAACTCTTTCACTCCTCTGTCATTTGCTGCAATATTGAAATTCTTATTTTGACCATCAATGCCTAGTAATTCTTCTAATAAATTGAGTAACGGCAGTACTGTAGGCAGGAAATAGTTTAACTGCTGAATTTCTATACCTCCCTGATTTACAGCTTGCTAATTAAATTGCTATTATTAGTTTGTTTGACTTACTTCGACTTAAGAAAACAACTAACTGAGGTTTTTGTTGTTGTTGTTTTGGAGGGGGGTTTTTTGCATGAGGAGAGAATTGTGTGTAACCAGTGATACGATTATTCCAGAATGTACAGACAGAAGTAAGCCTGAACATTGTTTAATTTAAAAACTTTTAATAGTCCCTGCTTTAAGGGAATGCAATAATATATACTGTGACAAATGTACTTTATTGTTCTAACACAGTAAGAATTACTTGGAATTCTTTTTCCTGAAATGAAGTGCAGGAAAGCCCTGTGTATCTTGATTTAGTGATGGCTTCATTCTAGCCAATTCTTTGTATCTTAATTTTTTGTTAGTACCAAAATAATCTGTTATACAAACAGACTTTTAAAATATTTTCTGTATACTATATATATATATAAAAGACGGCTTTTATTGAACAGCTTATCTTCCACTTGCAAGTTTATGGGAATATCAGTATGTCAAAATCAATAAATGGGAGAATTCATTGCTGTTAGAAGAATGTGCTTATTATTTTGATTTTTTCAATGGGATATAATCAAAGTACTGCTGAATTATAGGTGCAGTATTCTACTAAACATTTCATCTAGTAATACCACTGATTTAGAAACAAGACTGTGTATCTCTCCTTTCTGAATTAGAACATTGGGATTACCCGTTAAAATCTGTTTTGGGGGCTATGGAGATTAAGTCTGTACATATGTATGCACATATATTCATGCACCCAGACTTCTGATATTGGTTTTCTCATTTTTGATTTCTTAGAAAGTATCCACATACTCCTTGTTTTTGGTAGAAGTAGCTGTTGTACAATGAAGAAAGGACAAGACTTTAAATAGTTGATTCTTTTTGTGTTTTCCTCAAACTATTTTTTGAAATTTAGATCACAAGCAAACTGATTTTCTGGTGTTTAGAAAGCAGATGATGATTTCAGAGGAGTGAGACATGCCAAACAGCATGCTCAGCAGGATTTTAGATACTGAAATGCAGCTGAGAAAAGGTATTTTCAAGTCATAAGTGGCTAATTGACATGGTATGAACTAGTCAAAATAGGAACCATTATGATTCGAATTAAATTTTCCTCTGGAGAGAGGGATCCGAATGTTCGGTTCTAGTCAAGGTAGGTTTTACTTTCAACTTTTTAATCAATATCACTCTCTGTGCTTAACTCTTTGGTCTTACCTTGTCCCTTTTCATTTGTCTAAAATTCTGAAAGGACGACCAAAATTTGACATAATGGTATTAATCAATTAACAGTAACTTTAAGTTGAAGATTGAAGCAAGATGCCATTTTCCCCATGACTTTCATTTTGTTTACATTTTTTCTTCTTAACGTAGTATACACTACACATATTGTAATAAAATACAATAATATGAAAATAGATAAATTTAAAAAATATTTTAGGTGAGATAATGCAGATTTTACAGCTTTGTGTGCAGACACACACACAAAGACACATACAATTTGAGTTTCTTCTTAAACAAGGTTGTGTTATATTTTGACAATATTCATGGTCTGATTTGTACTTTTGTATTCAACTTTACTCAACATAGAATTTAATTTTTTAGCTTCTGAAATTATTATATTAATATGTAGAATCACATGCTTTGGGTTATCATTAGTGCTTTCTGTCTAGTCCTCTTATAATTACACCTTTCATTCTCAATATTCAATCTAAAAAATCTATTCTTAGAAAAACTTAAACTAATTTATCAAAAGGAAAGTTTTGGGAAAGGCTACTTAATATGTATATCCCCTAGGTAGTCCATATATTGCCTTATTACTCAAAGACAAGAAAGTTAATAAAATCACATTTTGTCAATGAAAAAGGTTAAATATTGGGCTCAGTAAGGCATGTAATTGGATTCCAACTTATCTATATTTTTAACAATGATCTGTAAATTACAGAATAAAAACTTTTAGCCTGTACCAGCCACTGAGATCTGCTAATAGTAAAGTTCCAAATCAATGCAAATAACTTGTATAGAATCATAAAATTATAAAGCTTATTTATTAATTCAATATATACTAATTAACATAAATTTAGTTAATATCTTCCATATGCCAGGCATTGGGGATACAGTGGAAAATCAGACAGATGGAGTCCTTTATGTCATCATCTTGCATTCTTACAGAGGAGTAAGATAATAAATGTATTTTTATAGTATAACCTATGTAAAATGGTGAGACTTTAGAAGATTATAAGTCATCAAAAGTCTGAGTTTTCCTCTACTCCTTATGTGTCTCAGTTCCTCTGTGCTTCTGCTTCTTTAGTTTAATTATACTGTTTCCTCCCCTCTGACTTCTACTTCTATCCAAACATTCACTCTACATCATGGCTTCTGATGAGCCATAATTTGTGTTTCCTCCTAAATTCACCTTCCTTAGATTCATATTTCACCTCATGGTCTTTCTTGAAGCATCCTATTAGTTTCAGAGCCCAATTCCAGCTTCTTCTATCTCTTCATATTTTTCATCTTAAATTTCCAAGAGAAGATTCAGATTGGTCCAGCAGGTCTTGGCATAAACCACTTACAAACATATAGACTCCCCCATACTTGGATGAGATGCCCACCTCAATCAGTCAGAACCTGAGGAATAATGTCTTCCCTAGGCACACAATGAGCTGGGGAAAAAAGGGTCAGGAGCAGGGACATCTCCCTTGAGGAAGCAGTAGCCATAGCCCAATATTATTCTGCCAGTTATAAGTGTACAAAGAAAAAAAACACCTCTACTTAGACTACAGATTTTTAGCTGCCCATTCAATCCAAAATAAAAATGAGGAGTGTGATGGTTAATATTGAGTGTTGATTAGATTGAAAGATGCAAAGTATTGTTCCTGTTTGTGTGTCTGTGAGGGTGTTGCCAAAAGAGATTAATATTTGAGTCAGTAGACTAGGAGAGGCAGACCCACCCTCAATCTGGGTGGGCACCATCTAATCAGCTGCCAGCATGGCTAAGATAAAAGCAGGCAGAGGAACGTGGAAGGATTAGACTATCTAACTTTTCTGGCCTCCATCTTTCTCCCATGCTGGATGCTTCCTGCCCTTGAACATCGGACTCCTAGTTCTTCAGCTTTTGGACTCTTGGACCTACACCAGTGGTTTGCCAAGGGCTGTCGGGCCTTTAGCCACAGACTAAAGGCTGCACTGCCAGCTTCTCTGCTTTTTAGGTTTTGGGAACTAAACTGTCTTCCTTGCTCCTCAGCTTGCAGACGGCCTATTGTGGGGCTGCACCTTGTGATCTCATGAGTCAATACTCCTTAGTAAACTCCCCTTCACATATACATCTATCCTATTAGTCCTGTCCCTCTAGAGAACCATGACTAACAGAGGGAGCCACTACAGACCCTATATGTTAAAACGGAAAAGTAAACTTAAACTAAATTAAATTAAAAAGCCGACACATCCATCAAAACATGGTGTTTCAGTAGGACAGGTAAAACAGCATCTTCATATAGAAAAAACAAACAAAACAAAAATTTTGATCATCTGTGCTATGTATAAATGTAGACGAAATCTGTGCCTGTAATAGATGGCCAGCTCTTTCTCCTGAAGTTCAAGAAAAAATAAAACTGAAGATCATCAGAATAAGAACAACTGAAATGGTCATGGAGATGGGATGGGCTAGACACTTGAAATTACTCAGATTGGAAAGTCAGAGACTAAAATAAACAAAGGGACAACAGTCAGACTGTGTATGATATTACAATTCTGAACTACAATCTGTAACTAACAGTCCAGGAAGCCAAATCACAACCTCTGCCACAATCAACTCATGTTGGCCAGGACTTGGTCAATGACTGGCAGCTCCCCTACTTTTTCCTCTTACTTCTAACACAGGGCCAACAAAAGAAAGCCACATATGCTCCCAAATCAATCACAAAGGATGCCTCATTTCTGATTAGGTCATCTCCAACTTCCCCAGGTCAACAGCCTTCAACAGGCCAACAACCTTCAATCCTGGAAGCTTTCTCTTTTATCACCTTATAAAGCTTTTATACTTGTACTTGACTTTGCATTTCTGCAAAAAACAAGTAATAGTAACTAACTCCCTGGAACAGATAGCTTTGAATAAATCACCTCTGTTTATTTTCTGTTAGTGGTCTTCGTTTATTTCCACAAGAAAAAAGGTAAGATGACGAATATCTATAAAATCATAAACGATCTGCACAGGGAGAGCAGAGACTTAAACAATAAATTTTGTTCTTTGATGAGGATGTAATAAGTTACTCAGTGTCTCTTAAGATTAAAGTCAAGGTCAGTGAAAGTGTTCCCTGTGAAAAAGATTATAACAAAGTAAATAAATCATATAGTCATAAAGAAACAAATTCTTAAGAAATTACTTGTAAAGTCGATATTGCTATATATAGTGTTAATTCTGTTTCCTCCAAAATCAGGCCATCAATAAAAAATTGATTGAGACCAATAAAGTAGTAACTCCATAGTGACATACAGAAACCAAGATATATGAGGATTGACTCTGGTCCCAATCCCCTTCCATGAGGTTGTTCCAGATCTTTTCAGTGCTCTGCCTACCATCTACACTGCCCTTACAGACCACGGTCTCACATGACCTACACTCCATGTTGCACGCGATGCATGAATGAGTGAATACTGGCCCATGGGTCTTGCTAGTATGAGTTAATAATTTCAGCTTCCTCAAGAAAATGTTAATTCTCTGAGGACAAAAACATAGAAGGTACATTTCCTGAACTACTTGCTTAGTAACAGCACAGTTTAATTAAGTCAATCATAAAGTTTGACTTCAGAAGGAACCACTGTCACAGGTACTTATGATACAACTATGATTACTTACATCACAGTTGTATATTGCAGTTGCTTGTTTTGTTATTATGTCCACTACCAGCTAGAAAGCCCTTAGGGGTTGTTGGTCACTTTTGCATTTCCTGTACCTAACAGAGTAGCTGGTTCATGATAGAGCCTTGATGTTGAATGTCTTGTTTGCTGTCGACACCTACCCGAAAAAGAATTGTGTATTAAGCAGCAATGATCTGACCTACGTAGCAACTGGTGCATTTTGCATTTCAGGGGTTAGAAAACTTTTCCTGAAAAGAATAGATGGTAAATTTTAGGCTTACGGGACATAAGGTCTTTGTGGCAACTACTCAACTTTACCCTTGTCATTCAAAGCAGCCCTAGACAATAGTAAACAAATAGGGATGACTGGGTTAATACCACTTTCTTTACAAAAACAGATAGAGGATTGGATCTGGCCTGAGGCCCACAATATGCCTACCCATGAACATGGAGTATCCATAGTTCAAAGAGAGATAGGAATTGTATATACTCTGTAAATCCAAATATAAACAATACTTCACAAACCCATAATTGGAACGCCCAAACTGTTCCCAAATGTGATGCAATTTGCTGCCTATATTCAAAATGGAGGGAAATGTTAAATTTGAGTTAGAGCTTAGTGAAAATACAGATGGACCTTGGCGAAATAACCCCTGCTCTAGGAGGAATGGAATTTACCATTTATCTCCATAATAACACTGTTTATTGAAAGACAACTTACCATGAACCAAACTTTTAATATACATCATTTGTTCAATCCCCAAAGAACACCACAAAGTAAGAATTATCGTTTTTATTTTAGACATAAACAAGTTGCAAAATAGCTTAGTGAACTTGTTTGAAGTCACGAGATTTGTGCAAGGAAAAGACAGCTTCAAGCCCAGGACAACTCAACTGTATGAGTCATGTGCTTTGCAGACTGCAGACCTCCTCAGCAGGAGAGGGGAGAGCTGGTGTCATGGAACATGTGTATATTAAAACAATGACCTACATTGATCAAAATAAACATAACTTCTACTGAAAAGGTGATGTTTAATTTTTTTTTAGACCTTGAAATTTGTCACCCAAAGATGAGAAGGAAAACCTATAGAATGAAATGCAACTCTTAGGATTTAATTGAACAACTACATTGAAATTCCATTCATTATCTATACAAAATGCAACAAGTTGCATATGTTTAAATAAAGAAGATTTCATATTAAAATAGTTCTAGCTATTTCTAAAATAGAAAATATAGTTTTCTATAATAAACCAGACTATTTTTAGTTAAACACATTTGAAAGGTGTTTAAAAGTCCTACTTTGCAAATTCTCACTAGTGAGAGATTGAACTTTTAAAATGTAACATTCATACAACTTACCATGTACTCCACTTCTGGTAGATTTCTAAATTTTTTCCTTTCCTATCCATGGTCTTCCTTGATACAGATTCTACTACAAAGAAGCATGAGGATTTTTCTTGCAAACACACACACACACACTCACACAAAAACATAACTGTTATATAACTGGCCCCAAATTCACTAAAATATCTCTGAAAGTTAGTTTGTTCTCCAATCTATTTTGACCTAAACTGAAAAGGAGTTCCTTTTCAAAGAATGCAACTTTATAGAAGCAATGCAGAAGCAAATGCTCAATTCCCAGGCGTACTACTGGAACTTTTCTTTTTGAGATGCTAATAAAGAGGGATTTTGTTGCAAGCAAAATGATGCTAATAACTAGGGGTTTTCTTGCACACACACACACACACATACACACGCAAGCATATATACACATATAGTTCAAACACATTCTTTGTTAGAATTCAAAGGCTTCCAAGCCTGCACCCTCCTGCTCTGGAGACATCCCACTGACTCTGCACCCACCCCCACCCCCAGGGAGCCCTCATGTGGCAGGGGTACCTCAGAATATTCCTACTCTCCCAGAGTTCTCCATTAACCTTCCCTGCAGACACCAGGAAACTCTTCACCTACGGTATCTTTTCCTTTCTTTTCAATGGTTTTTAAAAGTCAAAATTTTATCTCTTTTTTTTTTTTAAATAGCAACTTAACATTCAGGTTGTTTTGAAGCCTTCCCAGTCAAAGACTGCACAAATGAAGGCTCTTTTAGCACTCTCACCCACATGGTCCATATGTTATATTTTGAAGAGGCAAGATGTTATACACAGCTTTGGTAAATGCAGTGAGGCTAAATGAAGTCAGAAATTGTGATATTTGCATTTACTCTTTAACTGTGATTTTGCCTCATTGTACTAAATACAGACAGACAACTTGGAGCACAACAGGCAACAACAATAACAAAAAAACACCCACTTGTCTATTTGGGTTGTTGTTTTGAATTTTTTCTTCACCACCACTTTGTGAACACATTCAAAGTTTCAACTTTATTACCTCATTCTAGTCATTTTTTATTTTTGTTTCTTCATTTAATTTTTTTTACTTATCTCATTTCTATCTTCTTTTATAACTTCCTATAATGCCTTGAATATACAGAAGGGAAGTAAGGAAATAATGTTACTGGATAATAATCTCCAGGGCTGTTTTGAGGTCAGATTAGAATGCAGCAGTTCAGACATGCCTTGAACTCATGACTCACATGGTGTAAGCTACCATCAGGATGAATGCTGGGGTGTGTTTGTCATTCAAGGATACTGATATGACCGTACAGTGAACAGAAAAGCTGAGGAGGAGTGTATCTTTGTTGTTGGATTTCAAGTATATTCCCAAATGGCTCTTGACAATGACAGAAGCGCAACGCTCAGACACTCTCCTTGTCAAGCTGTGCCAAACATCTGGGCGAACACTGACAAAGAAGAATCAGTCAAATCACCTGTCGTTGAATAGTCATGAAGTGAAATGCTGCCTTTGGAAACATCAAACACAACCTTTTGATGTTGTCTTTGAAGCTAAAATTCTATGAAAGATGCTTTGTGCTTCTCACATAAAAATGATAGTGTCTCATGTACAGAATGAAACCACTTAGAGAGGAGTGGGAGAGTGATGGAGAGGATGTTCTAGGGGCTGGTATATCCCCTAGCAGAGAAGATGGGAGACAGAGAGCCTCCTCCCAAGGTGCCGCTTTTAAGAAATAGAATGGGTGCACCACCAAAGAGAAGCTAACACTTACCATCTAATGAGATCTCTCTGTGCCTGCATGGGGTCAAATATTTCACATACATTGACCCATTTGAGTAAGCCTGAAAACAACTGCAGGATATAGTTTGTACTGCTATTATTACTGCTAATAGTACTAATAATAGTAGTAGCTATGACTTACAGAATGACTGCTATATATCAAGAACTGTTCTAAGCACTTAATATTGATATTTACTCATTTAGTCCTCATGACAACCTTTTAAATGACCCCCATTTAATAGATGAGGGACTTGAGACCCAAAGAGGTTAACCTACCTGAATCAACGTACCTTAGGGAAACAAGAATCTGTGTAAAACAGGTATTCCTGTTTTTTGTTTTGTTTTGTTTGAGATGGAGTCTAGCTCTGTCACCTAGCCTGGAGTGCAGTGGTACAATCTAGGTTCGTTGCAACCTCTGCCTCCTGGGTTCAAGTGATTCTCCTGCCTCAGCCTCCCAAGTAGCTGGGACTAGAAGTGGCTACCACCACGCCTGGCTAATTTTTGTATTTTTAGTAGAGATGGGGTTTCACCATGTTGGCCAGGCTGGTCTCAAACTCTTAATCTCAGGTGATTCAGCTGCCTCAGCCTCCCAAAGTGTTGGGATTACAGGCGTGAGCAACCACACGTGACCAAATATTCCTATAGCGTACTACAAAGCATAACACATTCTATATGTCCCTGTAAATCTGTGACAGTCTCCATCTAAAGTACTCTGCCAAGGGATCACCCTTTGCTTATTCACCAAACAATAATTAGAAAAAGCTATCCCTTATGGAAAGTTCATTGTGCAAATAAACACTGTGCTAAGCGCTTCAAGTGTATTAAATTTCTGTATTTTATTTTTTGTTTCTATTTAGAAAACTGAAAGTCAGTAGGGTTAATTAACTTGCCTAAAGTCATACAACCACTAAACAAGAGAGACTGGACTTATGCTGTGAGACTGAAGTCCTGCATCACACATGGCAGTAAGCACCACCTTATGCATTCATTTTTTAGTAAGTAACATGGTAAGGTCTTGGTTAGGTGTCAGAGATGCTGAGATGAAAAAGCAAGCTCCTTGCCAGACAGGAGGTAAGGGTCCACTGAGCAAGACATGCGTAAACCAGCAATTACAATATCTTAAAAATAGTTGTTTTAATTAAATGGGCTGCAGCATCAGGAAAGCACATCATATAGCACATAGCACTTGACCTGCTACTTGAGCACTACATGGGAAGTTAACTGTCACAGTGACATTGGGCTAGAGGCAAATAAGGGTCTGACAGAGAATAAGAATATGCTTTTTCTTGTTTTAAATATCAACCAAGTGAGATTTATTTCAGGTATTCAAGACTGGTTCAGTATTCAAAATCCATTAATATGATTCATCGTATCAGCTGACTAAAAAAGAAAAATCATAATATCTTATCAATAGATTAAGAAAAGCATTTGACAAAACTTAAAATTTATTCATAAAAAAATAAACAAAACTCTCAGAAAAACTAGAAATAGAGATGAACTTCTTCAACTTGATAAGCACCTCTACAAAAACTTAGAGCTAATATTATACTTCAATGGTGAGAAACTAGAGGCTTTCCTCCTAAGATGAGGAATGACTCTCATCACTTCTACTCAATATCATACTGTAAGCCCTAGCTGATGAAATAAAACAATAAAAATAGTCATAAAGATTGGGAAGAAATAAATAAACTGCCTTTGTTTGCAGATGACATAATAAGCTATGTGGAAATTTCCCAAGAGCGAACAGAAACAAAATAAAAACTTTTGGAACTAAAAGGTGATTGCAGCAAGGTTGCAGATTACCAGGTTAATATACAAAAGCCAATTGCTTTCTTACATACCAACAATGAACAATTTAGAATTTAAAACTAAAAGCACAATACCATTTAAATTAGCATCAAAAAATGAAATAGATATAAACCTAACAAAATATGGATAAGAGCTACATGAGGAAAACTAAAAAACAGTGATGAAAGAAGTCAAAGATCTAAATAAATGGAGATATATCCAATGTTCATGGATAGGAAGATTCAACAGTGTCAAGATATTAGTTCTTCCCAATATGATCTACAGATTCAATGCATTCTCAGTCAAAATCACAGCAAGTTACTTTGTGGATATCAACAAGCTGATTCTCAAGTTTACATAGAAAGACAAAAAAATCCAGAGTATTCAAAGCATTAATTTTAAAGAACTACAAAGTCACAGGACTATCTGACAAGAAAACAACAAGCTAATATTCCTGATACATACTGAAACAAAAATCCTCAATGAAATATTAGCATGCCACATTCAATAGCATATTAAAAGGATTATACACCTTGACCAAGTGGAATTTCTTCCCACAATGCAAGGGTGTTTTAACATGTGAAAATCCATCAATGTGTTACACTACATTAACAGAATGAAAGACAAAGACCACATGATTATCTCAATTGATACAACAAAGGCACTTAACAAAATTCAACATTCTTTCATGATAAAAACACTCAACAAACTAAAAACAGAAGGAAACCACCTCAACAAAATAAAGTCCATGTATGAAAAGCCCACAGCTAACATTACACTCAATGGTGCAAGACTAAAAGTCTTTCCTCTAATTTCAGGAATAAGACAAGGATCCCTGTTCTCATTACTTTTACTCAAGAGTCCCAAAATCCTATTCAGGCCAATTAGGCAAGAATAAAAAACAAAAGCCATCCATATAAAAAAGAAGTAAAATCATGAGGATGACATGATCTTATAAGTTGGAAACACTAAGGAATCCACACAAAAAAAACTGTTAGAACTAAGAAACAAATTCAACACAGTAGCAGAAAACAAAGTTAACATGCAAAAATCAATTGTTTCTATACACTAACAATGAACAATCTGAGAAGAAAATTTTTTTAAAAACCCCATTTACAGTAGTAACAAAAAGATTAAAATATTTGGGAATAAACTTAACCAAGGAGATGAAAAGCTTGTACACTAAACACTACAAAACATTGCTGAAAATAATGAAAGAAGAAAATAAACGGAAAACCATCCCAGGCACATGAATTGAAAGACTTAATATTGTTAAATGTCAACACCATCCAAAGCAGTCTACAGATTCAATGTGATCCCTATTGAAATCCCAGTGATATTTTTGTTGCAGAAATAGAAAAAAATTATATTAAAACTCACGTAGAACCTCAAGTGACCCTAAATAGCCAAAACAATTTTGAAAAAGCAAAACAAAGTTGGAAGAGTGACACTTTTTGATTTGAAAGCATATTACAAAGCTACAGTGACCAAAACAGTGTGGCACTGACAAAAAGACAGACATAAAAATTAATGGAATAGACAGCACAGAAATAAATCTATGCATACATGGCCAACTAATCTTCAACAAGGGTGCCAAGACCACTAAATGGGGAAAGGACAGTCTCTTCAAGAAAAGATGCTGCAAAAACTGGAAATCTACATGCTAAAGAATAAAATTGGAACCTTATTTTACTCTGCATACAAAATTCAACTCACAATGAATTAAAGGCCTAAATATGTGCTTAGTGTATGTTGCTATGGAAGAACAGGTAATTTATAAAGAAAAGAAGTTTGGCTCATGATTCTGGAAGCATGAAACTCTAAGGGGCTTGTTCTGGCTTTTGGTGAGGACTTTTACGCTGCATCATAACATGACAGAGAAGCAGAAGGATAAGTGAGTGTATGTGAAAGACCAGAAACATGTGAGGCAGACTTGTTTTATAACAACTGACTTTCAGGGTAACAATATTAATCCACTCATAAGTGACCCACCCCCATAACCCAAACACCTCTCAGTAGGTCCTACCTCCCAAGAACACTGCATTGGGAATCAAGCTTCCAATACATGAATTCTGGGGGACAAATACTCAAATCATAGCAGCTATAAGGCCCAAAACTATAAATCACCTAGAAAAAAGCATAAGGCAAAAGCTTCATGACATTGGATTTGGAAATAATTTCTTAGATATGACACCAAAAACACAAGCAACAATTGTAACAATAGACAAATGAGACTACATTGAACAAAAAATTTCATGAATCAAAAGACACAATCAACAGAGTGAAAAGGAAACCTAGAATGGAAAAAAGTACTTATAAATCATATATTTCATAAGCAGTTAATACTCAGAATATAAAGAGAACTGCTACAACTCAACAACAATGAAAAGATCAAATAAACTTGTTAAACAACAGGCAAGACTTGAATCAACAGTTGTCCAAAGATGATACAAAAATGGCCAACAAGCACATGAGAAGATATTCAACATCACTAATCATCAGAGAATTTCAATCAAAAGCACCAGATATCATCTTACACTCATTAAGATGGCTAATACCAAAAAAAAAAAAAAAAAAAGAAAGAAAGAAAATGACAAGTGTTGGTGGGGACATGGAGAAGATGGAACTTGTGTGCTGCTGTTGGGATTATAAAATGGCAACCACTATGGGAAAGAGTATGAGGGTTTTTTAAAAAGTTAAAAATAGAATCCAGCAATCTCACTTCTGTATAAATATTCAAAAAGAACTGAAAGCAGGGTCTGGAAGAGATATTTGCCACCAATGTTAACAGCAGCATTATTCACAATAGCCAAGAGGTGGAAGCATCCCTAGTATCCATTGCTGGATGAATGGATTTTAAAACATGGCATACATATACAACGTAACATTATTCAGCCTGTAAAAAGAAGAAAATCTTGTCACATGCTACAACATGGATGAACCTTGAGGATGAAGGAGTGACAAACATACCACTCTGACATATTTACTATTTAAATTAAAGACACTTTAAAAATAGCAGGTGCAAAAAGATCACTCTGACTTTTTTGCTGTTTCTTAAAAGCACAAGAAGAAATTCCCATGTGAAATTTGTCCTCCCTATGCTAAAGAAAAGGCAACATTCTTATCATCAAGGATGAGAAAATTGAGGCTGAAAGAATTTTGTACAAACAAGCCTTGTTAAACTAACACTTATCTTCTGGTTGGTTCTCCACCCAATTAAATTTCCTAGCACAATCCCCTTTGCCTTATCACATCTTTGCAGCTTACTATTCTTTGTCTTATTCAGGTTATAAGTAACTGACTCTAACTGCTTGAGTCTTCATTTCTTTATGAAAGCTCCCATACCACTTAAAACTTGTGTTAGATATATTTGTATGCTTTTCTCCTGTTAATCTGTCTCCTGTCAATTTAATTCTTAGACTCACTAGGACGCTAAAAGATAGAGTTTCCCCCACACACATAAAGACATTATACTAAGTGAAATATTTATGTCACCAAAACGCAAATACTGTATGATTCCATGTATATGAGGTACCTAAAGTAACCAAATCCATGGAGACAGAAAGTAGAATGGTGGTTTTTCAGGAGCTGGAGAGGGGGGAAAGAAAATGGGGAGTTGTTTAATGGATATAGAGTTTCACTTCTGCAAGAGGAAAAAGTCCTGGAGAGCTATTTCACAAGAGTGTGAACATACTTTACTATAGAACTGCATGCTTAAAAATAGTTAAGACAGTAAATTTTATGTTATGTGTTTTTTTATCATATAAAAATAACATTCTTTTGAGAAAAGGTCTCACTCTGTCACCCAGGCTGTAGTGCAGTGGCACAATCATGGCTCACCGCAGCCTCAAACTCAAGCGATCTCCCCACCTCAGCCTACCGAGTAGTCGTGACTGTAGGCACGCGCCACCATGCCTGGCCAAAAAAACATTTTTAAAATTAGTAGTTGCTAGAGGTTAGGGGAAGGTGAAGGGAATGAATGGTTGGAGCATGGGAGATATTTAGAGCCATGAAACCATTTTTATAATGGAGGCTCTGTGACATTATGAATTTACTGAAACCCGTAGAATATACAGCACTTAATGTTAACTGTGGACTTTAGTTAACAATATTGTATCCATATTTATTAATTGTAGCAAATATACCACACAAATGCAAAATGTTAATAATAGAGGACATGGAAGAGAGAATGAGGTGCATGGGAACTCTGTACTTTCTGCTCAGTTTTTCTGTAAACCTAAAACTGCTCCAAAAAATAAAGTCTATTAGATATCATTAATTAATCAATTAATTTATAAAGAAAGCAATGATAAGAATGCATGTCTCCTCAAGCTGTGTGACCCCATGCTACTCACGTGTTGTCTATTCCTATGAAGACCCCTAGTTTTAGAAGTCCCCCTTGGCATTCATATGTTCTTCCACACGCGTTTGTATACTATAGTCTATTTCTTAATTTAAGCATTGCAGAACTTTAAAAATCATTTCATTTTTTAAAAAAAAATACTGTCCACAAATTTGTCATCTGTTTCTGCCAAGTGCCACGTTTACACTGTCTCATTCCTAGATGTCCATATATTTCTCTCCTGTTTAATGTATCCAGGGGCATAAACAAGCATAAAATTCTCTCTCCAATAATGGAATTAGAGCATCCTGTTACACACACCCCCAAGACAATAAAAGATTTAAAGTACACCAAGTTACAAGTAGGACTCCTCAAAGGTGTCTCCGTTTGTGTCTCATCAGACTGAGCCTGTGTCCCCTTTGGGTCCTGGACATTCTTTATGGGTTGTTTTCAAGGGTCCTACATATAAATGCATCTATGAATAATCTGATGGCCAAACATAATTTCATCTCGTCTCTCCTTCCTCTCCCTGTCCTCATACAGCTCAGCAGTCAGAGCTCCTTTACTCAATTATTAACAGTACTGAATAAATTGAAAAAAGACACAGGAAAATCAACAGAAGAGAGGGATTTTGGTTCTTACTTTATTCACCGTGATCTTGACAACTCATATATCTTTAAATGTTAGCAGGCAGTGCTCTAATACTTACTATGCATGTGTCTTACCCTATAATATATTAATATAAGTTCCTTCTTTTTAAGGGTGAGATCTTTTGGTTTGACCTTTAGAAAAAAGGTTAGAAAAAAAAAAGAAACATATTTCATTATACTGCCCTGACTTCCCTTTCAGATTTACACTAAGCGAAAATGACTTTCAGGTATTTCTGTGATCCTTACGTTTTTCATGATTCACACAAAGCCGAGAACAGGAAGTCGTGTGGGCTTGTTTACCTGGAAAAGGTAGAGTATTTCAGCTCACTATCATCAACTGGGCCAAGTAAAGTACTTTAGTTAGCAAGTAAATCAAGGCCAAGTAAAGAATTTTAGTTGGCATCACCAACCACTAAGAATATCATCCACTGTCCCCATCTGTAAATAAATCAGGAGAATGGTGAGATAATTGTCCCCAGAATCAGTTCACCAAAGACGATTTGGGGGTTGAAACTAAACCCAGGCCACATCTCTGAACCTGCTGCTGTATGATAATTATAATGCTTTTCTAATTTAACTGCTAAAATCCAAGGAGCACAAGCAATTTAAAATAAAAAAAAAATTTAAAAAAAGACTGAGTCAGAATGCTTTGAGCCGTTTAGCTTAAACAATAAACAGACTTATTACGCTATATAATGAGAAGTCCAGGTGCAACGTAGTTTGACAATTGGCTGAGAATCACACCAACTTCCCCAAGGACTCAGATTCTGTCCACTTCTTGTTCTGTCACCTCACTTCTCCCTTGCATGGCTGCAAGAAGGCTGAAGCAAAACGAAACATCCTATCTTCACATAGCAACATCCAAGACCTACAAAGAGAATGGTCCTTCTTCATGCCACCTTTTAATAATGAAGGAACCCTTTTGAGAGAGCCCCAGCACTGCTACTACCAATATTGAATTCTGTTCAGATGTTAGGCCCATTTAAAAGTTGGGTTATTTGGGTTTTTTTATTGCTGAGTTTTAAGAGTTCTATCAATATTTTGGATACCAGTGTTTTGAAGAGATTTTCTCCCAGGCCATGGATGTCTTCTCATTCTCTTTACAGGGTCTTTCACAGAGCCAAACGTTTTCATTTTAATCAAATCCAACCTATTCATTTTTTTTATTTCACATATCATGCTTTTGGTGTTGTATCTAAAAAGTCATCAAGAAACCCAAGGCCACCTCGATTTTCTCCTGTTATCTTTCAGAAGTTTATAGTTTTGACTTTTGCAATTACGGTTATTCTATTTCTCTTATCAGTGATTGCTGTAGGAATGGGCAGAAATACATTTGCATTCCTACAACCATCTCTGGTAAGAAGAATGGACTGACCATAATTGGTTTCAACTATTGATTATCAAATTTCTCCTGACATTTGAGTCATCTGACCTACTAGTCAGGATTCTCCAGTGAAACAGAAAAACGGGGATGAATATGGAGATTTATTATAAAGAATTGTCTTACATGATTATGAAGGCAGGGGGTTACAACATATGCAGTTTGGGCCAGTAGGTTGGAAACTCAGAGAAGCCAGTGATGAGCTTCCAGTCTGAAGGCATTCTGATAGAGAATCTCCCCCTTGCTTGGGGGAAGGGGAGGTATCCTTTTATTTTTCTATTCAAGCCTCCAACTGTTTGGATAATGCTGACACACATTATGGAGGACAATTTGGTTATTTAAAGTTCACTTATTAAAATGTCAACCTCATCCAAAAACACCCTCCAAGTTGACACAGAAAATTATCCACTACAAGTCTAAACTTGTCAACTTGGCACTCGCATGCATCTCTTTAAAAAGGACTAAAAGTCCTTTTTCGATATTTTTGATGATGTTTACTCTTCTTGATATCTTATAACTTAAATGCTAACCTAAAAAGCCAATACAACTTATGTTACTGGATAAGGGGAAAAGAGAGGGTAGAAAACGAAGATATTTGTTATATATGTATGTATATGTATATAGTCTTGTGCCACATAACTCTGTTTCAGTCAGTGATGAGCCACATGCATAATGGTGGTCCCATAAGATTATGATATTGTATTTTTATCATATACTTCCCATTGTGTTACAGTTGCCCACAGTATTTAGTACAGTAACATGCTGTACAGGTTTGTAGCATGGGAGCATTAGGCTGTACTATGTAACGTAGGTGTATAACAGGCTATACCATCTACATGTGTCTAAGTTCACTCGATGATGTTCACACAATGACAAAATTGCCTAGCAATGCATTTCTCAGAACATACTCCCCTCATTGAGCAACATATGACTGTATACATGCACACACACAAACACACACATACACATATTTATAACATAATAAGGAGAACTTACTCACAAAAATTATAGTCCTCATTTTTGTAACAGGTTACTAACATGCAGATGGTATTCATACCATGTTCTTCCACTATTCATTTCATATTCTCTTTCTCTCTGTCTGTCTCTTTTTTTTTTTTTTTTTTGATACAGGGTTTTGCTCTGTCACCTAGGCTAGAGTGGAGTGGCATGATCTCGGCTCACTGCAACCTCCACCTCCTGGGTTCAAACGATCCCCCCACTTCAGCCTCCTGAGTAGCTGGGATTACAGGCACACACTACCATGCCTGGCTAATTTTGGTAGTTGTTGTAGAGCCAGGGTCTCACTATGTTGCCCAGACTGGCATTTCATATCCTCTTTACCTTCAGCAAGCACCTCAGTTGGCCATGGTGCTTTAACTGGTGAGGTGACTCAAACCTTCACTCTTGAAAAGTCTGGGTCATTCAGAGTCTGATTTGGGCTATTGTCAATTCCTATTGATTTTAATCACAAGGTGTGGCGATACTCAGAGATGCCCCAGGGATCTCCTGAACTCCAGATATGCTCTTCCTAACCTCCATTGTGGAGTAGTCAGGATCAGTTGCTCCAGTCAGTAACTTTCTTCTTTGCCTGCTAATTCAGAGGTATAAGGATTCCAAAATGGCTGGGTGATAGTCAACTTCCAGTTCAGTGGAATCATTTTTGTGTTTCCTGGTGGAAGGATTTCTTCCTTTGGAAATAGGTTCTCTAGATCAGCAGAGAATAAAGTCATGAGGAGAGAAGGCAAAATTTTTGCTAGTGGGTTACTAGGGATAATGGTGAGCGTTGCTACTCCCATTTCTGCCCCTTCATTTCTAGACCTGTGAATCTTGGCTATGACAGAAACAGGATGACATATTGATGCTGATTCAGAGCATAGTCAGCCTCCTGGACAATATTGTTCCAGCCCTGCAAGGCATTGCTACCTTGCTGGCACCATAGCTGAGTCTTCAAAAGGCCATGCCAACATTCTATCAAACCAGTTGTTTCAGGATGGCAGAGAACATAGTGGGACTGGTAGATTCCATGAGCTTGGGCCCATCACTACACTTCTCTTGCTGTGAACTCAGTCATTTATCAGAAGCAATGCTGGATGGAATACCATGACAGCAGATATGGCATTTTGTAAGTCCACAGATGGTAGTTTTGGCCAAAGCACTACATACAAGGAAGGCAAATCTTTATCCAGAATAAATATTGAATCAAATAAGGGCAAATTGCTGCCCCCTACATCATGAAATGGTCCAATGTAATCAATCCACCACCAAGTACGTGGCTGATCACCCCAAGGAATGGGGCCATGTCAGGGACTCAGTGTGATCTCTTTTGCTGGCAGATTGGGCCCTCAGTGGCGGCATAGCCAGACTGACCTTGGTAAATGAAAGTCCATGTCGCTGAGTCCATGCATCGACTCCACCCCTGCCACCGTGGCCACTTTTTTCATGAGCTCATTGAGTGATGACTAGAGTGGCTGGAGAAAGAGGCTGACTCATACCACAGAATGGATTGTCACATCCACTTTATTAAAATCCTCTGCTGAAGTCATGTCACAAAAATGTCTCCATATTTTTGCCAAATTCAGAGAAATCTATCCATATACCTCTTTTTGAAATTTCTTTGTGGCCAAGTTTTCCAATTATGTTCTTTCCAAATTCATGACCATCCAGCGAAACCACTGGCCACGACCCATGAATTAGTATATAATTGTCCTTTTTGTTCTTCCTCTTTCCAAGCAAAGTGAGCAATCAGGTGCACTGCTCAAAGTTCTGCCCACTGGGAGCATTTTCCTTCATCAGTGTTCAGGAATGTCCCAGAGACAGGCTGTAGTGCTGCCGCTTTCCACCTCTAGTTGGTGCCTGGATGTTGTGAAGCCCCATCTGTAAACCAGTCTGAGTCCTCTCTTCCTCTGCAGATGGATCCAAAAGAACTCCCCATGAGGCCACAGATGCAGGTTAGGAGAGAGAGGGCAGTATAGCAGGAGCAGGGCCATGAGTACTTGCGCTACTTTTTCATGTAAATTACCTGTGCCTTCAGGGCCTGCTTGAGTTCAGTCTTATATATACCGCTTCTATTTGACTGTTGCTGTGCCTGCCAAACTTAATGGCTTAGTGGATCAGATTACACTGGTTCATGATGGGCAAGACAAGTCTCATAGTAACTCCACGGCCAATGGTTAAATGTTCAGTCTCCACTAAGGCCCAGTAGCAAGCCAAGAGCTGCTTCTCAAAAGAAAAACAGTTATCTGTTCACTGTGATTCACCTGTAGGGACCTGCCAAAGGTGCCAAACAGCATGTCTGTCTGCTACTGATGCTTCAACCACCATTGGATCTGCTGATGACACGGCCCAAGCAGTAGGGCAACTTGTACAGCAGCCTGGACCTGTTGTACAACTTTCTTCTGTTCTGGGTCCCACCACTCACCCTTACCCCTAGTGACCCACTAGCAAACACTAGCAGCTTTCTGGTTCACTCAACAAATGGGCCACAGCAACATATCCGAATGGGAAATACATTGCTTTCAAAATCCCAAGAGGGTCCCTAGGCTTTGTGCCTATTTTTTGTGTGTGTGTGCGTGTGTGTGTGTGTATTAGAAGGGGCCAGATGAAACAACTTATCATTTACCTTAGAGGGGATATCTCAACGTGCCCCACACCACTGGACCCCTAGGAATCGCACTGATGGAAGCCCTCTGAATTTTTATCAGATTTATTTTGCATCCTTCAGCATGCAAATATCTTACAAATTTGTCTAGAATAGTTGCTACTTCTTGCTCACTAGGTACAGTTAGCATAATGTCATCAATGTCATGAGCAACGTTATATCTCAGGGAAGGGAAAGGTGATCATAATCTCTGTGAAATAACGTATGACACAGGGCTGGCGAGCTGATAAATCCCTAAGGCTAACTGCTTACAGTGGATCTTATGGACAGAGATGAAGAAAAAGGGATTTGCCAGACCAATAGCTGCATATCGGGCACCAGGAAATGTGTTAATTTGCTCAAACAATGTAACCACATCTGGCGTAGCAGCTGCAATTGGAGTCACCACCTGGTTAAGCTTACAATAATCCACTGTCATTCTCCAAGATCCATGTGTCTTGTGCACAGGCCAAATAGGAGAATTACATGGGGATGTGGTGGAAATCACTACCCTTGCATCTTTCAAGTCCTTGATGGTGGCACTAATCTCCGCAGTCCCTCCAGGAATGTAATATTGCTTTTGGTTTACTATTTTTCTAGGCAGAGGTTTATTTAGTGGCTTCCACTTGGCTTTTTCCATCATAATAACCCTCACACCATAGCTCAGGGAACCAATGTGGGCATTCTGCCAGTTGCTGATTAAATGTATTTAAATCATGCTTTTCAGAACTAAAAATAACCACAAGATGAATTTGGGGACCCACTGGGCCGACGCTGAAATGTATCTGAGCTAAAACTGTATTGATCACCTGACCTCCATAAGCCCCTACTCTGAGTGATAGACCATAGTGATGTTTGGGTCTCCTAGAATTAGTGTCAGTTCAGAACCAGTGTCCAGCAGTTCCCAAAATGACCGGTTATTTCCTTTTCCCCAATGCACTGTTACCCTAATAAAAAACTGAAGGAAAGATAGGAGAAAGATTAACAATATAAATGTTTGGTAGTATTTAAGGGTTCTTCCTCAACGGAATGCAATGTAGGGTCCCCTTCATCCAAGAGGTTTTGGGTCTGTGAACTGACTCAGGTCTGTAATCGATTCAGGGACTGTGACTCTCTATTTTTATAGTTTAGGTTAGACTTTTGTTCACTTGACCTAGAACTTTCTGCTTATACAGATCAAGTAAACATTGAGTAGGCTTTCTATTTTGGTTCTAGGAACACCGTCATCAGCTAGCCCATGTCCTGGGTCTGCAGTAGTCAAACCCTTCTGCTTGCTGCCTTGACTCTACTGTCCATTGACTTAGTCATGCTCACCTTGCCTTTGATGGTTGAGTGCAGCCCCCACTTGGCCCTTGCCACCCTGGGATTCAGTTACACCCATTGCATTTAGGTTTCCCAATTAAGTGGCCATAGTTCCCACTGAAACGTCTGGCCTACAGAGAAGAGTAATTATGGAGCTCTTCAACAATAATGCGGCTCCCTCCACAAATATATTTCTCACAGTATTGGTGAAAGCAAGTCTTCTTTATCCTCCGTGTGGATGAGTAGGTCTTAAATGACATATCCACTGTAACATTCCACTCTAAGTCTTTGAATCTCTTCCTCCACATTAAATTAGGATACACTAGACATTTCCAATTTGCTCACCATGGGACATCTTTTGGTCTGTATTTCAGCCAACCAACCAGACAGTTAGAACACCTTATGACTCTGCAAGCTACAATATTTAATGCCAAATCTCTACTTAGTGAGCTCATATCAATAAATTTGACCTGATTCAACTTTATTTTCCTTCCACCGTTAGCCCGCACTCTTAGCGTCCATTCCCATACATATTCCCTAGATCAGAAAATTCAAGTCGTTAATTTGGTGTGCAGCACACCTAGTCATGCGTCATACCTTGTAACTTTGGGTCAAAGGTCCAAAGCATATCTTGTCATGGGTCAAAGCACACTTCGTCGTGGGTCATACTTTGTACCATTAGGGGTCTTCTGGGATTTGAAGTAATGGTCTAGGAACAATGAGAGATGGTGTGGTGGGTACTGAGGAGAAACAGTGTTGTCTTGCATAGCAACTGCCTGAGGAGAGGCCATTCCACTTTACTCAGGCAATGCACAATTATATCCCTCAAATGGGGTGTAAAGGCAGATATCACTAGGGGTGGGCTGCTGCCATTGGGATAGAGTAGCTTCTTCCACCAGGGGTGGGGAGACCTCTTTCACTAGCAAAGAAGACTAAGAATGTAGGGGCTCAATTTCCACAACTTCACCAGTACCTTCCTACATGTCTCCAGTTCAACTTATAGAGTCCCATTCTTTCTCAGTCAATGCTCTCAATCTAATAACAGAACACTGTGAGGCAGGGGATTCAGTTCAACCAGTGACAAGATGAGATTCTGCATTTGATTTTCAGCAGTCTCAGCTCTGCCACTACAGGAGATAAGGATTTCCTTCCAGGCACACATTAAAGCCTTTAAATCATTTGTATGGGACTGGAGCCACGAATTCAAATCCCTGAGCTCAACTTTTTCTTTCACCACTTTATCCAGTGACATTAGGAGCAATTAGGCAACCTTACTATGTTCATTAGTTTTCCAAAAATGTTTCCAAATATTATGTACAGTTACCCAGCTTCTTGCTTCTTATAAGTGGTTCATAAAAAGTACCCATGCAGATATATTGTGTATTATTATTGCCAGATCACACCATGAACAGAGTTCTCCTTAGTACTGAAAATAGAGTCATCAGAATTTTTTAGTCTAATTCAAATACAGAGCAAATTTCAGAAACCCCAGAGCAAATTCAGAAAACTCATACTTAAAATTATATTTCTCTATAACTGTTTTTGGTTCCGAAATCCCTGCGAGTCAAGGATCTCCAGAGAAATAAGACCTATAAGTGATATATACATACACACACACACACACACACACACACCTATAGTGCTCTTTCTCTCTATATATATGCATATATGTATCTATATGTGTGTGTACATACATGCATATATATACACACACATCCATGTATCTGTAGATAGATATAAACACACATATATACATACACACACATATATATACACGCATACATATAAAGAAGTTTATTATAAGGAATTGGCTTATGTTATTACGCAGGCTTGTGAGTTCAAAATCTACAATGTGGGCCAGGAGGCTGGATGCCCAGAAAAGCCTATACTGCAGATTAAGTTTGAACACAGTCTGTTGGAGAATTTCCTCTTGTTTAGGGAGGTTAGTCTTTCTCTTCTATTCAGGCTTTCAAATGATTGGATGAGGTTCATTCATATTATGGAGGTCAGTCTGCTTACTCAAAATTCACTGATTTAGATGTTAATCTCATCCAAAATTACCCTACAAGTTTATGCATAAAATTAACCATTGCTCCTGGTGCATTTTATAAAATACTGATGCTCAGGTCCCATCCCCAGAGATCCGGATTTTCTTGGTCTGGGATGCAGTCTGGGCATCTGGAGGTTTAAAAGTTCCCAGGATGTTTGTATTATGCTGCCAAGGTTAAGAACCTCTGGATTAGATCAATTAAGATTTACACCCTAAAACCGGAAGAGAGCCTGGCCTTTCTGGAAGCACAGGCCTCCTGATACCCAAACAAAATTGGGGTTAGCAAGGAAGAAGCAAGAGAGACACGCCACAGTTAGTGACTGGTTTTAGATTAGGAACCCATCATCTCTACCACAAACCTTAAACATAAACTATTTTTCTCATTGTGTATTAATATTTGCCATCCTCCTTGATTTATATGTGACTATTTAAATTTAAGCGTAAATAAATTAAATATAAATAAAACTAAACATTGGATTCATCAGTCACACGAGGTGCTTTTCACATGCTTAGGAGGTACCTATGACCAGTGTCTACCATATCAGTCAGTGCAAAGAGAGGATAATTTCCATCTTCACGGAAGGTCTGCTTGTGCAGCACTGACCTAGAGTGACACATATAAGCCCAGTTCGGTCTTCTCTGCAGCAAAAACCAAAGATACAGAGATTATCAAGGCCCAATTATACCCTCACAAAGCTTACCATGTGACTGAAGGAACATAGGATGAAAATGAATAATTACAATAAAGTGTGATATTAACTATCATAACTCCTTCACTCCACAAATATTTTGGAGGAAAAATGTATCATAATCTATTTCTTCATTTTTTTTTTGTTTTTTTATTAACCATCTACTTTTTAAAACATTTAAGGCCCATTTTTCTCCTAGGTATTAAAACAATACTTTCAAAAGAAGAATGTCTCTAAGCTTAGTTAACAGAGTGAGTGAGATAAAAGAGACCGCATGCGGCATGCACCTGTATTCCCAGCTTCTTGGGAGATAGAGTCTTGCTCTGTCACCCAGGCTGGAGAGCAGTGGTGCGATCTCAGCACCGCAGCCTCTGCCTCCCAAGTTCAAGTGGTTCTTCTTGCGCAGCCTCCCAAGAAGCTGGGAATACAGGTGCATGCCGCATGCCTGGCTAATTTTTGTATTTTTAGTAGAGATGGAGTTTCACCATGTTGGCCAGGATGGTCTCAATCTCCTGACCTCGTGATCCACCCGCCTTAGCCTCCCAAAGTGCTGGAATTACAGGTGTGAGCTACCGTGCCCGGCAGACATTTTTTAAGGTATCTGCCCATCCCACGAAAAACGACCTGCCCTTCGTTTTCCTCAGATCAGGAGTTGACTCATAGCAACCATTTTTGTAAAGCGTGACCACAAACTCTTAGCCATATTTGATGGGATCAGGAAGACTTCCATCTCAGTGCATCTGTGTTGCTATAAAGGATTACCTGAGGCTGGGTAATGTATAAAGTAAAGAGGTTTATTTGGCTCATGGTTCCGCAGACTGTACAAGAAGCAAGGCACCAGCGTCTGCTTCTGGTGAGAGCTTCAGGCTATTTCCACTCATGGCGGAAGCTGAAGGGAAGCTTGTGTGCGCAGAGACCACATAGTGAGAGTTGAGGGAAGAGTAGGGGGTGTCAGGATGTTTGTGGGAAACAACCAGTTTTCAACCTGAGTGGGAATGAGAAGCATGAATCCTGAAAGTTCACCAGGTGTTGGCCCTCCCTTGGAAAAGTCACAAGACACAGAGGTCTGCAACCAGAATGCAGCACGCCAACTCTGACATTTATAGTTAAGCTGATAAAGACATAATTTTACCTGCTCTGGTATAGACAAGCTCCCTGGGCAACCCAGTCATGAAAGAGTTGTGTGGCATTACAGTTATTCCATTTGAAAAGAGCAGTCTGGGGTGGCCTGGAGTGGCCACTGTCACACACACATGAAAGAATACTCATCAGGCTGTCTAGACGTGCCAAGAAAACAGGGACCTCAACAGTGGAAAAGAGAAATGGACCCATTTTGGAAGTTTTGTTTTTTGGTCAGCCAGTGAAATATTCTTTGTCTTCACTCTTTCTTCGGCCACTAACTCAATCTTTGCCACTAAAATTCCCAACAGAGACTTGTTTTAAGACGTTGTGTTAGCTCTTGTTTTTGCCACTCCACACTCCCCTGCACTGGCTGAGATGGATGGTTCCAGGACCCTGGTCTTGCCAATCAAGATCTTCCTGCCTGATGGGTCTGTCTGGAGCTGGCCAGGGGTGGGAGGTGACCAGAGACCTCTGATCTCTGCAGTTGCGGAGCTGACCAAATGAGAAGCTAACTTCAATTCTTGAAGCCCTGTCTCCTGCCATGTGGAGGAAGCTTCTTGCTCTAGCAGAGAATAGTGGGCATTCGGAAACCTTTAGAGGAATTTGCAAACCTTTAAGTGGATTACTAATGCTGTTTTTTCGGAGAGCAGAAATGCTGTAAAGGGAAAATATAAATAGAGAATGAAAGATGTTTGCTTTTCCAATATAGCCTAATGTTATTATAACTTTAATTCTGGGAAGTACATCTAAAAAAAAAATGCTGAAGTGGATTGAATGATGGTCCCTAAAAGATATATTTGAGTCCTAACCCTTGGAACCTATAAATGTGACACTGTTTGGGCAAAAGGTATTTGCAGGTGGAATTAAGGATTGCAAGATGAAATCACCCTAGATTACCAGGTGGGCCATAAATTCAATGACCAGTATCTTTATAAGAGACATACAGAGGAGACAGACCTAGAGATACAGAATGCTTTGTGAAGATGAAGGCAGAGACTGGAGTGATACAGCCTAAACCAAGGAATACCTGGAGCCATCAGAAGCTGAAAGGCACAAGGAGGATTCTCCCTGATAGGGTCTTCAGAGGGGGTCCTCTTACCAAAAGCTTGATTCTTGGGCTTCTGGTTGTCAGAATTGGAAGGAAGTAAATTTCTATTATTTTAAGCCAACAATTTCTTGGCAATTCTTTATAGCAGCCCTAGAAAACTAATACAAATGTTATATAAAAACCATGGTTGGCTGAATCATTCAAAACTGTGGCTTTAGGAGCTATATACCTCAAAACTTTGGCTTTAGGAGGTATATACCTAAAACCAGCTTCCTGTTTGTGTTAATTCTTGGTCTAACATTAAAAGAAAATTCAATAAAATGTTTGGTGTGTATCCAAAAATATTTTCTTTCAAGCTAAGCCAGATTTGGGGAAAGTCCTGGCTTGGTTTCACAGATGGGCTTTGAATTCTATTTGTTAAGTGAAAATCCATGTCATTTTTGACTGCCATTAGAGGTAGCAGATAAAGAGAATTTAAAAGAGAATCTTTATCTTTAAATAAATTTCAGACTGCTTATATAGGGTAAGACGTTTCTAACCATGCGAGTGTTTTGACAGATACACTTATGGCATTTAAAAGGACTTTCCTTGTCAGATTCCATAATCTTACATTTCAGGCTAAGAGAAAACATGCAGAAAGGGTAAAGTTGCTGTTATCCTTTAGGAAATAGGGGACACAGTCTCTTCCATACATTTCTTCATATGTTTACATGTTTCTAAGGCGTGTAGCAACCAAGGAGCAGAAATGGCACCTCCCTCTTAGAAAGCATCATAGGGTCCCCAGCAAGGAAATCATCCTAAGTGATTGTAAGGAAAATTAAGCAATTACATTTTAATTGATTCTTACAATGCCCCAGTGTGGTGGTTCAATATTTTTTCCAATCTCTTGGTGAAGAACTGAAGTGTTAAATGATTTTCCCCACAGCCTGCAGTGGCTCAGGATAGAGCTCTGTCTCCCAGGCATTTGCTTTAGAACACCGGGTCCTAAGTATTCATTTAATCATCCATATTGCTCACCTGCCTAGTCAAATCTTCAGAGAGGCACTGCTTGTCCTTAGTTCGAAGCCAGGTGTGGACTGCTTCCAGAACAGCTGCTTCCAGAATAGCTGTAGGTGGCTACCCATTTGCAGTTGCTTATGTCTGTTATCAACGCCAGAAAAAATCGAAGCTGGCATCTCCCTCCCACCCCACAACAGGCAGCCACTCTCAAAGGCTCAGATGCCTGAATTGCCATTAGATCCTCATTCGCCTCTCAGAATGCAACTCAGCCTGCAGCGATAACACACTCAATTGCTATCATTTCAGCATGGATTTGTCCAATACCATATAAAGAGATGAAGCCTGGGGTTCTTGAGAGCATGGGGATGTTCTTGAAGAAGACTGGGACAGGGAAAGTTCTCACAAAGGGCAGTGGAGATGCTGAAGCATTCCTCCTAAATAATGCTCCCACCACACAGAGAAACAAAAATCACAGAAGAAGGATGCAACTAAAGGAGGCATTTTTTAAAATCCAGGTATTTTATGCTGGCTACCAATATGTGGCAGTGGAGCATTACAGGTACCCTCTAGGTAATGTTGTTGATGCTGTGGTACTGTGCCACCCTGTATCAGGCTTTGCCACTGCAGTGCACCAGGCTGACTTCCAAATGCCATTATTCCTTTCTTTCTTTCTTTTTCTCTTTCTTTCTTTCTCTTTCTTTCTTTCTTTCACTCTTTCACTCTTTTTCCCTCCTTCCTTCCTTCCTTCCTTCCTTCCTTCCTTCCTTCGTTCCTTCGTTCCTTCCTTCCTTTCTCTCTCTCTCTCTCTCTCTCTCTCTCTTTCTTTTTGGCAGAGTCTCGCTCTGATGCCCAGGCTGGAGTGCAGTGGTATGATCTTGGCTCACTACAACCTCCGCCTCCTGAGTTCAAGCAATTCTCTGCCTCACCCTCCCGAGTAGCTGGGATTACACGTGTCCACCACCATGTCCAGCTAATTTTTGTATTTTTTAGTAAAGACAGGGTCTCACCATCTTGTCCAGGCTGATCTTGAACTCCTGACTTCATGATTCACCTGCCTTGGCCTCCCAAAGTTCTGGAATTACAGGTGTGAGCCACCACACCTGGCCCAAATGCCATTATTTCATCTCTGCGCCAGGGAACATCCTCTGGCAGCTGGAGTCCTGTCACTCCAGCTTGGTAACACCCCCTTTATCCCCAGGCAGCCCTTGAACAGAGACTCATGCATCCAAAACCCAGCTGTTCTGAAGCATTCCTCCTAACAGGAACAGAAAATCATGTATCCATACCCCAGCTCCTCCACATTCTGAGCTATGGGTACCGTGCTGGTACCCACAGCAGAGCAGCAAGATCAAGGTCCAATGCCCAGGTTGGTCATTTGCCTCACGGTGCACTTCTTTTTGGCTGTCTTTCTTTCCTGTCTTCCTTTTCCTTTCTATTAGTGTTTCCTGAGATCAGCTCCAAACAAGCACACACTTGTCTCAAGGTCTGATTCTGGGGAAACCAAACTAGGAGGGTTGGCAAAATTGTCTGTAGGGAGAACCTCTCTTCTGCCTAAATGACTTCTGGCTTTGCATTTCCAAAACCTTCTCTGTTGAAGTGTGCTCTCCTTCTTTCAAGAAAAGCTCAACCAGAGTAGTTATCTGGTCTAAATTCACATTTTCCTTCTTGCCTTACGATTTAATTGTTGACAGAGAAATACTTTCAGATCTATCATTTTTAATATACCTAGAAAGGATAATATGCCAGGGTACCAAGGTGGCATGGGGTGGGGGGAGGCCTAGGTGAATACCTAAACTTTCTCCCTACCCAGCAACACCAGGGAGTCTAACCCTGATCCCAGCTATCAACAGAGCCAAATGAAGAACTGGGGCTTTCTCCACCACCTTGAGAATAACCAACTGACTGCCACTTTTCCCCAATGGAATGGTGTCAGATGCACCCTTCTGAAACACAGAATTTAAATAAGATCCTAAATCTTATATTAGTCAAAACACTCAGGTTTCAATAAAAAACATCTCTTGTCATACAAAACACTAGGAAGATCTCAAACTAAATGAGAAAAGACAATACACACCAACACCAAGATGAAATCAACGTGAGAAATATCTGACAAGGGTTCAAAGAAGTCATCATAAAGATGCTTCAATTGCCAATTATAAAAAGACTTAAAACCAATTTTTAATATGAAAAATCTCAGAAAAGATTTGAAGATATAAAGAAGTACCAGAAAAATGTTTAGAACTAAAAAATACAATACTATGGAGAGGTCTACACATATAATTTTGACAACTGAGATGAAATGAACCTATTTCTCAAAAAATACACTATCACAACCCACTCAATGTCAAATAGTTGATGTGAATAGCCCTACAACTATAAAGGAATTGAATTTTTAATTTTAATTCAATTAAAATCTCCAGGCTCAAAGGGGAATGGAGAATTCAAACAGATGTTTTAAAAAGAATTAACACCATTCTAACAACACCTTCCAAAAAAATAAAAGAGAAGGAATAACTTTTCTTTTGGTTCAGGTTAAAGACCTAAATACAAAAAAGAACAAACAAAACCACAGTCCAATATCCCTTAATAATATAGATGTGACAATTCTTAATATAATATTAGCAAATGGAATTGTTGATATTATAAAGACAAGGTAGGTCTTTATGTCATGGCCTAGTAGGGGTTATTCTAGAGATGCAAGACTGGTTCAATATGCAAAAAGCAATCAATGTAATCCACTATATTAACAGGTTAAAGAAGCAAAATCACGTGATCATATCAATTGATACAGGATTGACAGTCAAATATAACACTCACTAATGACAAATACTGACAATACAGAAAGCAATGAATAAAGAATAACTTCCTCAACTTCATAAAGAACATTTCTAAAAACCTACAGCTAATATCATACATAGTGGTAAAAGAGTAAATTCTTTGCCCTTAACACCAGGAAAAGGCATGGATTTCCACTATTAACACTGCTATTCAACATACTACTAGAAGGTCTGGACAGAGCAAGAAGACAAAAAAGGAAGTAAAAGATAAACAGATTATAACAAAGAAATAATGCTGTCTATATTTACAAATTTCATGATAGTCTGCGTAGAAAATACCCAAAAGAATCTACAAAAAACCTCGTAGAAATAATAAGTGAACTCAATGAGTTTGCACGATACAAGATTGACATACAGACATACATTGTATGTTTATATACTAGCAATGAACATGCGGATGAAATTCTTAGAAATAAATCTAAAACCTGTACAGGAGTTGTATGCTGAAAACTACAAAATACTGATGAAAGAAATCAAAGCAGATAATAAATGGAGAGGCATACCAAATTAATAGATTAGAAGACTCAATAGAGTCAAGAAGTCATTTTCCTCCAAATCAATAAACGGATTTAACAAAATTCCTATCACAATCCCAGGAATAATTTCTGTAGATATAGACACCATTATCTTAAAACTTATGTGGAAAGGCAAAGAAACTAGATAAAATAACTAAAACATTTCTGAAAATAAAGTGGGAGGAATCATTTAATCCAATTTTAAAACTTAGATAGCTATAGTAATCAAGACTGTGTAGGACTGGGGTAGTAACAACACATAGATCCATGGTTCAGATCAAAGACTGACAAATAGCTCCACACAATTAGGACCAACTAATAACAAAGGCCTAAAAGCATTTATATGGAGGAGGGCTAGTCTTTCTAACAACTGGTGCTAGAGTGATGGCTATCTATTGGCAAAAAGTGAACCTAGACCTAAGTCTCAAATCTAACTCAATGTAGATTTAAATGGTAAACATAAAACCATTAAACTTTTTAGAAGACAACAGAGAATTTCTTTGGGACCTAGGTCTTGATGAAGAGTTCTAAAATAAAACACTAAAAACATAATTCATAAAAGAAAAATTTTGACACAGTGGACTACAACAATGTTTGAAACTTTTGCTCTGCAAAAGACCCTGTTAAAATGAAAAGACAAAGTAATATTTGCAAATTTCATATATAACAAAAGACTAATCTATACTGTATAAAAAACTCTCAGAAATCAACATTAAAAACATAATCCAATTAAAAAATGGCTAACAACATGAAGAGATATATGAACAGCAAAAATGCACATGAGCAGATGTTCAACATAAGTAACCATTAGGAAAATGCAAATTACGACCATGATGATATATCTGCGCACATGTACCAGAGCAACTAAAATTAAAAATGGGGACAATACCAAATGCTGGCAAGGATACAGAGAAAATGGATCACTCATACATTGTTGGTGGGAATGTAAAATGATCCAGCAATGCTCAAAGAACATGCATTCTTTTGTGTCTGAACTAGTTCACTAAACATTATGTTTGTGAGACTCACCTATGTTGTTGCATGTAGCTATAGTTTACTTATTTTATTATAGTATAATATTACACATATGGATATGTCATTATTTATGTTTTATGGTTGAAGGACTTTGGAATGCTTGCAGATTGGGATAATAGAAATAATACAGTGATGATATTTGTAATTATTGGTCTTGTCAGTCTTTTATTAAATTGTAATAATTCTGTTATGGAAAATAATTACAGATTTAATTTTCATATCTGTGCTTACAAAGGAGGTTGACTATCATTTCAGGTTTGTGGGTCATCTGCATGTCCTCTTTTGGGAGTCACCTGTTCAGTCTTGCTTACTTTCTATAGAGCTGCTGTGCTTCTTCATTTGTAAATGTTGCAAGTGTCTTCTTCCATTCTGTGAATTGCATTTTCTCTTAGTAATGTCTTTGGATGAACCCTTTTTTATACAGTACAGAGAAATTTCCTGTTTCAAGGGAAGAGAGAGGCCAAGGCATTACCATGTTTCCATAAAGATGGTGTAGTTTTGGAAGAAGGATGAAGTCCATAGGTGAGGATGCTTCCTGGTGCACCTTTGGTGTACTGAGGCAACAGTAAGCAGCACCCGCAAACTGTTGTGCCAACCCCAGGACCCAAAGGAGGCACCGACAGCTTGAAGGGCAGACAGTGCTCAGCAAGGACTGAAGCACATGAAAGCTTTTTGAACACAAATGAGATCCTACCCTTCCCTCCTTCCTCCAAATTCAGGAATCCTGGAAATAAAATGAGCAAGACTGAGACTGAGACAATGCAAAGTGTCTAGCAATGAGGAACCAGAAAACGAGCTTGCAAAATTCCACTTGTTAGGGTTGATGGTGCTAGGATATTGTGACCTAGAGGGGAAAAAAAATTAAAGGTGGGCAAAGAAAGAAATACTTGCTCGGATTTCAGAGAGTTACCAGTCTCATGATAGAAGTAACTGTTAGGATATGGTAGTCAAAAGAAGTGGTCAGTGTCAGGAAGGGATAGCTCCATTGGGTTGGGAAAAAAACTGAGATCTAAATAACTTGAGAAAGAGAGAAGTTTAAACGAAAGTTCCTCAAACTGAGTTTATCATGACCATTAACATCTCAGAAATGCTTCAAGGTGCATCTAGGCCAAAAGAAATATCTGATAGTGTAGCTCCATTTAATCATTAGTTAAGTTGGCACAATTTAAAAAGTATCTGTTTTGACAGCTTACAGAGGATCCTCATTATTTGCCTACTTACTACAATGTGTTTGTAATCCCAAGACCAAGCCTCACAGTGCTTTTTCAAGTCACTCAGGGACAAGAACAAGATACTGAACATTTTGAGTCACTTGAGCCACATGTTCCCAGCAGAGGTGACAACGCATTGCTCTGTCTTCTTGTTAAAGTGAATGTACTTTCTGTGGTTTGGTGCCACATTTCTCTCATCTTTTGTGTTTTACGTTAGTGAATTTGCTGTTTAAAATGACCCGAAACATAGTATTGGAGTGCTTTCTAGTGTCCCTAAGCTCAGGAAGGCTGTGATGTAACTTACAGAGAACATATATTTGTTAGATATTCTTCGTTCAGGCAGGAGTTACATTACTGTGCTGTAGGCCAAGAGTTCTATATTAACAAATCTACTCTATATAAAATAGGGTGTTTTTAAACAGAAGCTCACATAAAGCAAGGTTATGTATTGGTTGGTTGATGAAACTGTTGTGGTCAGAAGCTCGCAGGAACCACTCCTGTATTTCCCCTAGGAATAATAGTTCAGTATTAGCGAATTCAGTGTCCGAGGTGACTTTACGGAACATAACTACTGCGGATAATGAGAATTAACTGTAGTTATTTGAAAAGCAATACATATAAATTGAAGGAAAAAATATGCCTTTTCTTCATTCTTAAATATCCCAAATCACTTAAGAATGCGTGTTCTTGCTGAGTGCTATACAAGTTCTCAAACGTGGAATCAGACTGAGAACCACCACGTTCGTTTCTGGTTCCACTTTGCTTTTCACATACATTTAATAACAACAATTGCCGGAAACACAATTTCAAGAAGATGTAACATCTTCAATACAAATATTGCATGCTCTAATGATGAGATAGGCAAGTTACATTATCCCACAGGAATATCGCGTCTTCTGTGCTTCCCTTGGAAATTTAAACTATCCTGCAGAATCTTAGTAAATGTGCTGTGATGTCCTGGGCACCTCAGCACACTCTTTGGGAACTGTGGGTCTAATTAAAGAAAGTATAAAGCCAGAGTGAAACTAAATGCAGTTGGCCAACGAACAACATGGATTTGAAATGCACAGGTCCACGTATACATGAATTTTTTTCAATAAAAGTTACAAGTGACTGCATTGTATTCCATGGTGTATATGTACCACATTTTCTTCATCTAGTCTATCATTGATGGGCATTTGGGTCGATTCCATGTCTTTGCTATTGTGAATAGTGCTGCAACGAAAATACACATGCATGCATCTTTGCAGGGACATGGATGAGGCTGGAGGCCATTATTCTCAGCAAACTAAGACAGGAACAGAAAACTAAACACTACATCTTCTCACTTATAAAGTGGGAGCTGAACAATGAAAACACATGGACACAGGGAGGGGAACAACACTCACTGGGGCCTGTCAAGGGAGGACATGAGAGAAAAAAGCTAATGCATGCTGGCTTTAATACCTAGATTATAGGTTGATAGATGCAGCAAACCACCATGGCACACATTTACCTGTGTCAAACCTGCATATCCTGCACATGTACCCCAGAACTTAAAAAAAAAAGTTTTAAAATATTACAAGTGGAGTGTGCTTCCCTCTCCTGCCTCCCCTTCACTTGCCTCCTCCATCTCCTCCTCCTCCACTGTTCCTGGGACAGAAGGGCCTATACCTTCTCTTCCTCCTCCTCAGCCTACTCAACATGAGGATGCCAAGGATGAAGACTTTTCTGATGATCCACTTCCACTTAATCAATAGTAAATGTATTTTCTCTTTTTCATTGTTTTCTTCATAACATTTTTGTGGTCAAGGATCAACTTTATTCTGTTTGAGAGATAACCAATATGGTTATTTTTCCAATATAGAAAATTTATGAGAAATGGCAAAAATGTGGCTGGAAAACGAATTTTGAACTAGCAGATGAATACCACTTTGAAAGTGTTTAGTTTTTGTTCTGAAGCTAACAGAGATTCAAAGAAAGTTTTAAAGAGGAGAGAGTGGATTGGTAAATCTGTACATCGATATGCTTATATATAGATATATCTATGCATAGAGATAGATAAACTTATGTGTGCACGTGCGTGTTTGTGTGTGTGTGTGTGTGTATTATTGTTAAGTTTTAGGAGCATAACATGGTGGCCATGAGGGGTGGATTGAATTGAGGAGAAATTACAGGCATGGAGACTGGCCCATATAATAATTTTAGTGCAAGTTGAATAAGAATCTTACCCAAAGCATTAGGAAAATACTCTTTTCAAGAATATACTAAATTGGCTGGGTGTGGTGGCTCACACTTGTAATCCCAGCACTTTGGGAGGCCAAGGTAGGTGGATAACCTGAGGTCAGGAGTTCGAGACCAGCCTGGCCAACCAACATGGCAAAACTCCATCTCTACTAAAAATACAAAACTTAGCCAGGCATGGTGGTGTGCGCCTGTAATCCCATCTACTCAGGAGGCTGAGGCAGGAGAATCGCTTGAACCTGGGAGGTGGAGGTTGCAGTGAGCCAAGATGACGCCAACTGCACTCCAGCCTGGTTGACAGAGTGAGACTCTGTCTCAAAAAAATAAATAAATAAAAGAATATATTAAGTAGATTTTGTGAATACAGGGTTCAAAGGATTTAGTTAGTTATTAGAAATAAAGTGATGTGTACGTATCCTCTGACTCCTGGCTTCTTAGATTGGGCAGCTAGGTGGAAGATGATGCTATTAGCTAAGCTATATCCTGACCTGCCTTTCATATTATTTCCACTCCTGTGAGCTGTGGATAAATTAAAATTCAGTTTAGTCCATGTGTCAGGTGATCTCTAACATCACTGCTGGTGTCCATCACTGTTTCATTTTCTATCAATGCCAAACCATATTCCACGCCGAAGACAAGGAATATTGCTAATTTTAGAGTTTCAGGGACCCAAGCCTATACATTCCAGGCTATTTTCAGATTTTGTTTTCGAGTCAAGCCTTATTAAGTCAAACCTATGCCCATTAGTAAAGGCACCCAGGCAACTTTTCTACAATGAGCACACATGTGTAACAGTTAACACTCATCTTCCCTCTGGATTGTAAACACTGCCCATTAAACACAGAGACAGGGCTTACTAGAGGAGAAAGAGGTTGGGGTGAGTTTGACCACAGTCAAAGCCTGAGGAGTTCTAGGTGCCCAGTGGGCAGACACACTCCTGGATCTGGCCTTTGGAAGAGGTCAGTAGGTGCCCCCAGACAGGGAGACATCATCTCAGGAGCAGGCTGGTATCTTGCTGTCCCGCCAAGGAGCTGAGCAGGCCAAGCCTTTCCCTACTGAGGGAAGCCTCCATTTGCAGGGCAGGTTGAGGGAAAGAAACTAAAGCAAGGGCAGCCAGATTTTACAAGCAAGAGGACAGTGTACTTAGATGGAAGCTACCTCATGAATGTCAGGTGAAGAGGCAGAGCTAGCACTGATCATTTGGCATTCGCCTAACAAATATTTACAGAACACAGAACACAATGGATGACATCCTCGCTATTATTGATTCAAGCAGGGAAAGAGATGTCAAAGAATATATGTAATTATACTTTAAAAGTATTTACTGCCTTAAAATATTTAATAAATAGCTCACCTATATGATCATTGCTTCTTGCTATTCCTTCTTCTCCTGATATCCTGGGGCTTGATCCAATTGGATTTTCTCATTCATCTTTTCAGCAAGGATTTCCTTGAACAGCCCTTTAAAAATAGCAAAACTCCCACTCCCAGCATTCTCTGTCTTATTTTTCTCTGTAGCTCTTATCATCACCTAATATAACTATATAATTCATGTATGAATGTGCTTATTGTCTATCTCCTCTTCACCCCACACAACAATGTCAACCCTATAAAACCTGGGATTTTTTTTTTAAATCATATTTTTCACTGCTGTTTTCCAGCATCTGAAATAGGTCCTAGCATATAGAAGACACTCCATAAATACTTCCTGAATGTAGTTACAGTTTTGTTAAATGCAACAAGAAGAAAAAATACTGTATGCCATGACGTTGTATTTCGAAAGAATTTAACATGATCAGTCTGGGGTATCAGTAAGCTTTCTCTGAGAAAATGAGATTTAAGCTGATGATACGGAAGCAGGTAAGGGAAGTGATGGGAAGGGAAAAGAGTGGTCCCTTTAAATGATATCGAAGTGGGGAAGGGTGTGGTCCCGCCTAGGGATCCACCCCCGGGCCTGTGCTCAGTACCTAGGTGAGGACAGGCGTTTTGTTTTCCTGCCCAAATGTTGCATTTCCCAAGACCACCCTGGCCTGCCACGCCCCCATGCTGTGCCTGTAATAACCCTGAGAGCCTAGCAGGCAGACACACAGGCGGCCGGCCGTGGAGAGAAGTACATCAGCGGAGGAACACACTGGCGGCTGCATGTCAAGAGGACGGCACTAACAGGCACTGGCAGGCCAAGAGACCATCCACCGGCAGAACGATGCGGAGTTTGGGAGCGCGGGAGAGCCCCGGCCTCCGAGGGGCCTGACTCCAGGGGAAAACCATGTCCCTTCTGGCTTCTCCATCTGCTGAGAGCTACTTAAGCTCATTCGCCAAGCCTGCATGTGATCCATTTCTTGCGGTACACCAAGGCAAGAACCCCCGGATACAGAAAGCCCTGTCTTTGCAATAAGGCAGGGGTCTAATTGAGCTAACACAAGCCGCCTATGGAAGGCTGAGCTAAAAGAGCATCCTGTAACACACGCCTACTGGGGTTTCAGCTGTAAACATGCACCCTTAGACTAGTACATCCGTGGAGTTGTGGGGTCGGAGCCCAACAGCCTGCCTGTCTGTATGCTTCCCTAGAGGTTTGAGCAGCGGGGCACTGAACAAGCGAGCCACGCCCCCATCGCACACCCTACTTCCCGCTTCACTGAGACCAGAAGGTTGAGAAGAAAGGGGATCAAGGAGGCAGAACGCAGGCACCAGGCAGGGAGGAGCAGGCAGGGGCCGGGCAGGGAGGCCCTGTGCAAGGAGTGTGGGGACGGGTGCGAGCAGGAAGAGGGAGCTGCAAGACAGCCACTGCATGTGAACCTCACAGGCAGGGGAAGGCAATTATTGAGGGCCTTTTTCAAGCTGAACGGAGACTGTGGAGCTCTGGCTATTATGGAGGAGCTGAGCATCCTGGTCACATTTTAGAACATTTTCATGGAAAAACGTGCTCCAATCCTGCACCACAGTGGTTCTTAAACTTTTTCATCTCAGGACTCCTTTCCACTTTTAAAAACCACTGAAGATCCCAAAGAACTTTAATGTTTTTATTTTTATTTTTTTTTAATTTATCTCGTGTGTGTGTGTGTGATGGAGTCTCACTCTGTCACCCAGGCTGGAGTGCAGTGGCGCAATGTCGGCTCACTGCAACCTCTGCCTCCGGAGTTCAAGCGATTCTCCTGCCTCAGCCTCCGGAGTAGCTGGGATTACAGGTGAGAGCCACCACACCCAGTTAATTTTTGTAGTTTTAGTAGAGACAGGATTTCTCCATGACGGCCAGACTGGTCTCAAACTCTTGACCTCAAGAGATCCACCTGCCTCAGCCTCCCAAAGTGCTGGGATTACAGGCCTGAGCCATCACGCGTGGCCCCCAAAGAACTTTTATTTATGTGGGCTTTATCAGCATTATCTATTGATATTTATTGTATTTGAAATCAAAAGTGGGAAATTTTTAAAATAATTCATTTAAAAATAACAAAAATAAGCTATTACAGTAGCCTTGCCATCTTGGTGGGAGATCTGTTTCAAGACCCCCAGTGGATGCCTGAAACCAAGGAAAATACAGAACCTGATGGCTGTCAGTCCCAACATGTTCCCCTTTGTGTCTTCCACCCACAAATTTAATGACTTTTTCACCTTAACTAAGCACCTAGCACTCACTGTGGCCATAACTTCTGCAGTTTGAGATGTGACAGTAAAGCCAGTACAATTTTTTTCTTCATTGGAATTTCATGGATAGAAGATTCATTCTTACTGCAGATCTTAGCAACCTCAGCATCTAATTTTTTTCTTAGTAAGTCAGAAACTCTTGCTTTTGCTTAAAGGAATAAATTTATAGCTTTCTTTTTGGCATCTCCAAATTGCCAGCATCACCACTCTTGTCCTTTGGGACCATTATGAAGTAAAATAATGGTTTCTTGCACAAAAATACTGCAATATTGAGACGGTGTATCTGATCACTGAGACAGCTGAGTGACCAGGGGGTGGGTGGCAGAGACAAACGTGAATGCATTGGACAAAGGGAAGATTCACATCCTGGGCAAGACAGTGGTGCAGCAAAGGTTTCATCACACCGCTTGGAACAGTGCACAATTTAACACTCAGAAATTGTTTATTTCTGGAATTTTCCATTGACTATTTTCAGACAGTGATGGACCGTTTCTGCAGGTTACTAAAACCTCCAAAAGCAAAACCAAGTTTATAGGAGGAATACTGCACATGCTAACTGAAAGCACATATTTTGGCGGAAAAGTCACTCTATTTTTTTAAATCTCATGAGATGAATCACATCATTTCTCGTTTTTGCAAACTGTTTTAATGTCTGGCTTAAAAAAACTGTTAGGTCCTCATGGCTGCATGTGCAGTCACTCTGCTGCAGCATCACATGCCACAACCTCAAGAAAATCCACGTTGCCTCACAAGAGATAGCAAGTGAAAAAGGCAAATAACACTTAGTAATATTACAAAAATAATAAATCTGACTCCACCAGCCCTTTCCAGAGGGCCTTGAGCACCCCAGAGCCCCTGGCCACACATAGAGGCCCATGGCCCCAAGAACCTGCCTGCATGTGGCCAGCCTACGCTGACATGTTTGGACTGTGACTTCTAGAGCATTCTTCCATGGACATTACCATTCTCAACAGTAATAAAATCATGAAGGTATATGTATTTTTCCTCTTATCATCTCTCAATGACTCATAGATAGGAGCATCCGGAGCATCCTCCACCACCCATGTGTGTCAGACCATCCTTGCATTGCTGTAAATAAATGTCTGAGGCTGGGCAATTTATAAACAAAAGAGGTTTACTGGCTTGTGATTCTGCAGGCTGTAGAAGCCTGGCGTTAGCAACTGCTCAGCTTTCAGGGAAGGTTCAGGGAGCTTTTACTCATGACAGAAGATTAAACAGGGTGGATGTATCACATGGCCAGACCAGGAGCAAGAGAGAGAGTTGGGGAAGATGCTGCACACTTCTAAGCAACCAGATCTCTTGAGAATTCACTCACTATCAGAGGACAGCACCCAACAAGAGGGATCTGTCCCCATGTCCCAAAAACCTCCTACCAGGCCCCACCTCTACCACAAAGGATTAAATTTCAACATGAGATTCAGAGGGGACAACCTTCAAAACATTATCAGCATGTAAACTATAAAACAAAAGGGCACATTTTAAAAAGTGCTAACCTTTTCAGAACAAATGATTCATTATGTCTCATTAATACTGCCACTGTAAGTTATCTGAACTAAAAGGGTAGAAGAAATTTATTCCATCTCTCTAACATTTCTACATGTCACAAGATAATTAGTTTCCCTAGTCAAGTCACTCAAAAATTTAAAAATTATTTCTTGCATGTAATGTGATGCAGTTTACTTTGGTATTTTTTTCACTTTTGTTTATTTTTTGAATTAAGAAATTTATGGCTATCTAGGCTTGGCACGGTGGCTCATGCCTGTAATCCCAACACTTTGGGAGGCCGAGGCAGGTGGATCACAATGTCAGGAGATTGAGACCATCCTGGCTAACACGGTGAAACTCCATCTCTACTAAAAAAACAAAGACAAAATTAGCCGGGTGTGGTGGCGGGCGCCTGTAGTCCCAGCTACTCCGGAGGCTGAAGCGGGAGAATGGTGTGAACCCGGGAGGTGGAGCTTGCAGTGAGCCGAGATCGCACCACTGCACTCCAGCCTGGGTGACAGAGCAAGACTCTGTCTCAAAACAGCAACAACAAAAAAAGACATTTGTGGATATCTGAATTGTGCTATTTAATATATAACTTACGATCAATTGCAATCATGTAAGAATACTCTTGGGAAACATGTATTGATTTTAAGCTGTGTTGGAGACCTAGAAATATGTTGGGGGGAATAACTTGAGCTGAACAAGAGAAATATGAAACAATCTAGTAGTACTTTTAAAAAACTGTGTAAAGTTTTTTTTTTTTAATTTAGTCCAAAGTTTCTACTTTGTATTCATGCTTCTGATGTCTCTTAAATTAGCGTCATTATTATCCATTAGTTTCTATAACTAAAGCTATTTTATAGTAGTTCTATCATTGACTGAAAAAAAAATTTAAATTGCTGTAGGATTTAGACTTCTGAAATGGAATGGTGTTTTCAACTCTGCTGTAATTGTGCGTCAGTGCGGGCTGCTTCACCTTAGAGTGATGAGGGTTTTGTGAGAGATGTATAACAAATTGCAGGGCTAATCAAGGGAAAATTACCCAGCAGTTGAGGTGGGTTTTAATTAATTATATTGCTAGCTTGTTAGGGAGAGGTCTTTGAAAAGGTAATCAAAGAAACATCACATATGGGTTATTTGTTCTCTTAGCACTATTTTTAAAATGGAAAATTCTCTACTACTCTTTAGTCCATCGTCAAAGCCTCTCAAGGTCTTGGAGTGGAGCTAGGTGTCCTTCTGGTAACTTTCTGATTTGTCTCCCTTCTCCCTGTGTGGAAATAAACAAAAACCACTGAAATAAGAACAAACGAAGGGTGTTTGTTCAGAGCTTGCCATAGCAAGGGAGTTGGCCACCATCACTTGTGTTGGCAGAGACTCAAAGGCAGGCAGAGGAGTGGGAAACCTTCTTGGTGGAAAGAGGGGAGGGAAGGCTCCAAGCATGCCCTGATTGGAGGCTGTTGGTGTGGAGGAGCTGGAAGTGACTAACTAGAAATAGGGTCTCCTGTGTGATTGGTTAGGGGGGGTATGTTTGGCTTACTCTCTTTCCTGGAAAATATACAAGATAGTAAGAGCAGGCACCTGTTCCATTATTAACATCTATATCCACAAACTCTAGAACTGAACTCCTCTTTAAAGGGTGACCAAAAGCACTTGCACATGGCGGGGACGCAGTGGCTCACGCCTGTAATCCTAGCACTTTGGGAGGCTGAGGCAGGTGGATTACTTGAGGTCAGGAGTTCGAGAACAGCCTGGCCAACATGGTGAAACCCCATCTCTACTAAAAATACAAAAATTAGCTGGGTGTGATGGTGCATGTATGCCTATGATTCCAGCTACTTGGGAGACTGAGGCAGGAGAATCGCTTGAACCCAGGAGGTGGGAGTTTGCAGTGAGCCAAGATCGCGCCACTGCACTCCAGCCTGGGTGATAGAGCAAAACTCTGTCTCACAAAAAAAAAAAAAAAAAAAAAAAAACCTCTTCTTTATAGCAAAACACCAACCACAAAGTGCAAAGGAGCAATGGAAGTAGAAAATCACCAGCGTTGCTAGTGGAACCATAAATGACGGCTTAAACTAGCAGTGACTGTTTCTTTCTGTTTCTCTTTGAGACAGCCTCCAAGTATGTCCACGCACATTACCTTTTAATTTGAAAGGAATGAAACTAGTAACTTCACAGTGGGGAAAACGGGTAGGTACCACCTTAACCAAGTAACCAGTTAATCTAATCCAGGATTGGAACAAATAAACATAGCCTTTTGCAAAGTATGCACTGAGAGGAACATAACACTCAGTGGCCTTCCTGGTGAAAAAGATAAAGATACAGGATAAAAAGCATAACCTAAATTTAATCTAACTCTGATCACGTGGGAAACAACAGATGAGCCCGAATTGAGGAACATTTAACAAAACAAATAGTTTGAATTCTGCAAAAATGTTAATGTCATGTAACCAGTACACAGAGGAACTGTTTCAGATTAAATAGGCTAAAGAAACATGACAGCTAACTAGCACACATGATTCTGGATTGGATCCTGAACGGAATGTGGGGTTTCTGGTTTGTTTTTTGCTTAAAGGACATTAGTTGGATAATTGGTGAAATTCTAATAAACTGATATTAGATAATATTATTATCTATTTCCTTAATTATGCTATTTCCCTAATTATGATAACTGCACTCTGGTTACATAAGACACTGTTCCTGCTCTTAGGAAACACAAAATGAAGTATTTAGGGTTAAAGGGGTATGTTATATGTCACTTGCTTTCTGACAGTTCAGGAGGAAACATAAACAGTCGAAGAATGCTAAAGCAAACACAGGAAAGTGGTGATATTTGGGAAATATGGACAACTGGTATTATTTAGATTTTCTGTAAGTCAGAAAGTATTTCAAAATAAAAAGTTAAATGTGAAAGAAGTTAAAATTAAACCTGTTACGAGGATTAAATGAGTTAATGCTTACAAAGGATTTAGAACATAGACCTTCAAATATTAATGATTAGATGTAATTATTATTATCATAGAATTAAGAAGTGGCAAGGCTACCTCTATCTGGCCTATAAACCATTATCCTTAATTCCCTCATCCCTGAACTTCATCATTCAGAGTTTGGAGAAATCCAATGAGATATGGATAGAAAAGTCTTCACATAAACTGTGAAGTGTTGTGGTTTGGAGAATGCCTGTAAGCTTGGATATGAACTCAGATTCTTGTGTGCAGCTATCTGATGACCTTTGTCTCTATTGCTGATGAGGTTCTTTGAACTCAGAAAGTTCAAATAACATCACTGAAGGGACAAAGTCAGAACTAAAACCCAGAGATCCCAGCTTTCAGTTCCTGTCTTTTTAATATTGGACAGTGGGTTACAAGGAGAAGTTTGGGAAAGGATAGTTTTTCTCACATACCCACGTTTTTCTATTGCTCTCTCTGGTAGAGCTCACTGCCAGCTGAGGTCAGGTTGTGGCCCCAGGACCCCACCTCTGAGACCAGCCTCTATTTCCCGGACGGGAGCCCACAGACTAGCGCAGGTGTCAGCAAGCCTAAGGGCAACCAATTGCATTTTGGTGTTATCTTTCCTACTGCTGATACTGAAAATGGCATCATTCCTATATCTGAGGCTAAAAAATACTGTTTTTCTCTCCACCTGAAAATGTTGACAGAAAGCTAGGAGAAGCTCCTGTTGGTCGAGGATTTTGGCCCCTACACATATCCAAATACCTGAAGCGTTTTTTTCTAATGGTGGTCTATTTCCTTATGAATATTTCCAAAGACAAAGGGAACTATTTTTTTAAAAAATCTATGAGTTGGCTAGGAAACAAATGTTTCTACCTAATCTTAGCAGTGGATAATGGGTTCCAAAAAGCAAGAATCTGAAATTTTTTTTTTTTATACTGATCGGCCACATGAAAATTTGTTTCACTGATTAAATAGGAGGAGCCCAGATATTGAAGATTTTCCTTTCTGAGGTACTAATTTCCCAAGCAAGGGAAGAAATCAATGTGTTTCTGCAAAGCTACAGATGGAAAATCTCAGGTAAATCAGAAAAAGAAGACATCATGTTTAGAGAAAATGGTCCTAAAAGTTTCTATCGGTGAGTTTTCTCATCTGTAAAATAATCTATATAGGTTTATTGCGAAATTCGAGTAGCATAATGAATGGGAGAAAAATATATTGATATGAACAATAGTTAAGTGAAACAAAATAGCCCAGATTCACCAATGGTGGAGTTAGAAAATATTTACTCTTCATCCCTGGCCCACCTGAGTGCTTCTCAGCTGAGTAACTGAGCTTCCTGATTTGGTTCATTGTTCATGATGTGCTTCAAATTCCTGATATGGGAAGGAATTGTCCCTGTGAAAGCTTAGCTGGTTAGTTAACACGGGGTGAGAAAAGGAGAACTGAGAAACCCTGAATTTAAAAAAAGAAAGGAAATTCATGTTATTATGAGCAAATGGATAACAGCAAGTGGATTTCTGAATGCTGCCTATCTGTAGGAGTAAGTTTGTTGTGGTTTGTTGTTTTTGATGATGTTTTTAAGGAAAATAATATTATAGTGCCAGAGGAGCTCAGGAATTCCTCATGAATCTATAGACCAATAAAATAATTAAATAATCTGCTCCTGGTGTCTCTGAGCAATTAAAGGGTGCCAAAATATTTTATTTACCATTACACTTTGACAGACGCAGTCATCAGCATATAGCTTTCTGTATATAAACTGGCATTGTGGTTTCGTTGGGAAGCAATAGATTTAAGTCAGTTGAGTGACTGTGTATTTACGGCCTCGATCATAAGTAATGAACTCAATGCACTTAAAATTTTACAACAGTAGTTTGCATATTCTCCTTAAGATGGTAGTTTTTCTACTTCTATAAAGTTGACTGTTATTGGGACACTTTTATTTAACTCATTAAAATTTCTTTAAGACATCAACTTTGGCAACGTTTATGCAGAAAGGATAGTAAGTGTATAAAATACATATACACTATAAGAAGTGTATAATTTTTTTCTGTTTCAAGATAATGGCTACTGTCATTTATTAATTACTACAATTTATTAGGTATAACATGTCAGGCACTGGGGGAGATGCTTTTAACACATGATCTCTACCTCTTACAACAAACCCTGAAGGTAGGTACTTTTTTTTTTTTGAGACGGAGTTTCTCTCTGTCGCCCAGACTGGAGTGCAGTGGCGCCAGCTCGGCTCACTGCAACCTCCGCCTCTGGGTTCAAGCGATTCTTCTGTCTCAGTCTCGAGTAGCTGGGACTACAGGCTCATACCACCAAGCCCGGCTCATTTTTGTATTTTTAGTAGAGACAGGTGATCCTGTCCACCTCGGCCTCCCAAAGTACTGGGATTACAGGAGTGAGCCACTGCGTCGGGCTTAAGGTAGGTACTGTTATACCCATTATACAGAAGAGAAACAGAAGCCCACAGACTTTGCCCTCTGTGCCCCTCTGCTATTAAGAGAGTGAGTCTGCAGTATTTCCTTTCTCTATCCCCACCAGCCATGGGTCTCTATCAGGTTGTTTTTTTGTTTTTGTTTTGTTTTGTTTTTGTCACTTTTAACCACACTGTATTTCACATTTATAAAATATAATTTTTTTTAAGAAATCTATGTGACACATTGTTCATTCAGGCATTTCCGCAGAATTCCATGTGTCAGACATAATTAATACAATTGGGGAAATACTGAGTAAGCGTTTTCAGCCCACACTTTTGTTTGAACACAGTGCATTATGCCCACTCGATTTTAGTTTAATTCCCGTGTTGTTTTACATTCCTGTAAACTCTTTGAGGGAGTTTTGGGCGCCCACTGTCTAACTCAGAGTTCCAGGCTCAAGGTAGGCACTAATGAATGCTGAACAAATTGGGTAGCCAGTTAATTGCTTCCCCACCCCCCAAAAAAGCGTAAACTACTTAAATTAACGTAATTGTGGATTTTTAAATAATACATTTAATGGAAGATCTCTGTCTCCAAAATGTGCCTCCTTGTAGCGATTGAGGGTGTGGGGTGGGGTGAGGGGTGACTAACCAGTCCCCCTGAAATGGGCCCAACCTTAGCAATATTACCCATCTGCCTGGCACTCCCCTACACCTGAGCAGCTTTTTGGGTCCGCGAGAGAACCAGCGGGGTGGGGCACCCAATGCCAGGAGAGCGCGCGGAGAGCCACGTTGAAGTTCAGAGGAGAGTATTTACCAGCAAACAAAGGGCGGCGCGGTTCGGGGTCCTAGGACCAGCTGCAGCCGCCTCTAGAAAACGCAAGGGCCGCAGTGATAAGTGGACATTCCGCACGCGACCAGACGGACACTCGATCTGCACCTCCCCGCGGCCCCGCCCGCAGGCTCCAGCTGCCCGGCCCGCAGCCGCCCACTGGCTCCCGAGGCCGCTTCACCACGTGTCCTGCAGGCCGCTACCCCAAGAACTTTCCGTCCCTCTTGGGGTTGGGGACTGGCAGTGGGGAAGGGCGGGCAGGTGGGGGTCTCCAGGGAGCACCGTTACAGGACTTGGCGAGGGACCCTTTCCAAATGGAAGGTGGCCCGCTCCCAAGTCCATCCCAGATCCTTAGAGAAGCTCCGGGAGCGAGGGCCAGGCAGCAGCTCGGAGCCTGGCTGAGAGAGAGGAACAAAGGGAGCGAGCGAGCTGGGGAGGATGCTGCGCTTCCCTGCGCCCCACCCAGCCGGCTGCCAGGCGCTGCCAGGCGCGCAGGTAGCCCGGCCTTCGGCGCTGGCGGAGGGAGGTGTTGGAGAGGGTACATAAAGACTCACTTCCGCCGGGGCAGGCGCCCGGACTCCCTCCCCGCCGCCCACAGCCTGTGGGCATTCCTGCATCCCTGCCGCCGCCCGGGACCCGAGTGCCCCGGGGGTGTCCAGGCGCGGTGCCAGGCGGGTACTGTGCAGGTAACCCTCGGAGGAACTAGGGCTGGATGGAGGCGGCGGCCGGGGAGAAACACGCCTTTTTAGGCAGCCGTGCTGCCCCGCACCGCCCCACGCAGCCCAAGTCTGCAATCACTCTCCGCGAGAAGCAGGGATCCGCGCGCAGCCAGGGAGCGCCCCGCCTGCGCTCGCCGGCGGGCAGAGCTGCCGGGCCGGGGGCGCGGGGAGGGGGCAGCCCAACTTCCCAGTGCGCGGCTCCCGCCCGCTAGGTGAGCCTGCAGCTGGGAGGATGAAAGGGATGGCGAAGAGGGAGGGGGCTCTGGGGCGAGCGGAGGGGGCGAGCGGAGCTCGGGGGCGGGGCGCGGCGCAGCCTCGGTGCGGGGGCCGGGAGCCGCTGCCTCTCCCCGGGGCTCCGGGCCGCGGTTCCTCTAGCCGCGGGAGCCGCCGCCGCGTTGTCCGAAACAATGAGGCGTGCGGCGCGGGGCTGAGCGCAGCCCCCCGCCGGCTTTGAGGCCGAGCCACCCGCTGTGCCCAGCCGCCCGCGCTTGCAGCTGCCGCCGGCGTGGAGCAGCGCTGGCTCCGGAGAGGTGATCCCGCAGGCCGCCCGGGACCGGAGCGCTGGGCAGCTGGAAGACCCCGGAGTGGGAGGAGGAGGACTCGAGGACGACTCCAGCCGCACACTAGCCTTTTGCAGCCCCCAAGTTCGGCGGCGTGAGTCGGGAGCCCCCGGCTGGGGTCCCAGCTCTAGCGGGCGTCAGTGTGAGTGTGGGAGCGCGTGGCGCGCGCACCCGAGCGGCTGCTGGGGAATAAAATGTGACACGCACGCCTCGGACTCCAGTGCCGCGCGGCCAGGGGGAGCGCCGAGCACCACGGTGTCGTGCGCTTCGAGGCGCGGTTTAGGCAGAAAGCTGGTAAGAGAGGGCACTGGCTGAGGGTGGGCGACACCTTCCTCGGTGGCGCTGCAGCCTGCGCGCTGCTCTGCGCGGAGTTACACTCCCCGTTTAGGGGCCAGACCCGTGTGTGGGGAATATTGAAGGTGGTTTGGGGAGAAGCAGGAAATTCTGGAGAAGCGAACAGGAGGACGCCTTGCACTTTGGGGAAGGGCGGATCCAGTTGTGCCCCTGTGGCTCAGTAACGGTGATCTTTTATTTTTGGCTCTGGAAGGGAGTGAAGATTTTTGTCTTTCTTCAGTACAAAACTGCACTTCTTAAAGGTTAAAGTGTGTTCTGTTGATTTCTGGTTCTCTGTAGCTATAATGTTAGGGGTAGTAGGGATCTTTAGAATCCTAAATACGCGAGTGTTAATTCTTATGTAGTTGGCAGGCGGCAAACTCCGCTTTTGGGTTTACTTTCCGCGGTGTACAGAGTGGATATTTGATGCATTCTTTGGAGTAGGGAGTGTGACGTCCATCTCATTCGGATTTGCCGGTTCTGTGTTGGGGGACGGAACTCATGGCTCTCGCAAGTGCTGCCTTCCAAAGAGCTGAATAGCTGTGTTTGGAGAAGCTGTGCTTTCCAGGAATTTAAATGAGACTTTTTGTGATTGCCTTCCAGGTCTCTCCTCCTAGTACCATATTTGTTTTGTCAGGCTGAACTTTCAAAGCTGTTTTGTAATCTGAGAAGCACTTTTGGGGGGAAAGTAATGCTTGGCTGGATTTTTGTGAACTTATTGTTATTGGACATGCGAAAAATTTGGCGAGAGGCAAACCATATTTGGTTGAAATCATTGTCTTTTGCACCACTGCCCTTCTGACCATAAAGGGACATGCTGGCCCTCCTCGCCGCGGACTGCCTGCTTGGGTGAGGGGATCTTTGGTGGACCGGCAGCACATTTTGTATTTAGAGAACTTTCTGCACACTTGAAAAACCGCATGCTGGTTACTTTGATGCTTCAATTTTTTGAAATTCTGATCAACATTTTTTGCCAACTTGAAATATAATTTATGACTAAGGAGAATTCCAGTAAAGGGAAGTGCTATATATATATATGATGTATATGTATATACATACACATAGGATGATATACACACACACACATATATATATCATCCTGTTGCTGCAAATTTAAGGTTAAACTTCTGAAAACTCTGAAAATTTAGGGTTAAAACCTCTTTTAAAAGGAAAAATGATGAGTGGCCTTGAACCAGTTTTTACTTACTCCCCTTCCCCCATTATTTTTCTGGAACTGACAACCAAAATTTTTATAGCACATGAGGAATTTTATACTAACGCATTAAAAGAAACTGTTGGCAAAGGTAAATGGATATTGTGCTCAAAACTGATGAAACCTTAAAATAATAGGTGAAGTGCCTTGAAATTTACTGCAAAGTTAAAAAGGTACTCAGACTTTTTGGAATTCTCTCTCCGATTGTTACTTCAATAGGTATAAATTACAGCATCTTACCTTTTTGCTTGATGCTGTGAAAGCTTCTGGAGTTTTGAGTTAAATCTCTTGTAGAGATTGTGATAGGAGTCACCGCTTTATATGGAGTACTGAGCCCCACAGTTCAGAGAGGCTTTGGATGGATACTCTTGGAAAGAGGTCAGAGCGAGGACCAACATTTGTTGAGTTTGCTATGTGGTGCACACGATCTAGGAAGCAAGGATACAAAATTGAGGATATTTAGACTAGAGGATTCAAGGTTGAGACAATTTAACATTTGAAAATATGTGAATGATTTATTATGCAGCAGAGGGCAATTATCTGTGTTGAGTTTCTGATGAGGATAATTAAGAGGGAAAAGGTTTACTCTGTGGGGTGAAGACATAAGTTGAGTCTAGAGTGTTGTGGCCAATCCAGCCAGCAAAGATTGGTTAAACAGTGGAAGGACTGCTGAAAAAATTCCTGTACGTGCTTATTTCTGGAGGTTCCATCCCCCAACCCCGAGCTTCTCCTCTTTCTGAGATGACTTAAGTGTGTGAGGCTCTGTTCTATTGCTTATACTGATACTGATTGAAATTTTACCCTCCAGGTTTAGAATTTATCCAAGCATTTCTCAGGTGCTTAAATCTTTTCTGAAATGACAAACTCATTTCTAGGCTTCTGCCCCTCCTGCTTAGGTAAATAAATGATAGGTTCCTTTCCAAAAACTTGGAGATATTTGTCCTCTGGGAAGCTCTTAATTAAAATGCAGATTTGCTACCTCATTGGTGAGACTTTGAATAAAAATATCTTATGCGTGATAATAAGGACAGTCTTTGTTAATGCATTTGTTCTTTAAGAATATTGTGTTATTCCTGATCGATTGAGTTTTTTCTTCTCCTGGATTTTCTGTAATAAGATCTTAAAATTTAATTGCTTAAATTAAATTAAGTACTTAATTCAACATGCGTAAATATCTAAGGGAATTAGATAGTACCCTCATGGCAGGTGTATGTTAAGGTTTGATTTTCTAAGCATTGAAACCTGAAAGCCCATCCCTTTAAAAAAATGGGATGAAATTCCCAAATGACTATAGAAGTAATAATTGCATATAATTATATACTAATTTTGGAAAGTGGAAGGGAAACACAGGTGCGTATTTGCACAGAAATTTTCAATGTTCTTACACCAATTGTTGATGCCAGTGCCAAACACTGAATGGGCTGTGGATGACCAGCCACCGTTAGTCAATTACTACATTTTCAGTTTAATATGGCTACCATTTTCCCGAAAGCTCTCCTTCCAACTTTTGAGACATTTGTTTCTAAATGTTATCAAGTACACAGTGCAAAGATATCAGTGTTAGAGAAACACGGATTTATTATGCCCCTTCCAAAATTTGAAGTTTTCCCTTACTTGGTCCCAGCCACCTCCCACCCCTCCCATGGGATTGATAGGGGAACGGTTGCAATTCAGAATACTTGGAGTCTACCTAGTCCACAGGTGAAATACATTTAAAGGGGATGAAGTATGACCTGGGCAGTCCTAAGGCTTTGCAGGAGTTGGTGATCTGGTCCAGCCCCAGCATTGGTCCTAGCCCTGGTAAAAGCAGGGTCCCTGCAGTTGTGGGACTATTATCTTCACTTGCAGGTTCCTGATTATCCCACAGTACCCAGTGCCTACTGGTTGGTTGGGGGAATTGTTCTGTGCATGGAAATGACATCAGAGGCATGCTGCCCACTATGGGGGACTTCTATCTGGACAGAACTGTTGTGTGCCCTGCTGGCTTCTACTGCCCTCTGTGGTCTTGTCTAGGGAAGAAGTCCAAATTGAAGGCAGGTGGTGGCTTCAAAAAGCTAGAAGCATGTGAAGCCTAGTTTTGTAGTTTTGCACTGGACTTTCTTAGAGAGCTAAGGAAAGCTATTGGCAGGTGCTCCTGCAGTGACCAGCACTGGAGAAAGACAGCCTTATCAGAGCTCAGTTTCCAGGGCCGGAAACGGAAGGTTGACATGAAATCCTTTCCAATATGTCTTCTGGTGTGAGATTCCACAAAATTGATCATTGTAAGTTTTGGCATACTTAAAAGCTAATTCCTCTGCAACCCCAGGAGATAGGAGTAATTCAAAGAATAATAGTAGTAACTAATTTGCACTTATGAGGTACCACATCCTGCCATTTGCTTTGCACGGATTATCAAAGTGCACTTTAGCCACAATCCTGGGAGGTATCATTACGCCCATTTTACAGACGAGAAGACTGAACCTCAGAAAGGTCAAGTGCCTTGGCAGAGCTGGGATTTGAACCTGTGTCTCAGTGTCCAAAACCCATGCTGTTAGACTGAGATCCACTCAACAGAGGAAAACAAGAATGACAACTCCTGCCATTGTGTGGGGCCAGAGACCAACTGTGACTGTAAGTTTCATGTCCTCAAACCAGGCTGAGCCTGCTGAATGGGGAAAATTGTATACAATGGAAGAGGATGTCAGGGAACCCATGTATACAGAAAGCATGTGTTCATCAGAACCTGGAAGCAGAAAAAGGTTTAAGGTGCAACTTAAAAATGGACTATGAAATGTGGAATATCCAGGCAGTCAATATCAGAATGAGATTTGGGCTGATATGAAGCATGTCATATCAAGTGAAATTTCCAAGGAAAAATTGAGGCTAAGATTCAAGAAAATGATCCATCTGCTTTGAGTTACTGGGTTGGTAAGGAGAGCAAGCTCAAAAAGTAGTCTCCTGGTGCATTTAGAAATACATTGGCTAAAGCATTAGAGAATACACTGTAAAGAAAAATTCTACAATGTCTTGATTATAAGCCCTTGTTTTCAGAAGTTTATAATTCACACATTAAATTCTACTCTGGGCTGCTTCTACTGTTTAAGCCCAAGAGAAAAATGCTTTATTAAATTTAAAACAATTGGTTTTTCATGTTCAAATTATACAAATGTTTCAAGTAGAGGTTCTTGCATGTTGGTAATTGTTGTTTCTAAAATGACTTCTCTTTAAATTAAATATAGTAAAGGGTTGGTCTCTTAGATAATCCAATAGCTTTCATTATTCAGAAGTAAAATGTAAAAGTAGCTTCTTTGAAAGTGTAATGATGACCTTTCTGAAATGTAAGTATATTGCTAGGTGTTAAAAACCCATAATTGTGCCACTGACCTCAAATGGGTAGAAAAAAGTACAGTTAATATAGTTACAAAATGGAACTGTACATGTAGGATTAAATGAATGGATTTGTTTTTATTGTTAGAAGAGGGATCTTGCTATGTAAATCATATTTTAAAATTAGGGCAAGTGTACCCCATTGGAAATCTCTGTATGGGCCCTGTGCGGTGCCTATAATACCAGCACTTTGGGAGGCTGCTGCAGGCGATTGCTTGAGCCCAGAAGTTTAACACTAGCCTGGGCAACATAGCAAGACCCCCATATCTACATAAAATTAAGAAAAAACTAGCTGCGTGTGGGGTCGTGCACCTGTAGTCCCAGCTACTCAGGAGGCTGAGTTGGGAGAATGACCTGAGCCCGGGAGTTTGAGGCTGCAGTGAGCCAGGATCACTCCACTGCACTCCAGCCTGGGTGACAGAGTGACCCTATCTCAGAAAATAAAGAAATAAATAAAAGAAATTTTCATATGAAAAAAAGGATTGTCTTTAAAAAGAACATATGTGCACACATACACACACAGACACACTCACTTGCAAGTAGGTACCAGAGGAATAAATTCTTGCATTATGTGTTGTTACATCAGCAATCAGGAGTGGGAACTTGAACTAAGATACTTGAGCATTAATTGTTGAGATTCATGGCTGTTGCCTAACAAAATCAGGACAAGAGCCTAGCCCTTCCAACTGAAGGAAGAATATTCTCTTTCCTATATGGCTTATCTCTGAGAAAATTTTATGTTCCAAATTATATGTGGCTTGTGAGAAGCCAACCAAAATGTTTAAGGTTTAAACTTTCTCTTAGTTTGTTATAAACAGGATACATATGGAAAACATACTTTTACTTATGTATGTAAATATATGTGAGTGTGCATGTTTGTGTAAATGTTCTTTATGATGACAGCAGACATCATGCTCAACATGCAAGAACCTCTACTCCCTTGGTCCCTTTGGTGATATGCAGAATGCATTTGACTGTTGAGACTAACTTTTGACATTGGCTTCTCAGGCAGGTCCTTCCGGGAACCTGGCCCAGGCTGATGACTGGAATCCTACATATTGGTTAGCTGGTCTCTGTGATGACAGAGACTGAACCACTTGAGATGTTTTAGGTCAGCCAGAAGTTCACCGAATACTATAGGTGATTCAATCTTTTTTCTGGAGACCAGGCAACTATTTGGAATTGCCCTGAATTATAGTGCCTTTTAATCACTATAGACATAGGCAAAATAATTAAGACCGTAAGCCTAAGAGTTATTTTAAAAGAAAACTATATGCTCTAATTTCTAAGGTAAATTTTAAATAATTTATGAATAAATGGGAAATAGACAAGTGTAATATGGTTTTCTTTTAAAAGTATGCCAATATATGTAGAGCTATGTATATAATTGGTCTATAATTTCTATTATATACATTAGATATGTATATAATTGGTCTATAATAGTATATTATTGGTCTATATGTATATATAATAGTATATTATTGGTCTATATGTGTATATAATAGTATATAATTGGTCTATATGTATATATAATAGTATATAGTTGATCTATATGTATATATAATAGTATATAATTGGTTTATATGTATATATAATAGTATATAATTGGTCTATGTAATTGGTCTATATGTATAATAGTATATAATTGGTCTATATGTATATATGTAGGTCTATATGTATAATATAGTGTATATTAATTATAGTTTATATATAGATTATTTATATATAGACTATATATATAGTATATAACTGGTCTATATAATTGGTCTGTATGTATAATAGTATATAGTTGGTCTCTCTATATAATGGTATATGATTGGTCTATATAATAGTATATAATTGGTCTGTAATGTATATAATTGAGCTACAATGTATAATTTCTATCATATACATTAGATATATATATAATTGGTCTATAATAGATATGCATATAATTGGTCTATAATTTCTGTTGTTTAAAGGGCAGCTTACCCCCTCTGAGTGACAGTGTCGTTAAAAAACATTCTTCTGCCTGATGTTCAAAATTAGTAGCTGGGAGAGTTGAACTAATTAAGTAATTGGCCTGACTCAATACTTGATATGTTGGAATAACATTCATGGGGTGCCATTAATAGGTTATTTCATTAACTATTTGAGGTGGGAGAGTTTCCAGAGTTGACTTGATAGCAGTAAGAAAGTGTCTGAAAGATATGGCTTTAAAATAATGTGATTGCTTCCATAAGTTAAATCTAAACATTTGTTACTTGCTTCACTCTACACGTTGCCTCACAGAATTAAAACACGTCATGCTGTATTATCATCATATCCTAATAATACCCCACATATCACCACTGGATACATACACAGAAAAAGCAGGGTTAATTTTTTTTGTTTGGCTTTTTTTTCAATATTGTCTGAGGACTGTTAAACACAGTATTAGTTGTAGAACCAGAAGTGGATGAAAGAAAAGCTTTAGACTGTATAACACAAGTGCCTCTTAAGGGGTAATGGAAGGACTCCTGGCCTAAGGAACCTCGGTTGTTTCTAGATGGTGCATATCTATCCCAATTATAATTTGGAAGCCCATGAGTATAATCAAGGGCTTAATGTGCATGTTTTACAGGTAAAACTAAACAAACCCATGTTACTCCGTGTCGATCCCTATCTTTCAATTGCCCGAGTTAGGTCAATCTTCTTACCACACTGTGTTGAAAATGAGAGGTGATTTCATAATGTAGAAATATAGTCTTCCCTCGGTATCCTTAGGGGATTGGTTCCAGTATTCTCCATGGATACCCTAATCCATGGATGCTCAAGTCCCTGATATAAAATGGCATAGTATCTTTGCATAACCTAGGCAGATTCTCCTGTATATTTTAAATCAATTGTTTCTAGGTTACTTATAGTACCTAATACAATGTAAATTCTATCTAAACAGTTATGCTGTTTTTTGTTTTATTTTTCTTTGAGGGACAGGAGTCTTACTGTTCTCTCCAGGCTGGTCTTGAACTCCTGGACTCAAGTGATCCTCCTACCTTGCTCTCCCAAAAATGCTGGGATTACTGGCACATGCCACCACGCCCAGCCTGGTTTTTATCTTTTATAATCAGGATTTCACTCTGTTGCCTAGGCTGGAGAACAGTGGTGTGATCATGGCTCACCTCAGCCTCAACTTCTTGGGCTCAGACAATCCTCCCCGCTCAGCCTCCTGAGTAACTGGGATTACAGGTGTGCACGACCACACCTGGTTACTTTTTAAAATTTTTTGGAGAGACAGGGTCGCACTCTGTTGCCCAGCCTGGTCTTGAACTTCTGGTCTGTAGCGATCCTCCCACCCCAACCACTAAAGTGCTGGGACTACAGGCATGAGCCACTATGCCAGCCTATACTGTGTTTTTATTGGTATTAATTTTATTGTTGTATTGTTATTTATTTATTTCTTTTTCCAAATATTTTTGAGTTGTGGTGGATGGCATCTGTGGATGTGGAACCTGTGGATGCAGAGGGTCAACTGTGACTGGCATACAGATTTGGTTTGGGAATTACTGTGTACATTCAGCACCTAAGCAATAGCCACTGAATTTTCAGGGTGGTGGACACAACCTCCAGCCAGGCACCAGGGTGCAGCCCTTCAGGTCCCTCCTGAACCCAGACAGTAAGACCTTGGTCACAAGGCTGTTCCTTAGAGCTGTTCCTCACTGAACCGAAAGGCATACCCACATTGGTTGGTTTGTTTCTCCTTCAGTAACATTCAAGTCTGTGTGTGAGGAGAGGTTGTAGGGAACAGGATATAGGAAGGTGCTCATGCCTGTTTTTGTTTGTTTGTTTTATATATATATGGTGGATAGAAAATAAGGATTAATGAATGCAGTAAGGTATTTGAGCACTCTTGTTTATCTTGTGTAGGTGCCAACCAAATATTTTTATAAAGATGTGGTTAAGCCTCTTGGCATGTTCAACTGTGTATTTCAAAATAAAATTTTCTTCATTTGGTACTGAGAGTCTCTAAGGTGGGGGAGAAATAGAGACTAACTCACAGGCCCCATTGTTTGTGATGGTAGAATGGGAGGTAGACACTAAATTTTACCGAAGGAAGCTCACAGGTGCTGATGCGTTCAGACGCTTGGGTGAGTGACGAATTTGCACACAACGAAGGTGTGGAGCTCGCAGGCCTTCTATCGTGTGTGTGTACATATATATGTAATATTTTAATCCAGATTTACTTTCATGTGACATTGTCAGCTCCATGTAATCTCACCTGTCAGATTTCACCAACTTCAAGTACAAAAGATCGAGGTGGAATATTGCCCCCAAACCACCTTGTGGGATCGAAGGCCTACAAGAAGCCAACTTGGCTATATCCCCAGCTTGAAAATCACAGAGGCCATAAGAGGATTTCCTAAACTTTCTAAAGGTGGTATTGTAGTCAGTAACCACTGGCCCATGGGATGCATTCCCCTCATAGTCTTCAAACCAGAAATGTCAAAGGAACATTTCTGCATGATGTCAAATGGGATTTGGGAGGAGAAAAGGGTACAAAGAAACATGTCAGCTTTACTTTCCCCCACCTACCACCTTTTTTGTCTCTAAATAGACTCTTTGGAGTCCTGAACTTTTCTCTTCCTCATTTTCTTCCTCTCAAAGCATGTCTTTCTCACCAACGTGCCTCTTCTGTCCACAAGCGGAGGGAGGAAGTTATGGTGCCTGCTGCCTCCAAGGTGCAGATTTACTCTGGCTTTTATGCAGTTACTCTACCTGTCGTGTTTTCTTCAGCCGTATGCCTTAACCAGAAAATTGCTACATGAAAAAAATAATTATTAAATCTTTTGCCAGTGGTAACTTGCATAGAGCATGTGTACGGTTTGATGAACTGTCATAAACTAAATATACCTATATAACCAGCATATCAAGAAGCAATTCTTACCAGCACCCCGGAAGCCTCCTGGTGCCCTCTTCTGGTCACTGTCCCCCAATGGGTACTCACTATTCTGATTTATATCAGAGTAGATTAGTTTTGTGTCACCTGCTCACCAGCTTATACTTAAAGTTTAAACAAAATAACTTTTAAACAATTTATGTTTTTAAAGTTAAAGTAAAATTTAACCAGGAGTGAAGTATTGGTTGTGCCATTAAAATACGAAAGTTCAATATTCGTTCATCATTGAAACTTTCATGCTGTCTGAAGTTCATTTTGTTATTAACAACCCCAGGATTGTTGTAATGTAGGATCTTAGTTTTGCCATTTGTTTAGTGCTGTAGATCTTCCTTCAGTTGACTATAACCAGAAGACCAAAATTAAATTTTAAAATATAGTACAAGTCAGTACATTTTACTCTAAATCTTAAAGATGTATTTTAATATATTCCAGTTTATTAAAAATAATGCTGGACATATAACATTTATATGGAAAAAACACACTTTAAAAATGCAATTTGTGTCCAGGCATGGTGACTTGCACTTTTAATCTCAGCTGCTCAGGAGGTTGAGGCAGGAGGATCTCTTGAGCCTAGAGGAGTTCGAGACTGCAGTGAGCTATGATCGCTCCAGTGCACTTCAGCCTGGGAACGGAACGAGACCTCGTCTATTTACAAAAAAAAGAAATTTACTAACTGAATTCAATTTTATTTGGCATTGAACTTGTAGCCTCTGAATTGTGAATTTGGAAAAATTTAATATTGCAAGTGGACATTGATATAAGACTCTTAGCCCAAGGAACCTCTGTTGTTTCCAGATGATATATATCTATTCCCGTTATAATATGGAAGCTTATGATATGGACAGTTCTAGAAGCTTTTATACATAATATAATTAGATTCTCTTCGGAGATGTTTTAAAGAACTAGCTCATCAGGAAAAGTTCATCAGGACATGGAAGATTAAAGTCATATAGATTCCTGGTAGTTTTTGTTCTTATAGAGAAATTCTGCATTGCAATTTGGAAATAATAAATGTAAATATAAAAACCCAGTCCAGGCCTGTCCCATACCCCATCTGTTGCTGGTCCGTACTTGGAGTGTGCCGGCCAGTTTTGAGAGATGTGTCCATGATACCAAAATCTAACGTTCAAAGGAATATAAAGAAAAAGTAGAATGGGCTGGGCGCAGTGGCTCACGCCTGTAATCCCAGCACTTTGGGAGGATGATTGGACTGCCTGAGCTCAGGAGTTCAAGATCAGCCTGGGCAACATAGCGAAACCCTGTCTCTACCAAAAATACAAAAAATTAGCCAAGAGTGGTGGTGCTTGCCTGTGGTCCCAGCTACCCTGGAGGCTGAGGTTGAGGGAATGGCTTGACCCTGGGAGGCGGAGGTTGCAGTGAGCTGAGATTGCATCCTGCACTCCAGGCTGGATGACCGACAGAGTGGGACCCCATTTAAAAAAGAAAAGAAAAAAAGTAAAATGATATCTTAAAATGGAGTAGAACGGAAGAGAATAAGAAATATAAATGTGATTTCAAAAGTATAAAAGGAGAACAGGCAGACTGCCTAATGAAGGTCAGATGTACTTGTATTATATTGTATATATTCAGAATTTTCTTAAAGCCTAAGAAGTTGGCTTAAATTCACAGCCAGATGCAAATGGTACTGTTTGGTGTGGAGCTGCATATTTGGCAGCCACAGCTGACACAGCGTTAAGGTTCTGATGATTTGGTGTCTGTTTCCTGAAGAGGAACTGCCTCTGCTACCTGCTGCTGCAAATGCTGGCTTGTCTACAACGTGCCCTTGGGCATGTGCTATTTAAGAGGCTTGAAACTATGTGATTATGCTTCACGTGCTTGTCCACAGTTTCTGCCCTTATGGAAACAGTGACATTTACAGTTTTAGAGGGTGAAGTGTTTCTTGGGCCTCAGCATCCAGTGTTTATCGCACTCTTTAAGGAAAAAATTGAGTGGAAGCCATGCACTGTTCATAGCTAACGGAGCATTTTATATTAGAATTCGTTTTACAGATGTCTCCATCCACTCTCGTCCCTCCTGCACACCCATCCCTTTGCCGCTTTGGCCAAGAGTCCTCCTTCCAAACCTTAAGCTCGATTGTGTGCATCCTCGCCTCCTTAGATTCCCCAGTCATCCTCCATTACATACGGGACATTGTCTGCCATTTTTAGAACATCATGTGCTTCTGGCTTGGGTCCAAGCTCATGGTCTCCACTTTCCTGCTTCACTATTAGCCACAGTTACCTTCAGGATCTCTCCTTGACCTGATTGTTACGGACTTGGTTCTTTCCCTCTCCTTTTGACCGCCTCCCAACCCCTAACTTCCACCGGCTCCCGTTAACTTACCAGCAAGCCTTCCCTGACACACACACACCTAACATGATTTAATGGTCCCTACTTGCACCACAGTGTCATCCCTCTGTTGCTACACTTGCTATACTCTGTTGTAATTGACTTTGCTCCATTCCCATCCCTGCTAAACTATAAGTTCCTTGCAGGCAGCCTCCAGAACTCTGTGTCCCAGCTATCAAGCATGTTGTGTGGTACTGAGCCCTGGAGGTTCTTCGTGAATCTGTGTCGAATGGAGGGATCTAAGAGTCCTGTTAGATAGAAAGGATGGCTGTCCACTCCCTAAATGCGATTTCTAAAACAAAAGAGAGTAGGTTGGATTTTTTCCCTCTTTCTTCAAGTTGAATTGCCGTGAACAGAGCTCCTCAAATTCTAGTGATCCATTTATAAACAGTGTATTCTCTAAGGACAAGAGACCATGGCCCAGATGGGCCATTCTGCACATACACTGTCCTATACTTCAGAGTTGCCACTAATCACTTGGGAGAAACACATTTACTAGCAATGTTAGGAAATCACTGCTAAACCATTCAACCTCATAATTTTTGTGCCACTTGTGAATCTCACAGAGAAAACCTGAAATTCACGTTTCTCTTGAAAATGATTAAAAATAAGGTTCAGCATCTTTGTTTCTTCCTTCAGCGAAGTATTCAGAACTAACGGACATGTGTAATCAGTAAATAATTAGTAAATATCTTGGGTTGGATCTGTCCATTTGGAATTTATAAAAGCACTTTGTCTTGGATTCATAAATGTTGTACAAATCCTGCAATTAGAACTACATACATTTTCAGCACCTGGTGTGATAATAAGGCCGTTCCAGAACGAATGGGCTCAGCAGTGTTTTGCTATTATGCTGCCCGCCCAAGAATCGTCTATGAATAGCCATTAAAATTTGAAAAAGGTACCTCTACACCAGGGGAGTGTACAACATCGGTTGTCCATGAAGAATTAAAAATGCAGGGCCTTAATCTTGGGTTCAGCCCAACGCCATTGCAGATGGAGAAACTAACGCACACCTTTAGCTTAAAGCCCAGGGAAGCTGCTGCACTGTCCCCTGCCTGTGTGTATCAGATGCATGGCCATGACTTCATTCTGCCATCGCTCCCTGCAGGAGATGACCACAGGGCTGGGGACATCTACGGAGATAAATGAAGGGTTAGTGAGCGTTAGGGGTCATTAGAGTTTATATGAAACTTTGTATAAATTTTCAGAATTTCTTCCGAGACTCACATCCTTCTGAGTGAGTGTTTTGTTTAGTTTTGTTTTTTGAAATTTTACAGCTTCCCAAAGGCGAGGTTAAAATCAGGGGCATGCCTGGCACATGTCAGTTAATTAAAAGCACTCTTTTCCTTACTCTGAATCTATACCAGAATCGAAATTTGAAAAACTACCAGCAAATGAAGTTAGGAACATTAAGTGATCTTCAGTGTTAAATAGAACTTCACAGGATGTAATGAAGGCACATGAAGTTTAAAACAAAAGGAACCTCGTCTCTCCTAAAAATACAAAAAATCAGCTGGGTGTGGTGGCGGACACCTGTAAGCCCAGCTACTCCGGAGGCTGAGGCAGGAGAATCTCTTGAATCCGGGAGGCGGAGGTTGCAGTGAGCCGAGATCATGGCACTGCCCTCCATCCTGGGCGACAAGAGCTAAACTCTGTCTCAAAAATAAATAAATAGATAAATAAATAAATAAATAAATAAATAAATAAATAACAAAAGGATGTGTGTGGGGCATTTGAATAAATGATGTCACTTCTCCATTTATGTTAGACACAAGGGACCTGTCATACACGTGAAGAAAGAAGAGCCTAAGTGTGGATGTCCTCACATCCGTGGAAATCATTTTAAATCACCTTCATAAGCAACTGAAATGGACTTCAGTGACTTCATGGATGCTGACTGTTAGTGGTTGTCATTCTGACTATGTCAGCTTGGCAGTCCCCACCACTGCCCGGGGCTGTTCCTGATTTCCACAACGTAAGCACAAACTCAGGTTTGGCCCTGGACTCATGCACCAGGCAAAGAAGAAAACTTGGTCTTCTATTAGGAAACTCAGTTGGTTCCTAGAGCACTTCAGCATTGATGTTATTTCAGAGAGTATACAGTCATGTGCCACATACAACATTCAGTCAATGACAGACCACATATAACACGGAGGTCTCCGGAGATTATAATGGAGCTACCACATTCCAATCTCTTAGAGACTTGTAGCTGCCGTAAGGTTGTACTGCAGTGCATTACTGCGTTATTTGTAAGTGATGATGCTGGTATAAAGAAACCTACTATATGCCAGTCATAGAAAAGTCTATCACATACAATTATGTACAGGGCATAATACTTGATAATGATTATAAACGATAATAAAATAACAATAATAAATGTGTTACTGGTTTGTGTATTTACTATACTACTATCATTCTTTTAGAGTGTACTCCTTCTAATTAATAAAAAAGAAAAGCTACCTGTAAAATGGTCTCAGGCAGGTCCTTCGGGAGGATTCCAGAAGAAGGTGTTGCTATCATAGGTGATGGCGGCTCCATGCATGTTACTGCCCCTGAAGACCTTCCAGTGGGACAAGATGTGGGAGGTGGAAGACAGTGATACTGATGACCATGACGCTGTGTAGGTGTAGGCTAATTTGTGGGTTTGTGTCTTAGCTTTTAACAAAACTTAAAAAGCGAAAAATAAAATAAAAAAGTTTAAGCATAGAAAAATGCTTGTAGAATAAATATAAAGAAAAGGTATTTTGCACAGCTGTACAATGGGTTTGTGTTTTAAGCTAAGTGTTACAAAAGAGTCCAAAGTTCCACAAAAATAAAAAGTTTATGGAGTTAAAAAGTTACTAAGCTAAGTTACTAATCTTAAGCTAAGATGTATTCTTGAAGAAAGAAAACCGTTGTTTTTTGTAAATTTCGTGTAAACTTACAATTTGCCTAAGTGTCCAGTGTTTATAAAGTCTACAGTAGCATATAGTAATGTCCTAAGACCTTCGCATTCACTTACCACTTACTGACTTACCCAGAGCAACTTCTAGTCATGGAAGTTCCATTTATGGTAAGTGTCCTGTACAGCTGTACCATTTTTAAATCTTTTATACCATATTTGTACTGTACTTTTCCTATGTTTAGGTATGTTTAGACACACAGATACCATTGTGTCACAATTGCCTAGTATGCCGTACAGTGACATGCCGTACACGTTTGCAGTCTAGGAGCAAAGCAATAGGCCATACCACATGGCCTAGGTGTGCAATAGGCGGTACCGTCTAGATTTTTTGTGAGTACATGCTGTGATTTCATACAACGATGGATTGCCCAAGGATGCATTTCTCAGAATGTATCTCTGTCATGAGCAAGGCGTGACTGTATTACATTAAAAAATCTGTTAAAATTCTTTCACTTTGCTTAATGACCTTAGATCCCCGCACACCCCCAAGCCTTTTTCATTTTCCTTATGAGCCATGCTATGCCATATTAATAGGGTTTACATTGCCGGTTGGTTTCTCTGCACTTTTTAATTATATTGTTGTCCTGGAGAAGTTTTTTGATGACTGGATGTGGTTAGAAAGGTCTGTGACTGTATTCCGGAATGTTAATGTCTAGGAAGCCCTCATCCTGTGCCCAAACCAACCTGTCAACCTGAAGAATGTTGCACTCTTCAGGAAGCCCGTAATTATTGGATATTGGCACTGGATTTGAAAGGATCTCAAGCTTTTGGGAGAAGAGATGAACCTGGCCTGGGCACACCTTCAGTAATGAGTTTGGTGTTTTGCTTGTTTATTTGTTAGACTGCTTTTTCAACTGATTTATATTCGTTGAGAACATGTACTCTCAGGCAGTGAAAGTAAACACAATTTTGTGGCTTCCTCGAAAACTGGTAATAAATAACATGGATCTAACAAGAAGAAGTGGCCTGGGTTTACCTGTTTACATTTCATGACTATCCGAGCTCAGTGGAAGTTTTCACATTTTTCACCCTGTTAGTGATTTACTATTAAACATTCAGTTTATACATCAAAATAACCATCTTTATTCATTTTTGGAAAGAAAGGCTGTCTCTTGGTGTCCAGGAAACAGAGGACTAGCATCAGGCTGGGGGCTCTGCACAATTCCACGACTCACTCTCTCTGGCCAATGAAGGGTGGGGAAAATCTCATTCTGTGGGGATCAGATGATTCCTGTGCAAAAAGTGACTGAGTGTAACACTTCCTACCCGCTAGGTGACTGCCTGTACAGAGCTGGCTTTCCCCCCGTCCTCTCACTGGCCATCTTGCAGACAGACCCCAGGCACGTCACCTTCGTTAGTTGTGTTGGTCCGTCACCCAGGTGAAGTGGAAAGTGGCACAGCACAGTGGCTAGCCTCATCACAAAGTCTCCACAATTAAATCAAGGATTGGCTCTCTCCCTGGCTCAAAGGTCAGGTGCCTTGTGGGCAGGGCCGTCTGTTCAGTCCTGCTTGGTGTCTGGAAGGGGTGAGGTGCAGAGAGGACAGTCGGAGGCCCGGCCACCTGGGCAGGTGCGAGGGAGAGCAGCCAACGGGTGTCCCCTTGGAGCTGTCTGGGCTCCAACATCAGATTTGGATGCCCCCCACTGCTGTGTGTGAGCCTCCCTATCAGTCAACTTAATGAGAAGAGCTTAAAAACAAACAAACCCTTTCTTCCCTCCCCAGGGTTCTTTCATGTTCTCAAAGGTCTGACTGATAGCTTTGAAGGCCCTGCTTCTGCCCAGAGAGCCAAAGCAGCAGCGGGAGGGGCGTCTGCACTTTGTGAACAGTCAGCCCATGCCCTCCCTGACTGGGTGGGAGCTAGAGCCTCTCCCGCCCCCATTGCCAAATCACGGGCTTCCAAGGATGGGAGCAGTTATCCCTGAGTTTAAAGGGCGGTCGGTATTTTGAAGTTCCTGGGGGAGAAGATGGAAGGATGAAACAAGATGTGTTACAGTTTGCTGCAGAAAATTAACAGAGTGGCCCTACTTTTGTTTTCATCCAAATATCTCAATGGAAGAAGACAAGCTCTGTGCACAAGGAAGCTGCCAGAGGCCCACACCCCTTTCTCCATTGGTTGCACCTGTTTGAAAAGTGCCCTTCCCCTCCAAATGAAGAATTCTAGGGAGTCTGCAGCTCCCTTCCAGGCCTTCCTCTCCTGGAGTACCTGTCTTGTACTTGTGGAATATTCTGTTCACTCCCAAAATCCCCTCCAAAGCCCACCACCCCTCCCCAGCCACCAGTTCTTAAGATACGGGAGCTCATCTCATTTGCCTTTATATCCCCAGTGGTTAGCAAATTTCTTCCATAGATGTTTGTTAAATAAAAGAAGCTACTTTCATTCACCATAGTGGGTTTGTTACAAGCTAACAATGGCCCACCGCCAGTCTACTTTGAATCTTACCACCAGCTTACAGCAGAATGTAATGACCCTCCCTCCACGAATAATGCATTTAATAAGTGGGGTTGTTTTGTATTGCATTCCCTGATTCATGCTTTTTAGCCACAATTCACACGTGGGGACAAAATTTTCAGACATTTGAAAAACAAGTTGACCTATGATGTCTCTGAGACCCCCAAACTCTACACAGATGGTCGATTGATGACGGTTTTGTCATATTGGGTTCTCTCCTTGGCATTCTTCAGTTTCTATTCTCCCAGTCCGTTTCTTTCTCATCTCCCGTCTCTGTCTCTGATAACGGCAGTTCTAAGTGTTAGCAGCAAGCATGTTTGAAGCACTGCTATAGGCTTCCAGTGCAGTGATCTTCGCTTTGGGACTTGTACACAGATATTTAGTTTATTATGGCCGGTTCTAAAAATTTATGAACTATGAAGAGTTTATTTTCAGTAAAACTGAAGTCAGAATTGGACATTTAATCCGAAATCCATATGGCACTGAGATGCGCAGTGCAGGAATGCACTTTGTAGCCTGTAGGGGGCAGCCTGTGAGGAGAGAGAGAGGCTTTGGAGTCCACAGATTTTAGTCTTAAATTCCAGGCCCTGCACCTTGCGGGGATTTGTGTGAGTTACCTTTTTCTTTCCTTCTTTCTTTTCCTTCTGTTTGTTTTAACAAACCACGAAAAAGTTAACCGTATTCCAGGCTTCAGTTTCTTCCCCTGTAAAGTGAGAGTAAATGATCTAGTTTCTTTTGACAAACAGTATTTTAAATTGCCAGCCAGCACACCTGTGCTGGGCTCAAAGGTAGCATTTGTGGCTATTATCATTAGGACACAATAGAAGAATTAAAAGAAATAGAATTGGTGGCATGTCAAGCACATGTTTTGGCTCTTGCTTAAGCAGCGTAAGTGGCATAGGGTTTTGTTTGTTAGTTTCGCTCTTGCCTTACCTTCTTATATAATACCTTATCCTTTGAGATGACTTATGATTGGTTTAACTTACAACCCAGACAATGGCTTTTGCAGGGGGAGGAAGCAGTTGAGGAAGGAAAAACAGAAAGTCTTGGATAGAAATCCCCTGACTTTGAGTCCTCCGTGGGACACAAGCAAACAGAATTTTAATCTGCTGCTTCTAGTCCACGTTCAGTGTTCAGTGGAACAAACCCTCTTTGAAACTGAATGCCTACTTAGCAGCCAGTGCTTATTTTGGCAGTGGGGGTCGGGTGGGGGATGGGTTCGTAACCACACTGTGCTCTGAAAGATTAGACCTGCATGAAGTGCAGCCTCTGCTTAGAGACGTAATCAAGTATTAGGAGGAAAAAAAAAAAAGCAGAAAGACTTTGAAGTTGCATAAACCTGGTCACTTGGGATTTTGGAGGTTCTTAGAAATGACTTCGCCTTTGTTGTCTCTAAAATCCTAGGCTTTGCCGATGCACCACCGGGTAACAGAGTTAGATGTCCCTGGCACAGAGTGAATACTTGTTCAATGAATGGAGAAAGCACAGCTTAAATGATTGAGAGAAAAGGGAAAAAATTAAGAAAAAGGAAGAGGGATAAACAATTGTCACATGTCCAGATTGCCAACAGTGGAATCATGACAAAAATTTTCTGAAACTGAAGAGCCTTGTTGCTTAAAATAAAAGGCTGAATAAAATGGGGTCAAAGCAAAGGAGCTTTGGAGTCAGTTTGGATTCAGATACTGACTCTGATGCTTCCAAGTTGTGTGACAGCCAGGGCTGGCTGTGAGACCCTGTGCGAGATTAGAATGTGGAGCCATTTATTCAAAAACCAGGAAAGAAGTGCCCTCCAAGGTGCTAAAACAAAATGTTTTGCCCTTTCCTTCCCACTGCTTCCCTGCCCTCCTTTCCCTTCTCTTCCTTCCCTCTTGAACTGTCACAGTATTTTAAATGTTCTAAGTAAAGAAATATTAAAAATTTAGTTATTGGTATGATTTTTTCTATTCATTAACTCGTGCAATGCCAGTTTTAATTGCAAATTTAAGAGCATTTAACTTGTTTGTATAATCACTGAAGTTACACAATTTGTATTTCATAGCTGTTACATGCCTATGCATTTATTTCTGACCAGAACAGAGGAAACGCTGCCAAAAACTAATTCTGTTGTTTTTATTTCACTTCTTGATCCATGCATGTTTTATCAACACATTCTACCTTCAGCTTCCTGATGACTAAGGCAGGACTTTCCTTCTCTGTCACCATTTGGAGCACGAGTGGCTGGCCAATACAAGGAAATAAGAAAGGACATGATAGGAGCCTTGGTCGGTTGTGTTTCTTAAAGTACAGTTGCCTTATTTTTGTGTTTGAAGCTAGTTCTGGTTCTAACAGAAAGCATGGCCTCTGGGAGCTGTGGGATCCTCCACTTCTCGTAGAGGTGTCATACTCACCTTGCACTCGTTTTGGGTCCTGCTGAACTCCCAAGCATTGTGGCCTCACCAGAGTCCTGTGCTCATGAGGCATCATGAATGTTGTCGGCAAGTGGGCAGCAAGGAACGGTGGACAGGATGTGGTACACATATGACCCCTGTCTGCTTCATCGTTCCACTCTCTCCCATCTAACTTCAGGTACAGCACACAAAGTCAAAGACAGAGTTACTGAGAAATTCAGGCCAGTGGCAGGAGAGCATTAAAACAAGTGTGGCTCTTCTGAGTGTGGGGTCCCACATGACTACACAGGTCACATGCCCAGGAAGCCAGCCCTAGAGACTCCTGATGGATTCTTAACCTCAAGGAGCCTCCGTTTCTTCATCATAAAATTGAGGTCATAATATGACCTAACTTGTAGGTGGTTCTTCTGTTTCAATGAAGCCATCTTTATAATTTATTTTCTGATATCCTTAGTACCTAATAAACCTTTAATGAAAATTAATTCCTACCACTTCTTCTACGGAGCAAGTTTTCAAACATGATGGCTCTCTTGTGGTAAAGACAGCCTAATGCAAATGCAAGTCAGGGTCATTAAATGTCACTTCTAGAACTGAGCAGGCTGCAAACAAAATTGTATACGTCACAAATATATTTTATTATCTCTTGAAAACAGTCAGCGTACAAATGAATAAGCAAATAAAATATAGTAGCCTAAAGGCTTTGGAGAGCTAATCCATTTGATAAAAGTATAAGGCCTGAATTCCAATCCCACATCTCTTTAACTGTGGGCAACTCGCTTTCCTCCTCTGTACCTCCATTTCCTTGTGCCTGAAGTGAGAGTGGCACACGTGTCTGACAGGGACCCTAAAAATTATTACATCGTGGCTTAGTGTCGTACAGCGAGGATGGACCTAAGGTAAAAGTTAAGCCACGCAAATAAATGTATGTAATAAGGACAAGATGGAGAGAAGAGGTGTAACAAATTTTACTCTTGCTTACTACCTATTACTGTTGACAGGGTATTTCCATGTGTTAAGCCCTATGCAGCTTTCTTTCTCCCCAGACAAGGTTTTTCCCTAGCAGAGCTGATGCACATGTATAGCATGTCAGTATTATATAGACACGTACTGTTTTGTAGCTATGTTTCACCTCTGTAGAAACTCTTAAGCATGTGTTTTCTGCATCTCTTTAAAAGGTCCTGCATAAAGAAAGCTCTCCAGGTAGGCGGAAATGCCTGGAATTAATACTTCCCTAAGGGCAGAGTTCTCCTGATGGAGTAAGATACAGTAGTGTGCTGGAGTTGGCTTGTACCTTTTCAGGAATTTTATGAGCCACTTTAAAAACAAAGGTGGCAAATGCTGCACACTCATCACTTTCTGATTATTTTATTTCATTTTGCAGTTTATTTCATATTATTTGCGCTCTTGAAGTTATTTACTCTTATTGTATCTGTGTGGTGGAAATACTCATACAATAATGAGCTCTGGCACATCGCATCCCAGTTCTGTTCAGTAACATCCCATTGGTAGTTTGAAATTGGCTATAGTGGATGCGTTTACACCATAGAATGCGCAAACACTGACAATCAGGATTCTTCCTCTACTCCCCCTCCCTGAGAGATGATTGTAAAACATTTAATAGCATGCTACTGAGGAGGAATCAAATTTACTGTCGGAGTTCCTTTTGGAAGATTTGTTACAAGCTGTGGCTATTGCAGACTATTAGAGAACCCATTAGAAAGTGTGAAAAGGGAAAAGGACAAGAAGAGAATGAACATTTTTTGAGCATCTGTGCCTGGCAATACATTAATTGCCTTTCCTATGGAGCCCAATTAAAATCTTCCAAAGGCGGGCTAGGTTGTATGATATTACATCTGTCTTCCAGTTGAAGAAACTGATGTGAGGTTTAATAACCTGCCCAAGTTGATACAGCTGGTAAATGAGAAAAAAACTTACGTTGGAAATGTATTTGAATCCAGGTATTTGTTACTCAAATGCTTATTAGCTTTGCCTTCTCGAACGGAAATGTGAATACATTTTGCAAAAAGAATAGTGTTAAATGCTATAGTAAGATTTTTGTGAATTCCATATTCTATCTTTCATTCAAGTATTTGTACATCACACGCTGAAAGTAAACTGTGCCGGTCACTGGTCATGTAAAGGTTCTGCCTGGGGAGGAATAGTTACCTATGAAGTGTTGCAGGAACATGGGAGAAGACCGGGGGCCATCAGAGCAGGAGGCTTAAGAAAACAACCCTTGCACAGGCTTGCAGGTGTGTGTCTGCCAGTGCCTGGAGTCTCCAGAGCTTGAAGTGCTGCAGGGAGAGAGCTTGGTTTTGGTAGAGGTAACAAGAATTACAGGATTGAAATCAGACAGACATCGGTGGGTAGTCTGGAGATTCCAACCAGTGGGTTGAACACTGTTTCTGTGGAATGCGGTTGCCCATCTTCCCAGCCTCCTCTGGCTTTTAGTCCCTGGATCTCTTCTAGTGAAGCCCTTCTAGGGGCATGCAATCCAAAAGAAAGTTTTGACATGACAGGATCATGGGCCACTCCCCCCTAGATTTCATTTCAGTGAATCTGGGATAGAACCCAGGAAGTTGCATTTTAAATACACCTCCTTAGAGGTTCTGAGGCAGCACCAGGCACCACACTTCCAGAAATAATATTGGTTTGTAGCTTCTGTGCTGTCTTCCCAAGAGGAAAGAACATGCATGTAATGATACTATCTCTTCCTAGCTCCACATCATCTTTTATACCCCGTCTCTATCGATCCCCACAGTTACCTTGTGAGATGTTCAGAGCACTTAATTACTCTTCTTATTTTACAGTTGGGAGAACTGGGGATAGGAGAGGTTAATGAAGTAGTGCCAGGTCCTACCTTTAGCAAGTGGAGGACCCAGATTTCTCAGTATTTTGCAGGTGTATTTCCTTGATTGCACAGTGCCCCATAGGGCTGCTGCCCACATGTTCTACGATGCCACCTCATGGCGGTCTGCTTGGGAACCAGCCTCAGAAACATTGTGCGTTAGACAAGGGGTCACCTGTGCTCCCCAAATTATCTTGAACTCTGTTGGAATGATTCTACACATTTACAGCGTAGGGGTTTTGTTCTTGAGGTTCCTCATTCCCAGCTTCTGCAGCATCGTGTTTAGCTACAGAACTCCAAAACACCCAAGAAGCAAAAATCCATGATCCAATTTGTTCTGTATCATTGGGTGACAAGGAGCATATCGTGAGTGGAATAGACTTCTGTAGGTTGTAAGTATTTCAGTCCCTTTCCATCACTTTATGATGGAGAACAAGAGGGCAAACGTGAGCCAGGCAACCTGTCCTCTCATTCTGTGTCTTCCTCCAGCTAGCTTTGTAACCATAGGTAACTTGCCTCGTTTCTCCAGACCACAGGCTCCTCATTTGTACAAGAAAGAAATTTGGAGTCCTTCTAAGGCCTGTCCCAGCTGTAACACACATGATGGCAAACTTCCAAGGGAGAAGAATATCCCCAGGAATACCCTGTTCTTTGGCTTCTTTAATAGAAAAAAAAAAGACATTTACATTGCAAGCAATGCACTCATGATTCTATTATTGTATTCATTTATTTTTAGATTGGGAAAAATATTTTATCAAATTAATTAGATTTAAAATAGCTCAGTGATTTGTTTTCTCCAGCACTTAGTCATTTTCTTGGCTGATTTGCCCTGTCTCTGTCTAGAAATGTTTTTTCTGTGCCCTGCCTCAGGTTGGTGCCTGGGTCATAAAGTAAAGCATAATGAAAGTACATTCCTCTCAGCCCATGCTTCTCACTTGTTTTCACTTAGACTGATATTTTGTTTTATTGCAGAATTGGGACTAAAAATTTTACTGCAAGTTAAGCAACCAAGCCAGAAATAATTCATAATTCATTGTAAACCCATAGTAGCCATACATGGCTTACCTTGAACTTTACATTCTAAGAGAGCCAGAACATTTTTTAGGGTATTTTTTTTTCTTTGAAGTCAAAGTAATAAGCCCACACTGTTCAGAAATGAATTCTCGGTGTAGATTTTTGTCAGACTCATCTGACACTTTAAATAAATTTCAGACTGATGAATTCAGTGTTTGTTTGATAGATATCATAAACATTTTCCTTTCTTGAAAAGCAATCTAGGGAGTATGTATTTGTACTGTAGTTAATGCTGTGTTATGTCACTGTAATATAGCTGCTGCAAACATTTGTAGAGCAAAGGAAAAAAGCCTTTATTTAAATCTTGCCAGGAGCAGAAATAAAATGAGCAAAAGCACACTGGAGTGAGAGGCAACATAAAGATGGGTACTGCTTCACGACTCTGGTGCAGCGGCATTAGCATTTCATTTGAGCTGCATATCATATACGGAATCATCTCTCATAATTTCATGTCTGACTCTGTGGCTTACAAGAGATGTTTGTTGAGTGAATAAGTGTTGGATTAGTGCTTTCTTTTGTGATACAGAACTGTCATTTAATCAGTGTGGAGATTGGATGCAGATACCCTTATTGTAATTCCGTTTGTATATTTACATAAGAGTATGAAATAAGAATAAATGAGGTTGGATGCCATGGCTGATGCCTGTAAACCCAGCACTTTGGGAGGCCAAGGGCGGGCAGACCACTTGAGGTCAGGAGTTCAAGACCAGCCTGGCCAACATGCTGAAACCCCATCTCCATCAAAAAATACAAAAATTAGTCAGTCATGGTGCTCGGTGGTGGGCACCTGTAGTCCCAGCTAGTCGGGAGGCTGAGGTGGAGAATCACTTGAACCTGGGAGATAGAGGTTGAAGTTAGCCAAGATCACGGCTGCTGCACTCCAGCCTGGGTGACAGAGTGAGACCCTGTCTCAAAAAAAAAAAAAAAAAGACCATCGATTTTACTTAGTAATGAAATATTCTTGGCTGACACAGACACAATGAAGGCTTCACCAGTTATTTCCACTAAATTATAGGATCATGAAAGATAAGACCATGTTGTATTGTCTTTTTAAATCCCCACCATCTAGCACAGTGCCTGGATATATAATAAATGTCTAATCCACACACACACACAATTATATATAAAAATGGGTATTCTTGGCCGGGCGCGGTGGCTCAAGCCTGTAATCCCAGCACTTTGGGAGGCCGAGACGGGCGGATCACGAGGTCAGGAGATCGAGACCATCCTGGCTAACACGGTGAAACCCCGTCTCTACTAAAAAATACAAAAAATTAGCCGGGCGTGGTGGCGGCGCCTGTAGTCCCAGCTACTCGGGAGGCTGAGGCAGGAGAATGGCGGGAACCCGGGAGGCGGAGCTTGCAGTGAGCCGAGATCGCGCCACTGCACTCCAGCCTGGGGGCGACAGAGCGAGACTCCGTCTCAAAAAAAAAAAAAAAAAAAAAAAAAATGGGTATTCTTATCAAGGGGTAGGTTGGCAGTTTATATGCCATGACTTATTTACAAATTGGGAGAAAGAGATTTCCATAGGTCAGAGAGAGGTTAGGGCAGTGAGGAAAAAGGGCCAGGATGGGCTGAGATGAGAAGATAAACAGATGACTTGTTTAATATGAATATTAAAGCAGAGTTCATCAGGCTTTGTGATTCTTGGTGACATCTTGGAGACACACAATTTTTTAATAGCGTTTTTAAATAGCGTGAGGAAAGAACACGCATGTAATGATAGTATCTCTTCTAGCTCCACATCGTCTTTTATACCCAGTCTCTATTGATCCCCACAATTACTTTGTGAGATGTTCAGAGCACTTAATTACTCTTAATTAATTTTTAAAATAGCGTTTTTAAATAGCGTTTTTCTTCCCCTTTGCTGTGCTATTTTCCTGTGTCATCCTGGTTAGTTTTATGTTTATAGTCTGATGATTTAGCCACAGTTAGGGTCTCACTCTTCTACTCTTCCTTTAATTTCTATCACTGACATTTCAAGAGCAGATTCAGGTTTCTAGCATTTGGCATTGGTGCCTCCTAAGCGTGTTAAGACTGTAAAACTGCTGAAGCCAGCAAAATTTTGTGCAGTCAATCGAAGCGGGGAGGGTATAGCTATGTTATTGTTTTCACTTTTCTCTTTTTCTAGTTCCGTACAACACAAAATAAGCTTTCACACGTAATTCTAAGTTTTCATATCCCAATTGTATATGGTTGAGTTTTAGCCAAAACCATTTGTGAGGGAAGGTCTTTACTGATCTCGGATGTGGATGCTGAAACCCATTGCACCTTATTCATGTACTTAGACGTGATAAAAACATTAAAATTATATTTCAAAAGTTGTTGTTAGTCGATTTCATAGAAGCTTCTTTCACAATGTGTTTATAGAGTCAGTAACAGGTGGTTTGATCTTCATAAAGAGGACCTGTGATACAGCCATGTACCTGCCCGTGTTGCAGTACATGGTGTACAGCTCTCAGCTGCCCTGCCCTTTGCAGCTCTTGTTTCCTGCACGTGAGATGCACTCCGTCCCCAAGTACCTAACTCCTCACTAGCCATTTGTTCCCTGCTTAAATTTTTCTGCCTCCAAAAGACCTTCCCAGGCTCCCCCATTGAAATTATGCCCTAAGTCTTTTGTCTCACCGCAGCACCTTAATCATTTCCTCCTTGACCTCCTTCCTGGACTGACAGACTTCTTACTATGTGCCAGGCACTGTTCCAGTCTGAGGACGCATGGTCAGCCAGAAAGAGAGATCTCCCTGCAGGAGCTTAGGGCTCACTAGAGAAGAAAGGCAGTAAACAAATAAGCATATCCGGTGGCGTCAGTGCCAAATATCCAAGCAAAGATGACCAAGAGAGGTAGAGAGAAAGGGATGCAAACGTGCTAGAGGGAAACCCTTACCGAATAGGTAGCATTTGAGCTAAGACTTCAACAAAACTAGGAGGAAGCCAAGCCGGGTTCTAGAGTAGACTTGTCCCACGCAGAGGGAAGGGCCCAAGCAAATGCCCAGAAGCTGTGTGAGCTGACTCAGGGGCAGCAAGGGACCGGGTAGGAGGGAGCAAGGAGGCCAGGGAATGGGTAAGTGATGAGAGCAGAGAGACAAGCAGGGACACAGCCTTGCAGGCCACTGCAAAGGGTCTGTCTTTTTTTTTTTTTTTTTTTTTTAATTCTTAGTATAAGGAAGAATAATGGAGGGTTGAGCACAGGAATTTTCCACGTTGAAGTTCCATTTGAAAAGTGTCACTCCAATTGCTGCATGGAGCATCTGCAGAAGACAGACAGGATGGAAGCAGGGAGACCAGTTCAAAAGTTCTTACACAGTTCAGGTGAGAGATGACTGGGTCCACATGGGGGCAGTGGAGAAGGCAACGCATTGTCAGAGTCTAGATGTATTTTGGAGTTAGGGTTGTCAGGGTTTGCTTGTGGTTGGGATTGGATATGGTTGTAAGTGGAAAGAGGAATCAAGAACAACACCTGGGCAACTGAGTGACTGGCCGTGCTATTTACTGGATGGGGAAGACTAAGGAAGGAAAAAAGAATAACAGATATTTGTTTGGACGTTAAGTTTGAGGTTCTCAGAACACATTTAAGTAGTGATATCACATATTTTATTGATTATATGGATCTGTAGTCCAGGGGAGAAACCAACGATATGGATGTCAACATGGCGACATCAGTATAGAGAGAACACAGCACAATTATAACTGTGCATGTGTGTAGCAGATGTGTATTTTCCATCCACTTCCACAAGTATTCAAAAAATGCAACTTTATCTAAGTTCGACTTAGGCTATATTTTGAGACCACATTCCACTGAGAACAGGGAAGTTTTATTGCCAATTCAGCCAACGCTTTTGGGTGATTAAATAAAGTTGACATTGTAAACATAGGTTCTTTATTCTCCCTCTAATTCCGGGGGGCATAGACAGCCTCGTGACATCAGGAAGATTGTCTGGTCCTTAGTTAGCATCCACTTGCACATATGTTGTACTGTCCCAGCATTGGCAGCCAGCCTGGTCTCCCGTTCTGTGAAGCATTACAACATGTGCTGCCGTCTGCTGCCTGCCCCCACTCCCATGCCTGCACACCTTCTTCTTTAGTTGTGCAGATTTTTCCTTCTTTGGGGCCCATCTGGCTGTCCTCCCTTGCCATTCTGAGCACAGACAACTCTGGCTCACACATTCATCACAGTGCTTCCATTTCCAGTAGGGTAGGGAATTCCTGCAAGATCCTCACATCTAAGATTCAGAGGTGCAGAGTGGGTCAAGATCTCTTCTACATTCAACCCCCAAACTGACCTAGGGCTCTAGCGTCCTCTTCCTCTTGGTGCTAGCCCAAGAGGGTTTGGTGTTGGCAGGATATGGGAATCCTCTTTGGAGACACTTGCCAGTATCTAACTCATCTACTCCCACTCTTGTTTTCCATCAGCCCAGAGATAATTTTTATCTTCCCTTGGCCAAAAGAAAACTGGCTTAGCAAGTATTCTTTCCATTTTTTGACCTCCCTTCTTCACTCCTTGAAACACAGCGTTTGAACTTAAAAGCCAAGAATTGACGTAATTCTCCTCTGATTCCTTTGCCCCAATTATCCTTTAGGGCTGGGGAGTCTTGAGTTTATCACCGTGAATGGAGGAAGGTCATGGGGTAAAAAGGAATGGAAAAAAATCAGGTAAAACTACACAGTGTCCTGAAGAATTTGTATAATTTCTCTCTTTCCCACATTACTGTCAGCTGAATGCGGGAGAAGTTCTTTTTGATTTGCTCAGCATTTTTACCTAGACTTCAATACAGAGCAGGTGCTCAAATATCTGCAAAATGAGTAAAGTGAGTAAAAAACATGACTAAAGCAAGTAAAAAGGTAAATGAGTAAAGTAAGTGAATGTGTAACGCATGATCAGTTCTGTGCTCATATGTACACATGGCGCACATACACAAAAAAGCTTTTATGCTGCTGTTCACATGGGAACAGTGACTCACTGACTGGCCATGACGAGCTTATTGATAAGAAGAAGATATGACAGCGAGATAGTGCTCAGAGGTAGAAACCTCAAAAATTATTTTGTAATATTCAGAAATTACTCATAATCTAGTATCTGTTTTTACTGGCATTGAAAAGTGAACACTGGACAAGTAGGCTGGAGAGAAAACACGTGACCTGTGTGTAGGTTATTCTTGTTAGCAGCGAGGCCTTGTTCTTGAGTGTCACCCCAGCAACCTCCTAAGGCCGTGCTGCTCACACCTGCCCAGAGAGGCCCCTCTACGGACAGAGAACACTCAGCTCAAGATGATCAGAGGACAGAGCTGAAAACCCCACACGAAGAAATTTCTTTGAAGGGCCATATTTTGTATTAAATTTTCAAGTTGATTTTATATTTGACTCCAAAATGTGTGTGTATGTATGTGTGGGTTTTTTTGGTTTTGTTTTGTTTTGTTTTTGAGATGGGGTCTTGCTGTGTTGCCCAGGCTGGAGTGCAGTGGCACAATCTCAGCTCACTGCAACCTCTGCCTCCTGGATGTAAGCAATTCTTCTGCCTCGGCCTCCCGAGTAGCTGAGATTACAGGCACCTGCCACCACGCCCAGGTGATTTTTTTATTTTTAGTAGAGACAGAGTTTCACCATGTTGACCAGGCTGGTCTCAAACTCCTGACCTTAGGTGATCCGCCCGCCTTGGCCTCCCAATATGCTGGAATTACAGGCATGAGCTACTGCACCTGGCCGTATATGTGTTTTAATATAAAAATTAATGGGTTTCTCTCAGCCCAAGTCTTTTATTAAAATCAACACCCCATGGCTGACTTTTCCTGTGACTTCTACGGATAATGTATCACATCATATAAGGCAAGGTGTTAGGTCATTAGCAACTTGGCATTTTATTTGAATAAGGTCTTAAAATTCCATCCTCAGAAATCAAACTTAAGTAGTGTCGATACTACTCTACCACAGCCTCTTCATAGCCTTGCCAAGCAAACAGCTTCCATCTGCCCATGCCCAGAAAAACGCTCACCTGTCTGTGACTTTCACTGGCCCCTCTGCATCTGCCAAGGTGATTTTTCTGCATGCCAGGATCATCTTTTCATTTACACTTATTTTATGAAACCAAAAATTGACCCAGATTCCGGTGGCATATTATTAAATCTACTGACTGTTCCTCATGTCATGAAAATTGAACAAACTGGTAGAACATCTAAACTCAAAATGTTCTTGCCAATGCATTTTTTCTTGGTTATTTTCAATAATACCGGGAGGTGATGAGAGCAAATGTCATTGTCAAATGTCCTTATTTTGACTGCCTTCAAAGATACCAGGTCCTGTCTTACCTTCACCACACAGTAACAAGTGGTGCTTTTAAGTAATTAATACCTCACTATCATTCATTTTTCTCATCCATAAAATGGGCTTGACCATAGCTCCTCAGTCATAGGATGTGAGGGAAACTGAAATAGTAACTGCTCAACACCATAGTTGGTGCCATGAATGTCAAACAGAGGAGGGTAAAAATCTCAAGGATGCTAGTGAAAAAGCCAGATGAAGCTTGTGTCCTGGAGGTGAGCAACAAATTGGGTAGCCAGTCCTCCCTTTTCCCTTCCACACTCAAGTCTAGATCTTGAAGAAACCCATTTGAGGGACAGTTTGGGTCTCCAGAGACTCACACCATGATCCATGTCTCTTAGTGGACTGGGGACTCCTTTTCTGTGGGAAGGATTAAAAGGTGGAGTGAGAAGCCAGGGATGTTACCTGTGGGCTGTCCCCTAACATGGAAAGAGGAGAGATGCCATTATCCCAGGCGGTTAGGAGCCAAGGTAGAATACGTGAGTGCTTAGCTCAGCCTGCAGGCACACGGCAGAGCTGGGATTTTTACATGTCTATTATTTATAGGAGTTACACTTTATTTGCATTTTCTCTTTTTTTTTTTTTTTTTTTTTTGAGACGGAGTCTCGCTCTGTCGCCCAGGCTGGATTGCAGTGGCCCGATCTCGGCTCACTGCAAGCTCCGCCTCCCGGGTTCACGCCATTCTCCTGCCTCAGCCTCCGGAGTAGCTGGGACTACAGGCGCCCGCCACCACGCCCGGCTAGTTTTTTGTATCTTTTAGTAGAGACGGGGTTTCATCGTGTTAGCCAGGATGGTCTCGATCGCCTGACCTTGTGATCCGCCCGTCTCGGCCTCCCAAAGTGCTGGGATTACAGGCTTGAGCCACCGCGCCCGGCCCATTTTCTCTTTTAACATATGTTATTCTATGACAACTCTGTGAGGTTGGGATGCTCTTCATTTTACAGAAGATGCAGCCAAGGCACAAAGAGGTAAAGAAACCTTCCCAAGTTTACATGGATAGTAGGAGTCAGGATTGTTCCACCAGAAGCTCAGCGCTTTGCGACGCTTTCATAAACCATTATAGCATTCAGTAATTCTTGTCTTGACTGGTCATGTCAAGACCAGACGAAGGCTTTAACTAAATCTGGAGTTCAGTGTAAAATGTTAGATGTATGTTTTGTGTTACTAGATCAGCAAGAATTGTTACCTAAGGGGATTGATTTGGAAATCGAGATGAAATATGAATTATTTCTCTTACTTTAGAACTTTTTACAACTTTTATTACAACTCTATTTTTATAAATTTTTATTGTTTAAAATTATTATATACTTTATGTGGTAAAATAGATAAACTAATATAAGAGAGTTTATGTACCCAGATGTAACACATACTAATATTTTGCCATATTTACTTCCAACTTTTTCTTCTTTTTTTTTTTTTTTTTTTTGAGACACAGTCTGGCTCTGTCGCCCAGGCTGGAGTGCAGTGGCCGGATCTCAGCTCACTGCAAGCTCCGCCTCCTGGGTTCACGCCATTCTCCCGCCTCAGCCTCCCGAGTAGCTGGGACCACAGGTGCCCGCCACCTCGCCCGGCTAATTTTTTGTATTTTTTAGTAGAGACGGGGTTTCACCGTGTTAGCCAGCATGGTCTCGATCTCCTGACCTCGTGATCCGCCCATCTCGGCCTCCCAAAGTGCTGGGATTACAGGCTTGAGCCACCGCGCCCGGCCACTTCCAACTTTTTCTTTGTAAGGAAGGAAATACTTGAGTAATGAAGCAGGCATCCCTTCTCTCACTCATCCAAACTCCTTTCCTCCCTCCTCAGAGGCAGCTACTAGGTGGTTTATATTATGTGTTTAAACATTTTACATAAATAGCCCAGTTCTGTATGTTGGTTTTGCAGCCTCTATTTTCCTCTCAACTGTTACACAGGAAGTTGGCCCACAGAGATAGAGCTAAGAGATTTAGCTTTGCTTTATCTTTTTAGGTGTAGCTCTTATCACATAAAACACCATTTCCAAAGAGAGAAACAGATGCCATGTGGGGCCTTTGCAGTCCTCTGAATGGGTGCCCCTAAGCATCCTTTCTTTCCTGGGTTCCTGTGAGAGGCCCCACTGGTCTGGACTGAAGAGAGATTCTGGAATTTGAATCTACAGTATCCTTTGGTTCACCCTTGTTACACAAGAATTTAAATACTTCCCAAGAACAGAGTCAGTTCTCCAAGGGCAAGGTATCATGTGCTGTATGTGCCACCTGATGATAGACTTAATAATATTTGCTGAATTATAGCAGTGTAAGTTATAAAAAGCTGATTAACACAGTGAACCCATTAGAAGACATTTATCAGGTATGCAGTCCCTGACAGGGTTACTTTTTATGACTGAGACACGAGAGAGAGGTCTTTATTTAGGCAGCCCTTATTCAGTGCTTATTAGCTTGAGTCAGATACTCATGTTTATCTAAACCAGGGTATGTCAGTTTATGGTCAGTTAAAGAGAGATGCCTCCTGGTAAACCTTCAGGTTTATACACATGGCACCAATACAGTATATTATAATACATATAATGTAACAAATTACTGTATGTGATAGATATTAAATTATTTAGTATAATATACAGTAATATACAATACAATACACTAATACAATGAAATCCATGCACGTTATGCCATCTTTTCCACTTTTACAGAATTTCAAAACTTGGACTGAAAAATACTTATTGTGCTCTCTTTTTCGGCCAGGCACAGTGCTCAGCACATGACTGTATTCATTCATCTCATCAAGCAGTGATGATCTTACAATTTACATTTGATGAAACTGAGGCTTATCCAACATCAGGGCTTATCCAAAATTAGGCAGCTGCCAACAGCGCTTTCTGGTCAACCGTGCATGGCCTTTACTCCTCAGAGGAGGTAGCATTATCTATCTCACTCTGTAACACCCACGGAAAGAAATGTGGCCTCTGCTGGTACAGAAGCCTCCTTGTAAAAGCCACCTGCTGGCCACCTATGCTTTTACCTCAAAGCCCGCTTCACATTTTAGGAGTTCTCCTAACCTTTCAAGTCTCAATGGCAGGTATACATCGTCCATCTTCTTAGTATCAGCCATCAGGATTGAAGCGAATTTACAGCTCCAGTCATGAGCCTTGGCACATTTCTGGTATGAAGTATAAATATTTGAATGCTAATTATTGTAAAACAAACAGGCCACTGAGTCCAAAGCAGATGAATGCTGTTTCTGGAAGCCAGCAGACCCTAACTAGTAGGCAGCTTGTGTTGTGTCTCTGCACAATCACTGATAGACGTCTGGAATCATTTCCACCTCCCCCTTCCTCAACTGGGAGCTGCCCAGAGTGGCTCACATATGTGAATCTTTGCCTTTTAAACTAGTTCCCATCTGCCCTGTCTCTTGAGCAAAAACCCTGTACTGCTGGAATGACCTGACCCAGAAAGATAATGGCATCATCTTTCTAAGAGCAGCTCACCCTTGTCCAGCCTCAGCTCACCGTGAGTCTGTCCAGCATGCACATTCTCATCCGTGGCACACTGGACCCCAGCATTCCACTGGATTGAAACCACTGATTCTCCTCCATACCCATGCATCCTTCGAGGTCCAGCTCTGGACCTCCTCTTCTTTGAAGGCTTCCAGGCTTACTTTAATCCATATTGCTTGTCATTTATTTAGCAGTCCTGGGACCAAGCAACAACGCAGACAGAACCGTTTTGCCTTCCTGCCGAGGCAGCAAACCCCTGCAACCGTGGGCCTAACGCCTGTAGTCTCTTCGGAAATGTTAGTAAATTGGTAGCCCATTCTGCCCAGGCAAAATCCACTTGGCAGGTGTCCCAAGACTAAGCTAGCTCTGACAAATGCGGGGCATGCGAAGGTATGGATTGTAAAGCCTAACTGGGAACATCGTTTACTCCAGCAAACAAAGATAGGGGTGTCAGAGGATCACTTGTTCTGCTAAATGTAGGGAGCTGGAGTGAAATTAGACATAGTACTTTGTGGCCAAAAGGAAAAATAAATCTGATTAAAATTTTAAGGCTGGTGCTTGAGTTGACTCCAGCAATCTTTTCTGGCTTCGTGTTCTAGTGAAAAAAAGACAGGGGCTTTGGGACAGTAAACCAGAGGGAATCAGTTGGAGCTTTCGTAGGCCTAAGCTTAGAGACAAATTGTGTTTACTAAGGAATTTGTTGTCAAGATTAAACTGAGACGAGGAATTGAAACGAGACAATGTGAGTGAGGTAGATACGGTGCCCAGCAGAGCACAGGCATTTGGCCAGTGGCAGCCTGGGATACCTTTGCTGCTCGTGTACCCACCAGCCTGCTGACTCCTGCCACGACTGCTGTTAATGACTCGGACCTAACCCTACAACAGCCTAACCGTGGTTTTGCCTGCAGACACCCAGACACTTCTGCCAGGCTGAGAAACACAGTAGATGAGGAACCCTTGCCCTCCAGGACCAACCAACAGCCCCTGGTCAGGCAATGCCATGACAGTACATTTCCCCCACTTATTTTGTTAATTTCAGACATTCATTGATTTCAGGAATATTTATTGGGAGCCTTCCACAGGCCAGCCCACGTTGGTTGGTGGGAATACAAGACTGAGTAAGATGTAGTCCCCACCTTCAGGAACCTTACAGGCATCCCCATTGAGGGTTACTCAAACATCTGAATTTTACACTAACCGGAAGCCCAGGCACCAGTGTTTTAAACTTATGACTCAACCAAGCGAGGTCACTGGGTCGGCCAGCGGTGCCCTTCTTAGCAGGTGGGATTGCCCCATGCATTCTGGTGTCAAACAGCGCCATCAAAAGGAGGGGGCGCTGCCTGCAGGGGGGCTGCCCTTCTGAGGAGGCAAGGACTTGAAATCCCGCAGGGTTGTACTCCTTAGAGAGAGGGACGGCCTCCCCCACCCCAGGCTCCGCTGACCTGGCCGACCTTTTTCTTTCTTTTCTTCTGGACATTGGCTTAAGAATAGACAGAGACTAGAGGGAGAATGAATGAGGGAGTGCCTCCTTGGTGTCCTGGCTTTAGCAGTAGCAGTCTGGAGACTCTCACATTTACCAAAAGCAAAGAAAGAAAAGAGAAGGGCCCATTTGTAAAAAGTGCCAATAAGGGTGTTAAGAGATAAAAGAATTCCAGCTGAGGGAGGTATCTTCCTCTCTGCTGCAGACTGGATGTTTTCTTGGATATGTGACAAGAACTAATTTTAGAAAAAATGATTCTTGAAAGAAAATGACTCCTGAAGGCCATTAAGATACACGAGTATCTCACCACAGCTCACATGCTAAATCTTCTTTATTATTTCAACATTAAAATAAATACTTAGACTTCACATTAGTCCAGACAACTCTTCGACACAAAAAAGGACATGAGCGTGTCTCAGACCCACAGAAAACCTGGGCAGCTGGTAATTCATAGCAGACACATCCATCAAAGTGTGAAAAAAAAAAAAAAAATGAAAACCACTCTGCAGTCAAGAAAATGGGCAATAAAGCTCGTCAACCACAAGGCTTAAGAGAGACATCGTTAACGTGGTAAGACCTAGAATTAACTTCTCTTTGCCCTTGAACAAAATAAGAAGTTAGCTGCATTAACCTTAAGCTGCGTTGCAATGTTCCTCTGTGGCAGTGTTTACATTTCATGGTTTCATCTGACAACTCGTAATAAATTGTGCCTTTTGGAAAGTGGGATTTCTCTCAGAACGATTTGAAGGAGAATTTAAACACTCTTTTGTGCTAGTTCGAATATCCGTAAGAAATGTGACTCGTGTCTTTGTTTGGGAATTAGTATCTCAGATATGGGTACTGACTTCTTCCTAAGCAAGTGGAACAATCGCCGTGATTTCCAGCAGAGGGGCACTTTTGATTTTGCCTCTAAAAATAGAAGTTCCCTAGAGGCCTGGCCAGAAAGGGCAAAGAACAGGGAGAAAGAATGGAAATGGAGAAAAGTAATCCAAATAGGCAGTGAATATCCACTGGGAATTCAAACCTTTGCATTGCCAGGTAATAATGTTAGAATTGCAGTGGAAAGGAAAAGAAAGTTACACCCAATCCAGTATGAGTATAATCTTGCCAGTGCTCTTCCCAGGGGAAAACTGGCAAGAACTCGACAGCCCCAGTCACTTAAACCATCACAGAGAAAGCACATGTGAAGGTGTGATTAAGGAGCACTTTCCCATTGGTGCCTGGGGCCAAACAATTTGCCTGATGGGCCTCTTATATCCCCTGATGTCATTTATATCACACCAGCTAATGATGAGATATGGCAATGAGTATCACCGACAACTTTCTTTAAGCTGTATAATTATACTATTTCAGATATACTATATCAGAGGAAAAGACGTGTTTTCTCTTGCTTAGCTAAGCCTTCCTATTATTGGGCTTATGGTCATTTCAAGGAAAACAGTGATCCAGGGCTGTAACATTGATGGTGTCCCTCGCCTCTCTCTAACCTGGATTCGTTACAGATATGCTGATGACTGAGACCCATGGTACAGATCGTGATTTCTGTAGCATTTTGCTAGCAGAGGATTTGACGTTGCCTTGAGACTTCATCATTTTGGAGAATGTTCCCTTAATTGGCAGCAGAAGGTTTGCAGCTCCAGAGGCTGTAGCAGAGGCTTTTGTATTATTAAAAGTTGAGACCTAATCACAAATTGAGGCAGTGCAGCAAATCCACTCCTTCCTATTATTCTTGTGCATTAGGAGCCACTTAAGCTCCACCTAATGAAGAGTCTTCATTCTTTGCATTGGAATACTCCTTTAAAGATGCTCAGAGAGCTTCACAAATCCTGCCTCTTTCTACTCCCCAGCACAGCAGGCAGAGAGAGCAAACTCTGCCACAGGGTCCTGGCACCGACGCAGCCCCCTCTATCCTGCCAGGCGCTTCTTCTCTTTATTTGTGTCCTCTGACATCCTCTCATCCTTCTCCTTTCCTTTCTCGTATGTCATCTCCCCATGGCAAACAAGGCTTCCCACCTTCTGGTTCGAAACTAGGCGTTTTCATATAATGGAGGCTACGTCTGTGTTGATGCAAAGAAAAACAAAAAGCCCTGTAAAATATTTAAACCCGAGCCACTGTGAGTGACCATGGCCCAGGGAACAGTCTTAGGAAGTCCTGAGAACATGTGCCTGAGGCAACTGGGTCACAGTTTGGTTTTACACACTTTAGGGAGACAGGAATTGTGGAAACAGTCATTAATCAATACATGAAAGGTGTGCACTGGTTCAGCCTAAAGTGGTGGGATATTTTGAAATGGGGCCTTATAGGTCATAGGTACATTCAAAGATTTTCTGATTGGCAACCAACTGATTGGCAGTTGATTGAAAGAGTTAAGCTTTGTCTCAAGACTTGAAGTCAGTAGAAATACATGCCTGAGTTAAGAGGGTTGTGGAAGCCAAGGTTCTTGTTATAGAGATGACGCCTCATAGGGGATATCCTTCAGAGAGGATAGATGTACATGTCTCTTTTGGGACTTTAAAGGTGTCACATTCATATTTAATCTCTCCTAGGTCCAGGAAAGGCCTAGAAGGGGAAAGGTAGGCTGCGTTAATGGAGATTCTCTACCAATGCAAATTTCCCCCACCAAAGACAGCTTTGCTTGGCCATTTCAAAATATGTCAAAGAAATATATTTTGGGGTAAAATATTTTTATTTCCTTCGGGGTCTGCTATCTGTCATGTGATGCTATACCAGAGTCAGGTTGGAATTTGGTATCTTATCACCACGAAGAGTTTGGTCGGTTTATGATGTCTATTTTAATATTAATCCTGGTCAGTTGTGTCCAAACTCCAAAGGGAGAGGGAGTATCTGGAGGCCTGTCTGACCTCCCTTCCAGTCATGACTGGAAATTCAGTTTTTCAGGTTTCTCTGGGGTCCGTCTGGCCACGAAGGGTCTGTCGGGTCAGTTGAGGGGTTTAGGAGTGTATTTTCAGTTTACATCTGTGTCAACCTTCAGAAAATATGATTAAGTACAGAGTTTATTTGAGTGCAAAGCTTGAGGCTGGCCACCTGGGAAAGCACCAACTGCAGATGAATGGGGTCAGTGTTTCCAAAACGGAGAAGTTAAAAGTTTCAATTATATAGGCAGAGACAGAGAAGTTCCTGCAGGATCACAGCATTTTCCATACGAGACCAGGTATATATGCCACAGCTGTTTGACTGGTTACAGATTGTTCCATTTTAAGCAAGAATACTTTACTATTCCATGAGGAGGGGTAATGATCTGAGGGGGTCTCATCTCTGGTGCTGTTTGATCTTTCTAATTATTTACAGGAACCAAAAGGCAGAAGTTGCAGCTGTCTGACGCAGGCGGCATAGCCACATTCCTCTCAAGGCTCAAGATAATTTCAAGTTCCAATAGCTTTAAATTTGAATTATTTTAAATTTGAATTATTTAATTTTACATCTGATCATTTGAATCCTGCCATGAAATTTCCCAAGTTCACTTTCTCAGCTAGAGTTCCTGCAGCTTCTTGACTCATCAAACTAAGGTCGTATTACCTTCTGTGGTGTGGGGGGCACTGGCTCTCAGCCCCAAGCCCTCTAGGCCAGAGGTTTTGAGCTCCTCCCAGCAGCTCAACGCTTTTTTGTTGTTGTTGCACTTCCCATCACTCTGCACACATCTCATCTTTGCCTCTGTTTTTTAAAAATATTTTCTGGAGCAAAAATATTTTCTGATTTGCTGAAATCAGAAACCTATCTCGTTTTTCAGTTGCCCACCAGAGCTGTTGCTCAGTGCAGGGAAACCAGGAAATGATGACTACCAGTTAGAAACAAAAAGACTAGCTTTTAAGTCAGCTGCTGCAGCCTTGGCATTCCCAGCATGGAACTTCTAAAACTTATGGAATTTCCTTAGTGATAGGACTGCTTTCATTTTGCTAATGAGGGAACTTACTTTGCTTTCCCAGAGAGCTTCACCTTGGGCTCTGATCACCAGAAAGGTCAACCAGATGAAATTGCAGGGTTTCAGGAGGCTGAGGCAGGAGAATCACTTGAACCCGGTTGGTGGAGGTTGCAGTAAAACAAGATCGTACCACTGCACACTCCAGCCTGGGTGACAGAGCAAGACTCTGTCAAAGAAAGAAAGAAAGAGAGAAAGAGAGAAAGAGAGAGAGAGAGAGAAAGAGAGGAAGGAAGGAGAGGGAGGAAGGAAGGAAGGAAGGAAGGAGAGGGAGGAAGGAAGGAAGGAAGGAGAGGGAGGAAGGGAGGAAGGGAAAAGGAGAAAAAAGAAATTGCAGGGTTATTGCAGGATTTGAGCTTTTTGAACCTTGAGCTGCCAGACCTCCAGGGAGAAGAGCGGCACTGGAGATTAAGTTCACTCACATGGCCAGTGATTTAATCAATCATGCCTCTCTAATGGAACCCTAATAACAACTCTAGATGCTGGGGTTCACTGGAGCTTCTGATTCATGAACACACTGATGTGCTGGGAGAGTGATACACCCAGATTCCACAGGGAAAGAACGTGGAACTGCATTCACCCCAGATCTCACCCTGTGTGCATCCTTTACAGTAAAACCATAGCCGTAAATATAGTACTTTCCTGACTTCTGTTAGTCATGTTAGCAGATTATCCAACCTGAAGTGTGTCCTAGAGTCTGGGGATTGGTAGTTGAACAGGTAAAAGTGTGAGTGGCTTTGAGTAACTTGTGAGTAACTTGCCCAGAACCACAGAGCTAGCAAGCAGCAGATACTACATGCAAATCCACACAGCTGGTATGTGAAATGAGGGCAGTCTCCTGGAGACCTGAGCCCTTAACACATGGGGTCTGCACTGACTCCCAGTAGCAAGTGTCAGAATTATACTGCAGTGCACCCGGTGGGATGCAACAGAATAACTGTTATTAAGGAGAATTTTGCAATTTCTTACAGAAGTCTTGAAATATTAGAAACGGCTTCTAGACCTTTATGTTGAGCATTACAGCTCAAAGCACTGTCCCTGGGTGGACAGGTTAGACAGATCATGCGGAAGGTGCTCCTCAAAGTGTGGGCCCAGACTATGCACATCCACAACTGTTCATTACCAGTTCCTGGTAAGATGTTTACGGAACTTGAGAGCCGGCATATAGAAACTTTTATAGCAATTGGACAATGCCAAGACATTCAGAAATGGAAATATTAAAATATCACACAGTGACAGTTTGGATAAAAAATTATCCTTCACCACAGATAGTTTGAGGAGTGTAAATTTAGAAAATATAGCCTTGGTTGGTATGATCAGATGGAATTAGAACTTAGTGTGAGAGGTGTGAGCCATAGGATGAAGCAGATGGATTTGCATGTAATATCTGCTGCTTGCTAGCTCTGTGGTCCTGGGCAAGTTACTTAATTGCTCTGGGACTCAGTTCCCTCATCTAGAAAATGGATATGACAGTATTTCCTGTCTAATTCGATGCTGGAAAGACCAAATAAAATAATCCAGAACAAATGCTAACCACAAACCTGTATATATAGTAAGTTAACTGTGGATATTAATTCTTCTATGTTCGCTTCTTGGCATCTGTGGTTCTGGCTTGGTTAAAGTATATTCTGGCTATGTAGGTTTGATGTATTACTGTATATAAAATCTATAGCCTTGCTCTCATGTGAATACAAAATAAAGCAAACACTGTTTAAAAGCCACAATTTATACATGTAAGCGAATGTTGCTTTTTGTAGAATCCCTCTGGGATGCTAGAGTCCTATCTGAAAATGTTGCAATTGTTGGAAGCATTTTTAGGACTTTTTCTTTTTTGCTTAATTTTTCTTTCTAATTATTATGGGTCCAAGATAGTTGTATATGTTACTGATGATTCTGGGAACTTATTTAGCATTTCCATTAGAACCTGTTCCAGTGATCCTCTGATGTAACAAATCACCTTAAAATGTAGGAGTTTACTCAGCATCGTGCAATATGCCCCTGTGACAAACCTGCACATGTACCCCTGAATCTAAAATTTGAAACAAATACATATATAGGTAGATAAATGTATTTATACACATCTATACATATCTCAAACCAAAGCCAACAAAAAATAACGTCGTGGTTTAGAACAACAGTCTATCATTATCACTCACCATTGACTGACTGGGCTAGACTGGTTCTCCTGTCTGGTCTTCCACAGGGTTGCAGTCAGATGTTGGCTGGGGATGGAGTCATTGGAAAGTGCAACAGGCTGGACATCCAGAATGACTTCTTTGCGCTTCACATTTGGTGCCTGGGCTGGGATGGCTGGGACGGCTGGAACAGCTTGGGGCTGGCTGGGTATCTCTCATTCCATGTGGACTCTCCTAGCTTGGGTTTCCTAGATGTATGCTGGGCTAAGCTTAGGGACGTGTCTTCACTGGTGGCTGGCTTCCCCCAGAGTGAGTGTTCTGAGAGGTGGGAAGTGGAAAATGCTAGATCTGGGCCTGGTAACTGGCATAGTATCACCACCGCCATATTCTACTAGTCCAAGCAGTCATTGAGCCTGTCCTTATTTAACAGGGGGGAGACACAGACCCTGCCTCTCTCTAGGTGGAGGGTCAAAGAATCTGTGTCCACCTTTCACCTGCCATAAAGCTACAAAAGGAATGTAGTTTTCTTACTTTAGCATGTCCTTTCCCACCAGCGACATTGTATGATTTCCCAAGGTGACCACATTGAGGTAGGAATATTCATTTTGCTTTCAGTTCCTTCTTTTTGAGTGAAAACACAACCATTGTGTTACAGCCATGCCCGACATGCCTTTGTGTTTTGGCATTAGTCAGCCTGTACTCAGGAAGGAGCATGGGAGTCACAGATTTCGCCTGGCAGGCCCTCCCCTCAGAATCACCCTACTTTCTGAGTATCTGATTTCTACTAGTGACCTCCTTGTAGTCTGTGTTGCCTCCCTGTATTCTTCTCTGCCTTACCTGCCACCAAGGAATCTCCTGAAAGCCCGTGGAACCAGTGCATCACGCCCTTGCTCTCAGAACTTCACTTTCTCCCCATGTCTTATACGGCATGTGTCCCACACATCCAGGTAGGGACTACAGACCCTCCACAGCTGGAATAGGATAGCTTTCCAATTATGTTTTCCCCAAATGGTCTTGCTGCTTCTTTCAGCATCCCCACCAAAACACCCATGCATCGCCACAGACACACAAGGCGCTCTGCAAAACACACACACAAACACAAGCTCACATCATTTACCCAGCCAATATTTATTGAATATCTGCCTGTGCTGGGCTTTGTACTCAGCTTGAAGTTCCAGCAAGCTTAATTATTATTTTATTATGCCACAAACATACCTTAGGTTATTTTCCCTTTCCAGGACTTTGCTTAAGTTCCTGAGGTTAGGAGCATTTCTTATTAATGTTTTATTGTTTCCTTTGGTACCAAGTGCTGTGCTACCCACGTAGCAATACATATTAGTTGCAATGCTGTACAGAGGAGAGGTTCATTCTGTCTTTCATTGTATCTTACTTTTCATCTCTGCCCTTTTTGTTACCCTTTCTCTGAGTCTCATCTAGAATCAGCAAGCTCTCTCCTCATCTCTCCTCCTATTTAAAGTTTTAATGTACTTCCCTCTTATCTCACCAAAAGTTCATGGTAAGGGTGAAGTAGGAGGGTAGTCTTGAGGACATTGTTCAGGCACCCTGAAATAACATTCACCCGCAGACACAGTCAGTGAAGCATTGTTTTATTCAGTGCCATCGGCGGACTTCTGGTATGTTCTAGGCAGCCTTCCAGACTGGGGAGAACAGGAAGAATCAGATATGGTTGTCACTCCTTAGAAGTGCACAGCAGCTACTGTAATATCTATGAGCTGTGAGCTTTTGGTGGTCTGATAAGCAGACAAGAGAGGGCAAACTATGCTTACCTCTCTGGGTTTGCTTTATCAAATTGGAATTTTATAATCTCAAAAGTAGGGGGAACTTGTGGGCAGGGGCCCTACTGTCTTATCAAAGTGGGAAGGCGGACTTGTCCCTGAGTCCCATGGGGAAGATTTTGCAAATATACACTCATCCATCGCCTCTCTCCAAAGACTCACCTGAAATGGTGAGATCCCTTGTTTTGCAGAGGTTGGTGGGAGGTGGGGTTGGGGCAGGGACAGATATGACACCTGGATTTAGCTAAAACTCCTGGATGATTCTGGTTTCTAGTGCCCCTTCTACAACCCCACTCCACCACCTACAGAAACACTGCTCAGGATAGGATGTCCCCAGCAGCATCTGAGCAGATGCCCTATGCTGGCTAACTGTGCCATCTGGCTGTTTTCCAGGTTCATTCTGCCACCCATCTGCTTTAAGACACAAGGTGCTGACCGCAGAGACCTGCCATGAAACCACACTTGAAGCAATGGAGACAACGAATGCTTTTCGGAATATTCGCTTGGGGGCTCCTCTTTTTGCTGATTTTCATCTACTTCACCGACAGCAACCCCGCTGAGCCTGTGCCCAGCTCCCTCTCCTTCCTGGAGACCAGGAGGCTCCTGCCGGTGCAGGGGAAGCAGCGGGCCATCATGGGCGCCGCGCACGAGCCCTCCCCGCCTGGGGGTCTGGACGCACGCCAGGGGCTGTCCCGCGCCCACCCAGCCAGTTCCTTTCACGCGGGGCCTGGAGACCCGCAGAAATGGGCCCAGTCCCAACATGGGTTTGAACATGAAGAGTTTTTTTCATCCCAGGTGGGAAGAAAATCTCAAAGTGCTTTCTACCCGGAGGATGACGACTACTTTTTTGCTGCTGGGCAGCCAGGGTGGCACAGCCACACTCAGGGGACATTGGGATTCCCTTCCCCTAGGGAGCCAGGCCCGCGGGATGGGGCTTTTCCGGCTGCACAGGTCCAGAGGAGGCGGGTGAAGAAGAGGCACCGGAGGCAGAGAAGGAGCCACGTGTTGGAGGAGGGCGACGACGGCGACAGGCTGTACTCCTCCATGTCCAGGGCCTTCCTGTACCGGCTCTGGAAGGGGAACGTCTCCTCCAAAATGCTGAACCCGCGCCTGCAGAAGGCGATGAAGGATTACCTGACCGCCAACAAGCACGGGGTGCGCTTCCGCGGGAAGCGGGAGACCGGGCTGAGCAGGGCACAGCTACTGTGCCAGCTGCGGAGCCGCGCGCCCGTGCGGACGCTGGACGGCACCGAGGCGCCCTTCTCTGCGCTGGGCTGGCGGCGCCTGGTGCCCGCCGTGCCCCTGAGCCAGCTGCACCCGCGCGGCTTGCGCAGCTGCGCTGTCGTCATGTCTGCAGGCTCAATCCTCAACTCCTCCTTGGGCGAGGAAATAGGTAGGTCTCAGTGCGGGGACCAGGTCGCCTTGTCTTGAGCCAGTGTGTCCCTGGGAGCTGGTTCTTTCCGTGCGCGCCTCTGGATCTCACTGGCGGGGCAGGCTGGGGTCTCCACACCAGGTGTTTCTTGTGTGAGCTGGAGATTCTTCAGGTGATTTCCCCTTGCTGGCGCAGAATGAGTCTCTCTGGGGTCACAGCAGAAGTACTCTTTGGGGGACTCTTAGAGCAAGGATTTGGGGAATGCTGGGGAGCAAGAAGGGTCCTCCCCATAGCTGATGCCAGTGGGCAGTGGAAGAAAAGCGCCGCCCCTTGCTTCCAGTGTCCTTCTCACTGTTCAGACTTCGTATCCCATAGAAACCACAGTCTGCATGGATAGGCTCCCAGGCTGGCCCCGGAAAGCCGGGTGAACCCATCTTGCAGTGGGAATATGGGAAGGGAACAAGAGGAGGAGGAGGCAGGAAAGCAAGAGCTGCTCAATCAGGGCATCACCTCCAAAGAGCAGGGTGCATGAAGATCATGTTGGTTACTGTGGGCTCTGAGAAGAGCCCAGCTGCTGTTGGGAACATCTTTCCCATGGGAGCATAAGTTCTGGCCTCCCAACTGTTGGTGCATATCCAACCTTTGGGGCTCTGCCAGTGCACCTACCGGGGACCTTCTCCAAGATGGTAAGTAACACACAACACCTGGGCTTCCTCCCTCCCTGCCAGGCTCTGTCTTCACATCCCTGTCAAGAGCGCTGGAGCACATCTGTTTCCCGACTCCTGTATCAGTCAGGGTTCTCCAGAGAGACACACCAGGAGGATATGTGTCTATACCGAGAAAGATTTATTTTAAGGACTTGACTCTCATGATCGTGAAGGCTGGCGAGTCTGAAATAGGTAGTGCAGGCCAGCAGATGGGAAACTCAGGCGGAGCTTCTGTGTTGCTGTCTTGAGGCAGAATTTCTTGTTAAGGAAACTTCAGTCTTTGTTCTTCAGGCATTCACCTGGCTTGAGGAAGCACACCTGCATTGTGAGAGTTGTCTGCTTTTCTCAAAGTCTAGTGATTTCACTGTTAATCACATCTTAAAAACACCTTCCCAGCAACATCTAGACTAGTGTTTGACCAACCAGCTGGGCACTGTGGCCTAGCCAAGATGGCACACAACATGAGCCATCGCTATGTCTTCCTAGTTTTGAAGTGCCAGTTCTAATCTTTTTTGATTGATGGGGGCATGGCAGGGTTCAAATACATTTGCCTCCTGCAGAGTGGTGTAGGTTCTGCACCAGATGGGCCAGCATTGGCCCTCCTCAGAATTCCGCTTCCTGGCCGGATCACATTCATTTCCCTACCTGCCCCAGCCTCTCACCCTGTCTTGCCGGAGATACCCAGGCTCTTGTGTTCCCATAGCTGGGCTTTCTCCCTCAGCAGTTTCAGATCCCTTTGCTCCCAGAACTGCCCCCGTTCCCAGGCTAGTTCCATTGCTGCACCAGTCAGCAAGCAGCTTGGCCCTTTAGGCTCATTCATTCGACAAATATGTGTTTAGCCCCTAATATGTGCTTGACTCTGTACTAGGAGCAGGAAAACAAATGTGAATCAAATACAGCATCAGCCTCAAGTCCAGATGTAAGACAATCGCGTCCTGTACACTCTCACAGTAGGCAGTGTTAGGTCATAACTGGTCTGGAAGCAACATTCAGGGAATGTTGCTCCCTCTTTGCAAATAAGTAAAATTTGTTGTCTTCATTTTAAGTGGATCCATTAGTTGTTCTGTGTCCTGGAAGAGTGGCCCATGTTCCAGAGTTGTCTTAGGATAGGGTGAAGCCACTGTAGGCAGGCTCAGAAACCGAGACCTCAGCTCAGCAGAAGTCCTTGGGCATGAGGCTAAATGAGAAATATTTTTAAAGTTAAAAAAAAAAAAAAAAAGATAGTGAGTCTGGAATCAAGGTCTGGGGTCCCTGTGTCCCTGTGCTGACATTACAGCAGGCTCATAATAACACAGTCCATGTGTCACATAAGCTTGTAGCCAAAGCCAGAGCAGAGCAGCCTGCAATTTATTAAGAAGAAGCAGTGGTTTAAGAGGTCCCCGGGGTGAAATAACACCACAGTTCTTTCTCATTTCTGAGGGCCAATATTAATAATGTAGAGAAGGAATTTAAGTATTATGCTTGAAGCAGGCAGTAACTTGCTTCCGGTTTGGTTTTGTTTTAAACACCTCTGCATCAGAGGTGAAGATCTGGATTGCTCTTGCATGCCAGTGAGCAGTCCCTTGTCCTTTATTTCTGCGTAAATATCCCTGACCAGAATCTTGTAAACTCTAGAATTTGGAAGAGAGCATGAAAGACACTGAGAGGTCCATGTTTCTGGGAAACTTGAAATGCCAGTTATATCTTTGTTAATTTCTAGTATCCAAATCTAATTTATTTTGCATGCCTTTAAGAACGGTAGAATCACAACTGAAGAACATGCCTGGAAATTTCTTTAAAATTATCTTTATTGTTTTGTCTAGGGTCTTTTGGATCAGATTGTGTATCTACTATTTTAAGAACATGTAACCATAGCGTGGCTCAATTTGTATAAACAAAAAGTTTCATTTGTATAAGTTGGTATCTCAGCATCAGCACTTTACATGCCAGGTGCCGACCTCGCTCCTTCCTGTTCACCTGAATATGTGCAAGCAAACCCACGTAGTTATGAATGGCTTGCAGAATACAAACAAACTCTGGCAGCAGATTCCTTTAGGCCCCTTAGAGTATTGGGGGCAGCTGTAGCTAAATTCATGTTGGTCCCTAAGTATCTACTTGTGAATTGGCTAAGTGAAGATCAAAAGACTTACCAAAGATCACAATCTTATGAAAAACTGAAGACAGAGCTAGAAAGTATCTCAGATGGTCAGTGCTTATCAGCCCTACCTCCGCTCTGCCAGGAGGCCACCTGTACACGCTTATGTCCAGGGAAGACCCAGTCTCAGGTTTGCTTACTGGCTGCCCTTTAGCTCCCCCTGGTGTTTGTTCCACTGGCAGTGCGGCCCCCATCCGCCTACCCTTCTGTTGGAACTGAGTCACACAAAGGAATTGGTTTTGGTTAGGAAAGTATAGCATTTGTAAACACTTTCGCTATGAATATGTTATTGAAAAACCAACTAATTGTTTTGGAAACCTGGATCGTTCTCTCCTAGAGTCATAAGATGATCTGTTTTCACCCCTGCATATAAGCAATAATAATTTGCTTCTGTGCAGTGCTACTGGCATTCATGTGGAAACACGTTACGGAGGAGAAAGTTCTGCTCTAAACCACCAGTGATAGCCTTCATGTGGGAAACCAAGATCTGTGTACTTGAAACTCAAATTCTGGCAAGTGCATGGGAAGTGGGACGTGGAGGGAGAGACTGGGGATGGGATGCATAGACTGGTGGAGAGGGCTTGAGATTTGACATGTCCTGTTACTTTTAAAAAAAAGCAAGAAAGAAGAAAGCAGTCCATATACTCTTCCGATGAGCGTTATTTATTGGTCACCAACTCTCCACCGGATCCTGTGCTAGACACAAAACTGAAGAGGTCACGGGCCCGAGCATCCATACTGGCACACTTCAGTGGTAAACAGACAATTCCCGTGTTGTGGATTGGAGAAGGACAGGGAGATATGTAGGCTGACAAGGCAGAAATGATGATGAATTCCTAACTCCCCTGAGGGCTGGTGGCGGGGCAGAGGGAAGAGGTTGGTAAAGACTGCTCCAGGGAGAGGAGAGCAAGCTGAAAGCCCAGCATCATATGGAAGTGAGAAACAGCGTGGTATACGGGTGGTGAGAGCTACAGGGAGTACACGGGCTCATAGGGACAGAAGAGAGAAGCCAACTTGGAAGGCAGATCATCTTCCTAGATGTCCTTGCAAGCCACTCTGAAAATTATTCTTTACTTAACAATTGTAATCATAGATACCACTTATAGTACAGACAAGGCCCCGTTCAGAATCCTTTTTTTTTTTTCTTTTTTTCTTTTTTTTTTTTTTCCAAGAGGGGGTCTCCCACTGTTGCCCAGGCTGGAGTGTAGTGGCACAATCTTGGCTCACTACAACCTCCACTTCCCAGGTTCAAGCAATTCTCCTGCCTCAGTCTCCCAAGTAGCTGGAATGACAGGTGCCCACCACCCTATCCAGCTAATTTTTGTATTTTTAGTAGAGATGGGGTTTCACCATGTTGACCAGGCTGATCTTGAACTCCTGACCTCAAGTGATCTTCCTGCCTCAGCCTCCCAAAGTGCTAGGATGACAAGCATGAGCCACCGTGCCCGGCCCAAAATGCTCTTTTTGTGCTAACTGTTGTAAACCTTACAGCCCTGACTGATAGATAAGTTTGTTCCCATTTTATAGATAAGGAAATACCTCCAGTCACACGTGCAGAGCCTGGGTTCAAACCCCAGTGTGGGTCTCCAGAAACACTAGCTCTCACCCCTGTGCCGGCAATGCACAGCCATCGCAGATAGTTGCTATAGAGATCACGCCAGAGCCTGGGCTTGAGGCTGCGAGGGAAGTAAGTCAGGAGGTGAGGGTTACAGGTCCTGGGGAAAAACAAGGCCTCCGCGGTGCTGGGAAAACATCGCTTCGTCCAATCCCAGGTAGGCCATTCTCTAGTGACTGGAGGCTTGCTCTCCCGCTGTGTGAATTTTCTCATCAGCGTAGGAGAGGAGGGGGTTGTGGGGGATGGGCCCCAGGGCAGGGCAGTGACCGGGTGCTGGAGGGCTTGCTGGCCCAGCAGCTCCTTGAAGGACTTTAATTTTCCTTCCATGGATGCACTTGTCTGGCTCCATTCTCAAGGTCAACACGGCATGGTTCTGGCCTGGGAATGTCTTCTCCAGAAATGAAACTTGACTTTCTTCCCGTTGCGTTTGCTGTCTGACCTATTCCTTTTTGTCTAAATAGGAATGGACAGCTTCTATTCTCACAGTGCATTATCAGGGCATGCACAGCCAGGTGTACGTTTATAAAACATGTCTGTGTGACAGACGACAGTCTCAGTGCACCCTCCCCTTCCATCCCCACCCCATGCTGCTCATACAGGCTGTTCATAGAGGGCTTGCACTGGGCCTAGCCACAAGCCTACATGACCCTGCTTCCCTGTCCTCTGCACGCAGGTGGCCTCTTAACTCTGCAGACTAATACCACCTCCAAAGGAATTACACTGCTTTATCTTTCTGTGCCCTGTGCCTCGTGAAGTCCTTGGATGGCTTAGAGCACAGCTCCACAATAAGACAACGGGCATTTAAATGCTGGAAAGTTTTCAAGGGTGATGCAATTAATTCACATTTATTAGTCAACTAATAGAAATGCACCCACCGCTTGGGGCCCTTGGCTAGGCTGTGTCTGAGGGGTTGTCAGCATGGTTTGGAGAGAACTGGGGCTGAGGATTGCTGGCATCACACTTCCCCTCAGGCTCGGGGTGACTCCCTCCCAGCACCTGCAGTCACCTCGCTGTCTGGAGTCTCCTCTCACTGTCTGCAGCCAGAGGGTTGCCCTGGCTTGGCAGTTGGCACAGTGAGATCTAAGCTTACCCTTAGACTTTCCAAGGCCCTTTCGAGGGTCCATGAGAAAAAACTATTGTGGTAAGTATACTCACAGTTCTTTTCCTTCCAGTTGTTGACATTATCACTGGTGGTACAAACACAATGATGCGTGGGACTGGGGCTTCTTAGCACAAGTCAGGGTAGCAGAACCCAAAGCTCAACCTTTGAATATGTGTTTTTTCAGATTCAGTGGGACTCATGGGGAAATAGGAGAAAAACGCTTATGTGTGCCAGTTCACAAAGGAAAAGCCCCTGTGTAATTGCATTGTGAGCCGAACTAGCCACTTTTTTCATGAAATGCAATTTCAACTTGAAAAGAAATGTTAATTATTCAGACTTGGATATTTGACAGATATGTTCTCAAAAAGGAATCAAGGGAGCGTGTCACTTTTAGGAAAATAACTGATAGTATTTCTTGCCAATGATAAAATTCAAGCTTTGAACCACGAACTTGGAAGTTATCCAGACTTTAAAAACTGGTGAACTCCATGGTGATACTAACCAATGTGGTGTTTCAATTCTTTTTTTTTTTTTGAGACGGAGTTTTGCTCTTGTTGCTCAGGCTGGAGTGCAATGGTACGATCTCGGCTCACCGAAACGTCTGCCCCCTGGGTTCAAGCGATTCTCCTACCTCAGCCTCCCGAGTAACTGGGATTACAGGCATGCACCACCATGCTCAGCTAATTTTCCTTCTTTCTTTCTTTCTTTCTTTCTTTTTTTTTTTTTTTTTTTTTTTTTTTGCATTTTTAGTAGGGACGGGGTTTCTCCCTGGTGGTCAGGCTGGTCTCCAACTCCTGACCTCAGGTGATCCGCCCATCTGGGTCTCCCAAAGTGCTGGGATTACAGGCATGAGCCACCACGCCCACAGTCAGTGTTTCAACTCTTTATTACAAAATGCATCACCATTTGGAAGGTCTGCCTAACATATATATATATATAACTTATATATAACTATGCCTAGCTGATAGTTTTCAGGTGATCATTGTACAATATTATACAATTACGCATGAGTGGAAGGTCTATTTTAAGAGAAAAATAGACCACAAGTTTTAATGTAACAGAGCACAAAAAGTTCGTTGACAGGTTTCAGATTCCAAATTATAACCAACCCTAAGAAACTAGCCCTCGTAGAGTTTTGTTAGGTATCAAAGAAGAATATTCACAGTTCTTTGAAAGGATTCTTTAAATAGCTTTCTCAATTCAACAATGTGTCTGAGCCTTCATATACTTCAAATAAAACAACATATTGCAACAAGTTGAATTCGAAAGCAGATATGAGAAACCAACTTTCTAAAAAACCAGACCTAAAAGAGACTTGCAAACATTGAAAACGGTGCCAGTCTTCTCAGTATTCTTTTGGTTTTTGAAAATACAGGGGTTTTTTTAAATTGAAAAAACTCTATTTTAAAATAAATTAATAGACATTTAAAAATTCCCTGCTTTACTTTCTAGTATGGTAAATATCAGTAGATATATTCCATATGCCTAAAAAGTGTTTGGATTATCAATAAATTTCAAGAGTCTACTGTTTGGGGTAATCTAGTTTTTCCACCTCAAATATTATTTGAATTTTTTGACAAAACGTTATTCAATAAAAATAAATAATAAATCCATTATCTCAATAAAGTATGAACAAATCCTTAAATTGTGAAGTAAAGAACAGGTTTTTTTTTGTTTTTTGTTTTTTTTTTTTGAGACGGAGTCTCGCTCTGTCGCCCAGGCTGGAGTGCAGTGGCCGGATCTCAGCTCACTGCAAGCTCCGCCTCCCGGGTTCACGCCATTCTCCTGCCTCAGCCTCCCGAGTAGCTGGGACTACAGGCGCCCGCCACATCGCCCGGCTAGTTTTTTGTATTTTTTTTAGTAGAGACGGGGTTTCACCGTGTTAGCTAGGATGGTCTCGATCTCCTGACCTCGTGATCCGCCCGTCTCGGCCTCCCAAAGTGCTGGGATTACAGGCTTGAGCCACCGCGCCCGGCCAAGAACAGGTTTTAACTTGGAGGCATTTACGTATGTTGGCATCATTTATACCCAGAGTAGATCCCCTTGAATCTAGAGATTGGCAGACTTTTTTTACAGAGCCTGGTAGTAAATATTTTAGGTTTTGTGAACCATATCTCTGTTTCTGTCTCAACAGTTCAACTCTGCAGTTATAGACAGCGTGTACAGTGGATGTGTCTATGTTATGGTGGAACTTGATTTACTAAAACAAGTGGCAGGCCAGATTTGGCCAGAAGGTCATAGTTTGCCAACTCCTGCAAAATTTCCCCTAAAAGAACGTTGCAGGGTTTTGATGACATAGCCACCTACACCCTACGCATTCATGTCTTCCAAAAGTGGATTAATTTTGGCGCTAAAGCTGGACTTTGAATTCTTTTAGTTCAGGGCTTGACAGTGAAGACACCTTTTTTCACATTGTTTTAGTGGGGGCATGCATGGTAAGTTTCTGCTATTTGGGGAGCAAGAAGAAGACTCCAAAGGAGCAGGTAGCAGGGACTGGGGAAGAAGGCAGCTGCCTTAGGCACTTGTGTGGGACTCGGGGACTGTACATGCAGCTCCCCTTGGGCATGACAGAAATACCTCTTTTCACCTCTCCCTCACAGACAGGCACTGTCCTTGCTCCAGGCGGAGCTTGGAATCTGCATGAGATATTTGCAGCTAAAGATGGCCCTTAGAAAATTGCTTTCTTGCTCATTGACTCTTCAGGCTGGTTTCTAGGAATTTCAAGACACATGTATGTTTATAGACTGCCTTATGCAAAGGGAACATATCCCCTCTTCCCAGTGCTAAATCAGGTGAACCCACTTTCCTGTGCCTCCCACTCTTCACCACCTTGTCAGCCTCCAGGATAGGGGTAACTTGTTTTCATCCAGGTCCTCCCAGCCCAGCATTCAGAGAACTTGGGCAAGTCGGGCTGTCAGGTTGAATGAAGTGAGATGTATATTTATGTTGCATTCATAGTTCAACTTTGGTGAAGCACAGTGTGTGGTTATAGAACATAAGAGCCCTGGCAGCTGGTGGCATTGGTGGTCTCTCCATCTTGCCCATCCTCTGGGCTACAGCGGTCTGGTCTGCTGCTAACGCAGAATGCTCTAAGGTTGCTTTCACACAGGTATTCTTGCCATCGGCAGCAGTACGTCAGGTTGCATGGAAGTCAGGACTGGCTTTCTTTCTTTCTGCGACATTAAATGCAGAATCTCTGCTGAAGGGTTGGCTTTCTTTTTAAGCATACATCAGCACCAGAAAGCAGCTCTTGCCTTCTGGTGTCTTTATCTGCTCCAGTACAGTCTCCCTCAAGATGTATTGGAAGCTTTGGGAGAATGGCTGCATCAAGCATGACACTTGTAAAGAATGCCATAAAGGTAGCAGGTATCTAAATATCACTTAGATGATACAGTATCGCCCATAATTGAACAGATTATATATACATATATATTATATATATAATATATATATATATCCATATTGATGTTTCCTCTAGCCAAGATCTCATTCTCCATGAAGAGTAAATTCTCTGCAAATCATGTGGGGACATCTTAACTTTATTGATGGTGTATCATTAGCTTCAGGTATTGAAAGGTTTGCTTTAACATTTTTTCCTAGATTATGTGATTCTACAGAGAACAAAAGTAAGCTTGTCACTTATGTGCCCTTAGATTCTCATGATGCAGTTTTGAGATTTAACTCTGCTCCTACACGTGGTTATGAGAAAGATGTTGGGAATAAAACCACCGTACGCATCATTAATTCGCAGGTAAGACAGATGGAGTGTTTTCATGGATGTGTGTTTCTTAGGTTTAACTGGATGAGTGAAGAGAAATGAGTTTAACTGGATGAGTGAAGAGAAGTTACCTGGTTAATTATGACCATGGTACTTGTTTATTTCTATCAATCTTATAATTAATGCAAATTAATGAGGAAAACTGCAGAGAAATGGTAATTTAGACATGACATGAATAGGAGGAAATGAATAAGATTAAAAGGAAAAATCAGTAGAAATAGAAATATATATACATATTTGTAATCATAGACTTAGCATGTTGCATTGTGTGAACTGACCAAAGTTAAACTTAGAAGAAATGGCAATAAAGAAAGCAGAGGATAAAGAGGAGAAAAGCAAAGTATAAAATCTGGGAGTTCATAGGAGATCTTTGCAACTTTAGTCTGCCATTTGGAAATTTTAAAAAATGAAAAGGAATTATTTAATTGGAAATGAAAATACCTCGTTTATTCACGTTCTTAATAAGAATACCTTGCAAATGTATAGCAAAATTATCCTCAGAACAAACCACAACAATTTCTGGAGTTTCAAAATATGTAGAAAAAATGAGGTGATGAGTGATTTATGGTGAATTGCTTACAGAACAAAAGATTAGCTTTCTGCACAGTTCACTGCACCAGGCAGCCTGCCTCAAGGTAAGAAACAATGACCATATTTCCTTAATTCAGAGATGTCATTTGACTGTAAAATCTGCCATTCATTTAATAACAACTTTTTGCAAAGGAGGAGATAAATGCCACCAAATTAGAATACATATCATCTGTAACATACATTCTAACTTAGAAACTTTAACGTGAAGGAAAAAAGTGTATCGTAATAATGGTTACAAAAAATGTGTCTTAAAACCGAGGGAAAATAATACGTTGTTTTTTCCTGAAACAATAATTTTAAAAAGATGATTGGCAGCTGAGATTGAAGAATTCATTTAGAACTAGGTAGGGCCACAGAGGGAAGCTGGCACGCTGGAGGCTCCTTCGGGACTCACTTCATCCACACCTGCAACGCTCTCTCCAAATTACACGTGGAGGCAATTGTAGAAGAGGTTGTGGGACTTGAATTAGCTGGGGAATTGCATCCTTCAGGATCTGGATTCAGTACCACCAGACATGAGTACATTGCTGGTGAAAAGTCAGAACTTGTGTTTTTTTAAAAAAAATAATAATAATAATTTCCTTAAACATTCTTTAAGTGCTTCTGCATGCAATGCCTGCGTCTCTCCCTCCCCCAGAAGAAACTACAAAGTCTGAGTCACCTTTTTCTTGTCCTAGTTGTTTTTAATTTTCACCTCTTTTTAAAATGCAATTTTTAAAAACCAAACCCTGGCTTCGAAATGGTTTTTCTGTGTGTTTGCAGATCCTGACCAATCCCAGCCATCATTTCATTGACAGTTCACTGTATAAAGACGTCATTTTGGTGGCCTGGGATCCTGCGCCATATTCCGCAAATCTTAACCTGGTAAGTGTTTCCCTGGATTCGCCCACCCCAACAGTCAGACAATGGCTTTGACTAATTGATCATAAGATCTAGGCGAGGATTAAGCTTTGACAGACAACGAAGGTACCCATCAATATCAATTTCATGCATGTTTGTGAATACCGCATTGATACCCAGTTACAGTAGCACACTTGTGAACATTAGTCATCTAATGCCAAAGTGCTTTTGTGCAGAATTGGTGGGCAGGGCAGCCGGGTGGGGGAAATGTAGAATATCTAAATATTCAGAAATTTCTAGTTACACTAAAGGGTTGACTGATTACAGTCAGAATTGTTTCACTGTGTTGGGGCTACATTACCTTTCAAGTAGTTGGAAGACCTTTTGAAATAAATTGAAAGTGATTGGCACGAGAATCTCAACTTTGTGAATCCACAGCTCATTTTTATTTAAATGGGGCCTGTTCCAGGCTTTTCTTGAGTGTGTTCCTCTTTGGCTTCTGCTTCTGAATCTGCTTAATTTTATGCAATAGGGCTGAAACAAGTTTATTACTAGCCATAAAAACACAAACAGGTTATATTTGGGATATTCTGGTAAATCATTGCCTATCTAAACAAGCAACCAGCTACTTTTGGTGAAACCTTTCATGAAAAGCCAGCATGCTTGTTTTTCAATGAGGGCTGGAAAAGATGGATAGTATTTAGCCTAGTAAGAGATGCTGTCATTTCTGTAAACGAGTGTCTTTGACTTGTTTAGTGAAGACCAGAGAGGATGCAACCTTCTTAAGATGAGTGTCAGGGAAAGATCTTTGCTTCTTCGAGAGGTAACCTCCCAAGATAGAAGCAGCTCCTGGAGAAGGAGCATGTTGGTCACTGTTGACCTTGAGACTGAGGCTGGACATTTACCTCGTATGATTACTTACAATTCCTGACCAGTCGTGCAAGTCAAAATCACCTGGAGAGTATTTTTCAAAATCTGTCAGAGCCCCATCTCCGGAAATGTAGGATATATATAGCCTCAATGTATATTTTTTGAGAGGGCTCTTTGATTCTCATATGTACCCTCCACTGAGAATCAAGCATCAGATGGGTGTTTGAACTTTTCAACTTCCTTTCCAGCCTGAGGCTCCCTGGTTTTAAACTCTTGCAGCTTTCTTGCTATTTGTGAGCAGACTGAGAGTTTCTAGCTGTTGGACCTTATTTCTTCCTCTGTTGGAAGCAGCCCAACCCAGGGCACAGAGCTGGCCACCTGGCAGTGCTAAAATCCCAGTGGCAAGTCCACTTTCTGTAAGGCCTTTACTGCCATGTGAGGCCCCAAGAGGAGGGAGGGTAAAGGAACGACTCTCGCTCTGACTCCACATTCCTCTTGCTCCGTTGCCAGGGCCACATGGCTTGGGGCTTCGATTATGAAAGATACTCTGGTCCAGTCATTCTCAAAGCTTTTAAAGCGACAGCGCCATTTCATTAGTGAAATATTACCTGTGATCTTAATGTATACCCACTATACACCGCTGCTGTCTGTTTAAAGGGAGTTCTATGAGCTAAGCTTCTTCCCACCCACCCTCTCCAAATCCATGTCATGGTTACAGCTGAGACGCTTCTGAAAACTTCCTTTTTGAAAAACATCCTTACTGATTTTTCATACAATAGCATACATTGTGTAAACAAATATAAGTGTACATTTTGAAGAATGATAACAAATCTATATACTCATGTATCTACCATCATAATGAAAAACTGGAATATTTCCTTCACCCCAGAGAGTTCCTTTGTCAATCCATCCTAGTCAATCTTCCCAGCCCCAACCCAGGCCCAGGCAGCAGCAATACAATTTCTGTCACTATAGATGAAATTTGGAAAACTTATTTTTGAAATACACTGATCCAGTCCCCAGGGGCCAACAAACTACACCCATGGGCCAAATCTAGCCACCACCTGCCTTCATAAATAGTGTTTTATTAGAACACAGCACGCCCATTCAGTATTTATTGTCCATGGCTGCTTCTGTGCTACGATGGTACAGTTGAGTAGAGACGATCGACTCTATGGCCTGCAAAGCCCAAGGTGTTGATTATCTGGCCCTTTGCAGAAGAGGGATGCTGATCCGTGACCTAGTCCATTTTTCTCATTTGACCAAAGCACAAAGCATTATCTCTGCTAGGGATAGCACCCTGGTCTCTCTTTGTTTTCATCCCCTCGTCCCAATGAGGAAGTATCTGTAGATGGAATGAGTCGTGATCCTTCCCCATCCTCTAGCCCCAGCCTGGCCCCTCTGCCTCGAATCAACCAGCCATGCCCTGTCTCCTTTCACGGTTTAGTTCTTTCTACTTGACTGCATTGATTTTTTTTTTTTCCTTAGTGGTACAAAAAACCGGATTACAACCTGTTCACTCCATATATTCAGCATCGTCAGAGAAACCCAAATCAGCCATTTTACATTCTTCATCCTAAATTTATATGGCAGCTCTGGGATATTATCCAGGAGAACACTAAAGAGAAGATTCAGCCAAACCCACCTTCTTCTGGTTTCATTGGTAGGTGTCATATTAAAAATTGGAATGAGGGGGGGGCAGACAGGATGAGATCTAATATTTAACAAATATACAGTCATGTTGTACGGGTTGAGAATACCTTCTCTGAAATGCCTGGAACCAGAAGTGTTTCTGATTTTGGATTTTTTTCAGATTTCAGAATATTCACAGATACTTAACTGGTTGAGAATGTCTAATCCAAAAATCCAAAATGCTTCAATGAGCCTTTGCTTTGAGTGCCATGTGGACACACAAAAAGTTTTGAATTTTGGAGCATTTCAGCTTTTGGTTATTCAGATTAGGCATGTTCCACCTGTACAGTAAGAGCCATTAACAGGTGGTTTTGGAGGAAAGGTAGGTTAACTAAGGAAAAAAGAAACACTTGTGTAACAGACTACTCCAAAATTTCAAGGTGTAAAAGAAAGAACTGTTTTATTTTTCTCATGATTGTATAGGTCAGGACAGGCCTGACTGGGCAGTTCTTTCTGTTCCATATGGCATCCATGGAGGTCGTCTGGTGCATTCCGCTCTTTATGGGATGACTTCACTCCCACATCCCTCCGGTCCCTTTGCAGGGATGGCTAAAGGCCCAGCTCGGCTGGGACAGTTGACCATGTGCCTGCACATAGTCTCTTTTGCATGGTGGTCTGAAAGTAACTGGACTTCTTAAATGGCAGCTTATGAATCCCAGGGAGAACATTCGAAAACACAGGAAGTCAAGAATTTGAATTTCAAGAATTTGAATTCTTCTCTGCCACTGCCAGTTTCTTAAGGCCAACACCTAGGGGCTGGTACACCATCACAGGTGCAATTCTATTGGCCAGAGTCATTTCAGGGTTTATTGATTCCAGGGGAGAAAACATAGACCCCGCCTCTTGAGGGAGGTGAGGCAGGCATGTCCAGGAATGTGCGGCATCGTGAATCTACCACCCATGCCTGTTCATGTAGCTTATGCCATGCTTGGTTGTGGAGCTCAATCTGTGACCATAGGAGAGAGTGTTGGTTTTCAAGACTATGAGTTGGTATGGGCTTTGATGAGACTAGTTCCAGTATCTCATTTAGCTCTCTTCACCGAAGAGTATCTTTCATCTACAGATGGGTTTTATGTAACAAGAGCATCACACTGGGCCTACATTGTCTTCTAGTCAAGCTTTGATCCTCAGAGTTTTTGGTTTTTACCTCATTTCTTTATCTGTGTTTTAGCTCATCACCCCATTGTCTCTTTGATATTACCTGAGTAGGGTAATATTAAGGAATATCCTAGACCCTTTTGGCAATATGAAAACCTACACAAGAACCAAACGATACTGGTTTTGTCTGTAAAGAACTGTAATGTTCTCTTCCCCAATTTCAATGAATTTACAACCCTTTTCCTTTCTTGGGCTGCACAGTGGTTCGCCATGAATAAAGGAAGGACTTGTGGAGATAACACTGGTTTGGTTATGAATTCAGGACACACAGGTATCCTGAATTGAAGCTTGCAGATTTTAGAGTGGGTTTTTGGTATCATAATAATGTGAATTATTTTACATATAATTTAAGAAAAAAATTTACAATATGACTGCATACTCTTTTCCATAAGCTCAGCTTTTTCTCTCCCTTTTAAACTCATGCCTTTGACACTCTTTGTTTCTGAATCACTCTTTTGAAATCCTAAGTTCTTTATCTTTGGTGTGGTTTCATAGGATCTTGTTGATTTAGGGAAAAAAGTATAATCTAGTTTGTCAGCAAAGAGTAAACAGGATAGAATAATGCCTAGACAGCATAACAAGATGTGACAGAAGTTTAATAAAGTCTTTTTCATATCCTCACCCTCTCATAAATTCATGTGGCTAATATTTGATTAGAGCAAAAGTTTTAAAGCACAGTTAGAGGGGCCTGTCAGATACACTTATTATCAACACGTGGTTTAAAAAATTCAAGTTAGATAGTCATAACTGAAAAAAAAGTACTTTCCTATGTTGTTTTTGCTAAAAGAAATCATGCCACGTATAGCCAGCTTCCTTTTAAAGCTCTTTACTGAGAATTTAAAGTTTCAGAAGCTGAAGATTATCTTTAAGGCTTCTTTGACTTGAAGGGGCTGCAGTTTGATGTCACTGCAAGAGGTTGAGGTGGCAGAGGATGGGTTGAGTTTGAATTCCCCTCGGCCGCTTGCTGGCTTGCTGACCTTGGGCAAGTTACTTAATCCTCTGACCCTGAATATCCACAGATGAGAAATGGAAGTACTAATAATCGTTATTATTTTCTAACACTGTACTGACCAATATGGCTACTTACATTTCAGTTACTTCAAACTAAATAAGAGGAAACCTTTTGTTTCTCAATCTCACTAGCCCCATCTCAAATTCTGAGTCACCACATGCTCCTAATGGCTACCATATTGGATAGTACAGAGACAGAACAATTCCATTGTCCCAGAAAGTTATGTAGGACAGCACTGTTATGTTTTGCTAGTCACAAAAGAATGAAAAACAGCAAGTTGATAAGAAATCCCTCAGTGCCCACTGGGCAGGCTGTGTTCTGTGGGTAAGGGTTAGGGTCGGGCGAGGATAGAAGAGGCAACAGAAGATGTGGTCTGGCGTTGTTAAGTTTATTTGTGGCCCTTGTGCCTTGTCATGGTGAAGCATGTGAGAACCCTCACCAAAGATGGGCAGTGGAGACAGCTTGGATGAGTTCTGCTCAGAAAACCTCCAGCACCTTCTGATTACCCACAAGACTGCAGCAGTCTTTGCCCCTCTTCTTTGATCTTGATCATAAATAGGCTGAGAGCCAGAATCTGTTTTATAATTTATCCGACATCCTTAAATAGCAGTAAAATGATGTCACCCACATCTCAATCTGTCTGCTATGAGAATTTTAAAAATCAATGACTGGTTTGTTTTTTTTTTCTGTTATCAAAAAAATGTTCTCCAAATGCCCCCTTCATGTACTGAGGTCATGTTGAGAAGGCATTGACTTGTTGTCTCAGGACCTCATTGTTTCCAAGTGCTCTAACCTCTAACGTCAGCTGCTGAACGAAAGAACCCATCGAAGAGCTGTTAGAAGGGATTAGAACATTTCAGTTTGCACAGTCCCATCTTCAGCCCTGGGTCCACCGGTCAGCAGGACGGTCACCATCACAAAAGATCACCCTGGCAGTGTCCCCGGCCTCTGGTTGTTCTGATCCACAAGGGGCTGCCCTGGAGGTGAAACAGTGTGCCCCGCTTCCTTTACTGATGTGCTCATTAGATACATATATATACACATAACTGCACACATGGTTGGCTTCATAGGGCTTTTGGTTTCCAATATTTTTGAACTAAAACCTTTCCTAATGTGTCCATCCTTATAGTCTCCCATGCAATTACTTATATTTCTAAACCCTCTGACATGGTTCGGGTATTTGTCCCCACCTAGATCTCATGCTGAATTGTAATCCCCACTTCACCTGGGCCTCGTGGGAGGTGTTTGGATCATGCGGACAGATCCTTCATGGCTTGGTGCTGTCTTCATGATAGTGAGTTCTCATGAGATTTGGTTGTTTTCTGATTTTTTTTTTTTTTTTGAGACAGAGTCTCGCTCTGTCACCCAGGCTGGAGTGCAGTGGCATGATCTCAGCTCACTGCAACCTCCGCCTCTTGGGTTCAAGCAATTCTCCTACCTCAGCCTCCCAAGTAGCTGGGACTACAGATTTGGTTATTTGAGATCGTTGTGGCACCAACTCCCGCCTACTCTGTCTCTTGCTCCTGCTTTCAACATGTGAAGTGTCAACTCTGACTTTGCCTTCCAAAGTCAGAGGCCTCCTAAGAAGCAAATGCCAGCACTATGTTTCCTGCACAGCTTGCGAAACTATGAGCCAATTAAATCTCTTTTCTTTATATTTTACCCAGTCTCAGGTATTTTATTATAGCAGTGCAAGAACAGACTAACACATCCACTGCATACATTTTCTTTATACATGCTTAGGAATCTGCATGTTTGAAATAGAGAGACTCTAAAAAGCTGACTATTTTGAACACAAAAGACATTTCTTTGTATGGAGATTATCCAGCGGCAGTTGGATTCCCCGGGAGATGTTACTGAGCCCCTTAAATGTAGTGCTGTTAGTGCTATTCAAGGCCTCGTTACTGGGGCCTGAATCCTTCATATAGGCGAAAGGTAGTGAGCAAGGAAGGTAAGGGTCATACTCAAGTGGATATTAATTGCACACTTCCTGTGTGCCAGACACAGGACTGGGCCCCAGAAACCCAGTGGTGAAGAAACCAGGCAAGGGTCGTGCCCACCCAAAACTTGCAGGACAGACGTAAATAAAATCGTTATAAAGTATGATAAGTCCAACGAAGGAAAAGAAAAGAATGCATCAAGGAATGTTCTGTGTCTGTTTTGCCCATCACTGTATTTCTGCTGTTAGCCTGGTACATAGTAGATACAAATAATAATTACTTGGTGAGTGAATGAATGTTTTAGCTCAATGTTTTTCAAAATTTAGCATGTGTCAGAATCACGCAAAAGGTTTGTGTGCTAATAAACCATTCCTGCAAAGCAAAAGTTAGATTCTAAAAAGAATAATAAGCATTTATTCTTTCACAGTTTCCATGGGTCAGTAATCTGGGAGCAGATTGGTTGGATGATTCTGGCTCACAGTGTCTCCTAAGGTTACAATCAAACTGTCTGGATTCGGGCTGGATAATGTGTTTCCAAGATGACTCACTTGCGTAGCTGAGGGCAGGAGGCCTCAGTTCCTTACCACATGAACCTCTTTCCATAGCACTGCTTGGGCATCCTCACAACATGGCAGCTGGCTTCCAGAGAACAGGGGATCTGAGAAAGAGCAGGGAGGAAGGCCCAATGGTTTTATGATGTCATAAGCTAACACATCTGCTACATTATCTTTGTTACACAAGTCAGCACCATTGTTATGGGACGAAACTACACAAAAAACATGAATAGCAGGCACCAATCGTTATGGAGTCAGTTTGGAGGGTGGCTGTCACAGTTTTGTAAACCAGATTACTGGGCCTACTCCCAGAGTTTTTGAGTAGCTGGAGACTGTGAGAATTTGCATTTCGAACAAGTTCCCAAGTGATACTGACACTGTTGGTTCAGGGGCCACGCCTTGAGAACCATTCTTTTAGCTTTGTGGAATCTTAAGAACTTCAAAAATCTAGTCCACAGGCTCTGTACTGATGGATGTACCAGCAAATGATATGCATTTGGCTCAGTAGGAGGACTCAGGAATCTTGAATAACGACTAATCATGTACTTATTGCAATCTTCAATCCCAAGTGGGATAATTATTTTTATTTGTCTTTAGTTAAAATAATGTAACATATTACTAAAAATATAACTTTTTATATATTTTTGCCTTTTGAAATTCTGTAACATTAAATCCTATATTCCAGCAGTATTGGATGTGTGTGTGTGTTTTTTGTGTTTGTTTGTTTGAGATGGAGTCTCGCTCTGTTGCCCAGGCTGGAGTGCAGTGGAGCAATCTCAGCTCACTGAAACCTCCGCCTCCTGGGTTCAAGCAGTTCTCCTGCCTCAGCCTCCCAACTAGCTGGGACTACAGGCACATGCCACCATGCCTCGCTAATATTTTGTATTTGTAGTAGAGATGGGGTTTCACCATGTTAGCCAGGATGGTCTCGATCTCCTGAACTCAAGATCTGCCCACCTTGGCCTTCCAAAATCCTGGGATTATGGGCGTGAGCCACTGTGCCTGGCCTATTCCAGCATTACTGGATGTTTTAATTATCAATACAATTATTCTTTTTGATTCTTTGGAAGACATAACTATAAAATTTACTCACTTCACTAATGAACTCAGGTTTTGTCCTTAAAACTTATTGTGAAATGACATACATAACAGTGTGGACTGTAAATGTTTTCCTCAAAAGTGGATTTTTGTTTGTTCCTATCAAGTTGGGACCCAGATTCTTGGATATACTGATTAGTGGGGTATAAGTTTGTAAAAAGCAAGCAAAGTTCCAACTCTCGTTGATTTCAGGAAGGCATTCTCTCACTAACATTTGGGCAGATGAAATTCGGTGTGATCGACTTGAATGTTTCTCCCTGTAAAATTTGTATGTTGAAATTCTAACCCTCAAGGTGATATTAGCAGGTGGGACCATTGGGAGGTGATTAGGTCATGAAGGTGGAGCTTCCCTCATGGATAGGATTGGTGCCCTTGTAAAAGAGACCCCAGACAGCTCATTTGCCTCTTCCACTGTGAAGACACAACAGAAAGATGGCCATCAATGAACCAGTAAGTGGGCCCTCATGAGGCATTGAATCTGCCGTGTATTGTTCATGGACTTTCAGGCCCCTAAAACTATGAAAAATAAATTATTGTCATTTATAAGCCACCCAGTTTATTGCATTTCAGTACAGCAGCCCAAATGGAATAAAACATTCAGCCAACACCTTCCTCTCAAAAAGCATAACATACTTTTTGCACTTTCATTAGGAACCCCTAGCCCAGTACCAGTAGTCTCTTTGATGGCTCATACATCACATGGTCTTGTCTTATTGGATTAAGAACTCTGTCTGTCTGTCTGTCTCTCTCTCTCTCTCTCTCTCTGTGTGTGTGTGTGTGTGTGCACGCACGTGTGTTTTCTGCTGAGAAAAGGAAAGCAATAAATATTAAAGGGAAAAGGAGTATAGAAGCAACTTCTGTTCAGTGCACCAGTCTGAATGTTTCTTGGTTAGTAGGCCTGGAGATATTTTGACATCAGAATTGTCATTGATCCAGTACCCCATAGGCTGGGCTGAGCTTTTTCTTTGGTGCTGTAAGATCTGTGCACTATTTCCTATGGAAAAGAAAATCAGATTTCCTAGTGAAATCAGATTTGGACAGAAATACTTAAGTTTGTAGCCAATAAATTCTTCCTGTTTTTCTGAAAATAACAGGGCTTCCTTTTCTGCTTAAAGAGAAAGAACAATAGGTTTCAAAATTTTAAGAACACATTGATATAGCATTGAAGAAAGCAAACTCTAAGAACCTCTTCAACAAAAGCCATTTTATTGTTGGAAAAACACCTGATTTCAGAAGTTTGCAATTTACGAACACAGAAAATGTATCAAAGATAAGAATGATTGTTTTCCTTATAATAAATGAATTCCAAAACATGTGAACAATTATATTCTTGACACAATATAAACACATTCTAATATGAAATTAAACTATGCTTTTATTACAAGCTTACTTCAATATTAATAAGATTCTTATTAATGGAGAAACCGCATGGCAAAAACGGCAAAAACCATAATTACTTTTGTACCAACCTAGTATAATTTGAAGTCAGGTCATGTGATTTCCCCCAGTTTTGTTCTTTTCACTCAGGATAGTTTTGGCTATTCTGGGTCATTCTATTGAATAAGTCTTTTATGATTACATATAAATATTAAGATTAAGATTGTTTTTTCTGTTTCTGTGAAGAATATCATTGGTATTTTGATAGGGATTGTATTGAATCTGTCGATTGCTTTGGGTCAGATGGACATGTGAACAATATTGATTCTTCCAACCCATGAACATGGAATATATTTCTATATTTTTGTGGCCTCTTCAACTTCTTTCATGGATGTTTTATAATTTTCATTATAGAGATCTTTCACTTCTTTGGTTAATTCCTATGTATTTTATTTGTACTTATTGTAAATAGGATTACCGTCTTGATCTCTTTTTCAGATTTTTCATTGTTGGCATATAGAAATGCTACTGATTTTTGTATGTTGATTTTGTATCCTGCAGCTTTACTGAATGTTTATCAGTTCTAATTAGGTTTTTCCAAATATAAGATCATGTCATCTGCAAACAAGGATCATTTGACTGCTTCTATTTGAATTTGGATGCCCTTTACTTCTTTCTCTTGTCTGATTGCTCTAGCTAGGACTTTCAGTACTATGTTGAATAACAGTGATGAAAGTGGGCATCCTTGCCATGTTCCAGATCTTAGAGGAAAAGTTTTCAATTTTTCTCCATTCATTATGATATTAGCTCTGTCATATATGGCTTTTATTGTGTTGAATTATGTTCCTTTTATTCCCACTATTTTGAAGGGATTTTATCATGAAACGATGTTGAATTTTATCAAATGCTTTTTCAGCATCAGTTGAAATGATTATATGTTTTTTGTCCTTCATTTTGTTAATGTATCACATTGATTGATTGCGTATGTTGAACCATCCTTGCATTCCAGGGATAACTCCCACTTGGTTGTGATGAATAGTTTTTTAATGTGTTGTTGAATTCAATTTACTAGCATTTTATTGAGGATTTTTTAAGTCAATATTTGTCAAAGATGTTGGCCTGTAGTTTTCTTTTTTGATGTGTCTTTGTCTGGTTTTAGTATCAGGATGACTTGTAGAATGAGGTTGGAAGTATTCCCTCCTCCTTTATTTTTCAGAATGGTTTGAGTAAGATTGGTATTAGTTCTTCTTTAAATGTTTTGTAAAATTCAGCAGTAAAGCCATTGAATCCTGGGCTTTTCTTTGCTGGGAAACTTTACTACAATTTTGATCTCATTAATTGTTATTGGTCTGTTCAGGTTTTGGATTTCTTTATAACTCAATCTTACTAGATTGTATGCGTCTAGGAATGTATTCATTTCTCTAGGTTTTCCAATTTATTGGTGTATAGCTGCTCATAGTAGCCTCTAATGAGCCTTTGGATTTTTGTGACATCGGTTGTATTATGTCTCCTTTTTCATCTCTGACTTTATTTATCTGAGTCTTCTTTCTTTTTATCTTTGTCTGGCTAAAGATTTTTTCAATTTTGTTTATCTTTTCAAAAAGCCAACTTTATGTTCCATTGACCTTTGTATCATTTTCTTCATTTCAATTTCATTCATTTTGCTTGATCTCTATTATTTCTTCCACTAAATATGGTTTTGGTTTGCTCTTGCTTTTCTACTTTTTAAAGATACATCATTTAGTTGTTTCCTTGAAGTTGTTCTACTTTTTTATGTAGATGCTTATAGCTATAAACTTTCCTCTCACTACTACTATTGCTTTATCTCATAGGTTTTGGTATGTTGTGTTTTCATTATCATTTGTTTCAAGAAACTTTAAAATTTTTTCTAAATGTTTTCACTGGACCATTGGTCATTCAGGAGAATACCATTTTATTTTCATGTGTTTATATAGTTTCCAAAATTCATCTTTTTAATTCCAACATTCCTCTTGTTAATTCTAGTTATATTCCATGGTGGTCAGAGAAGATACTTGATACAATTTCAGTTTTTTTCAAATTTTTTAAGACTTGTTTTCTGCCATAACATATGGTCTATCCTTGAGAATGATCCAGGTGCTGAGGAAAAGAATGTGTATTCTGCAGCCATTGGATGAAATGTCCTGTAAATAATTATAGGTCCATTTGGTCTGTGATACAGATTAAGTCTAATGTTTCTTTGTTGATTTTCAGTCTGTATGATCTGTCCAGTGCTGGAAGTGGGGTGTTAAAGTCTCCAGCTTTTATTGTTTTGGGGTCTATCTCTCTCTTTAGCTCTAGTAATATTTGCTTTATGGATCTGGGTGCTCCAGTGTTGGGTCCAATATATATTTACGATTGTTATATCTTCTTGCTGAATTGACCCCTTTATCATTATATAATGACCTACTTGGTCTTTTTTTTAATAGGTTTTTGGCTGGAAATCTATTTTGTCTGATACAAGTGTAGCTACTCCTGCTTTCAGTTGGGAAGTGGGTTCCATTAGCATGGAATGTCTTTTTCTGTCTCCTTGTTTTCAGTCTATGTGTGTCTTTATTGGTGAAGTGTGTTTCTTGTAGGCAGTAGATCACTGGGTCTTGTTTTTTCATCCATTCAGCCACTCTATGTATTTGATTGGAGAGTTTAGTCCACTTACATTCAGTGTTATTATTGATAAGTAAGGACTTGTTCCTGCCATTTTGTTGTTTTCTGATTGTTTTTGCAGTCTCCTCTTCCTTCTTTCCTTCCTTCTCATCTTCCTTTTAGTGAAGGTGATTTTCTCTGGTGGTATTTTCATTTCTTGCTTTTTACTTTTTGTGTACCTGTTGCATGTTTTTCAATTTGAGGTTACCGTGAGGTAAAACCTTTGATAAAACCTTTTTTATCAAAAAAGCATTTGATAAAATTCAACATCGTTTCATGATAAAATCCCTTCAAAATAGTGGGAATAAAAGGAACTTTTTGTGTACCTGTTGTGTGTTTTTCAATTTGAGGTTACCATGAGGTTGGCGCAAATAATATCTTAACAATCCATTATTTTAAACTGATGACAAAACTGATTGCATAAATAAAGAGAAAACCAATAAAAATTCTACACTTTAATGTCATCCTCCCAGTTTTAAAGTTTTTGTTGTTTTTCTTTATATCTTTTTTTAAATGTCTGTGTCTTGAAAAGTCATTATAGTTATTATTTTTTTATCATTTTTCAGTCTTTCTACTCAAGATATGAATAGTTTACAGGCTACAATTAAGTATTATAATATTCTATGGACTTACTATTACCAGTGAGTTTTGTACCTTCAGATTTCTTGTTACTCATTAACATTCTTTTCTTTCAGATTGAAGAATTCCCTTTAGCATTTCGTGTTAGATATGTCTAGTTTTCTTGAAATCCCTCAGTTTTTGTGTGTCTTGGAAGGTCTTTATTTCTCCTTTATGTTTGAAGGACATTTTTGCTGGATATACTATTCTAAGATAAAAGTGTATTTGTTTTTCCTTCTGCACTTTAAATATGTCATGCCACTCTTTCCTGGCCTGTAAGGTTTTCATTGAGAAGTCTGCTACCAAACATATTAGAGTTTCATTGTATGCTATTATTATTTGTTTTTCTTTCTCTTGCTGCCTTTAGGATCCTTTCTTTATCCTTGAGCTGTGGTAGTTTGGTTATTACATTTCTTGAGGTATTCTTTTTCAAGTTAAATCTGCTTGGTGTTCTTATACTGGAATATTGGTATATTTCTCTAGGTTTTGGAAGTTTTCTGTTATTATCCCTTTGAATAAACCCTCTAGCCCTATATCTTGCTCTACCTCCTCTTTAAGACCAATAACTCTTAGATTTGTCCTTTTGAGGCTATTTTCTAGATCCTGCAGGTGTACTTTATTCTTTCTTCTTCTTTTTACTTTTGTCCCTTCTGACTATATATTTTCAAATAGCCTGTCTTCAAGCTCAGTAATTCTTTCTTCTGCTTGAATAATTTTGCTGTTAAGAGACCCTGATGCATTCCTTGGTATGTCAATTGCATTTTTCAACTCTGGAATTTCTGCCTGATTGTATTTAATTATTTCAATCTCTTTGTTAAATTTATCTGATAGGATTCTGAATTTCTTCTTTCTGTTATCTTGAATTTCACTGACTTTCTTCAGAAGAGCTATTTTGCATTTTCTGTTCAAAGGTCACGTATGTCTGTCTCTCTGGGTTTGGTCACTGGTGCCTTATTTAATTTGTTTGATGAGGTCATTTTCCTGGATGGTTTTGAGGCTTGTGGATGTTTTCTGGTGTCTGGGCATTCAGGTGTTAGGTATTATTGTAGTCTTCACCGTCTGGGCTTGTTTGTACCCAGCCTTTTTGAGAAGGCTTTCCAGGTTTTTGAAAGGAGTTGTATGGTATTATGATCTAAGTGTTTGGTCACTTCAGCTGTATCTGCATTAAGGGGCACCCTGAGCCCAGTAACACTCTGGCCCTTGCAGACTTGTAGAGGTACTGCCTTGGTGGTCCTGGATAAGATCCAGATGAATTCTCTGGATTGCCAGTCAGAGACTTGTTTTCTTCCCTCACTTTCTGTCAAACAAACAGAGTCTTTCTCTCTGTGCTGAGCTGCCTAGACTGGGGAACGGGGGACAAAAGCACCTCTGTGGCCACCATCACTGGGACTGTACTGGGTAAGATTTGAAGCCAGCATAGCACTGGGTCTCACCTAAGGACCATGGTAACCACTGGCTGGCTACTGCCTATGTTCACTCAATGTCCCAGGACTCTACAATCAGCAAATGATGAAGCCAGCCAGCTTATGTCCTTCCCTTCAGGGCAATGAGTTCCCTCTGGCCCCAGGTGGGTCTTGAAATGCCATCTGGAAGCCAGGGCCTAGAGTCGGAAACTTAGGAGTCTACCTGATATTGTACTTAGCACAGCCAACCTGGCACCCAAGGCATAAGACAAAGTCCTCTCCCACTGTTCTCTCCCCTTTTCACAAGCAGAGGAGTGTCTCCCATGGCCACTACCAGCCCAGACTCACAGTGAGCATTATCTGGCTTCCACCAATGTACATTTAAGGCCCAAGGACTCTTCAGTTAGCTTATGGTAAATGCTACCAGACCTGGGATTCTCCTTTCAAGGCAGGGGGCCGCCCTCTGGCCCAGGGCAGGTCAAGAAGGGCTGTGTGAGAGCCAAGGCCTGGAATCTGGCACCCCAAGAGCCTGCTTGGTGCTCTACCCTACTTTGCCCAAGCTGGTATCTTTGCTGCAAGACAAAGTGCCCTTTACTCTTCCTTCTCCTTTTTTCAAGCAGGAGTTCCTCTCTGTAGCCACCACCACTGGGAAAATGCTGAGTGTCACCTGAAGCCAACATGGCTCTTGAGTCTCACCCAAGGCCCACAGTGAGTACTGCCTGAGTACCACTGCTGATTATTCAAGACCTGACAGCTCTTTAGTCAGCAGATGATGGATCCTGCCAGGACTGAGTCCTCTCCATGAAGCAGGTTCCCTTTTGGCTCAGGTGTGTCTAGAAATGTCATCCAGAAGCTAGGGGCTGGAATGGGGGCCTCAGGACTCTACTTGGTGCCCTATCCTACTGTGGCTGAGCTAGTATCCAAGTTGTAAGACAAAGTCCTCTTTACTCTTCTCTCTCCTCTCCTCACAAGGAAGGAAGGAGTCTCTTCCAGAGCTGCAACCTGTGCTGCCTGGAGCTGGGGGAAGAGTGGTACAAGCACTCCCTTGGCTGCCCTAGCTTGTGTCTCAACCGGGTTGCATGCCTCCAGGTCCACTGGCTCTGAACCCAGCACAGCACTAGGACGTGCCCAGGAATGGAAGCCATTGAAGTTTACTTAGGACACAGGAGCACTTTAGCCCCTGGTAGTGAGGCTTGCCAGACTACCATCCCAGTGGTCAGGTTGTGACTGGGATGGATGATTTGCCTTTGGCCAGGGCTCTTCTAAATGCTCCCTCCATAGGTGCTGGCTAAGTTCTGTCCGGTGTTGCTTTCTGCTGTAACAGGGCAGCACCGAGTTCCATTGCAAAGTCTCCCAGTCACTGCACTTTCCTTCCCCACAAGTGCACAGGTTCTCCTCCCTGCTGGTGGATGGAGGAGGCATGGTGCTGGCAGTGTAAGACTGAATTTCCTACTCTCTTCAGTGCTCCTTTCAGTGATAGGAAGTTAAAAACAGATACTGTGATCACTCGCCTGATTTTTAGTTCTTACAAAGATGCTTTTCTTGTGTGGATAGTTGTTGACTTTGATGTTCCTGCTGGGAGGACAATTGGTGGAGGATTCTATTCAGCCATCTTGCTCTGCCTCCCTATATCTTTATTGAGGTTTTAAAACTAGTGTATACTGAAGTTAGCCCTCTCAAATTTCTAAATTAATATTTTTAAATCATGTTTTCTATGTTTTTAACGTCAGATTTTTGTTATTACTGAGCAACTCCACCTAACAAAATATTCTGAAGAATCATTATTAGAGTTGACTATTTACTGCAATTTATCATGGAAACCTGACTCAAAGTTGCATATCGATTATTGATAATTATTTTTCAAAACATTTAAACCATAACTTTGCAAATATGTTTTGCTTTTGGTATCAAGATTCTTACTTGAAATTCAGTAAAAGCCTGATAGCTTTTTAAGAAATCCCATTTTATTAACATATGTAAGGCTGAGGAGGTTTAGAGTTACTATTTATTCTCACATAAGTATGTGTCCAAAGCTTTCACCAAACCTTAAGGAAGAGAATGACTCTGCCTTACTTCATTAGTTTCTCTTTGCAACTTTTTTGAATAATCCCCTAGAACTTTGCAGTCTTTATAAAAAGAAAGAAAATAACAATACAACTAAATGCTTACACATTTTTTGAAACACCAAATAACTCCACCCCATTTTCTGGTACTGCCATCGTGACTTGACTTTAGTGTATACTCTTCCAAATCTTGACCACATCCAGATCTTAGCATTGTTGTAATGAACGAGGCTCCCTCACTGTGAAGCACCACAGCCCAGTGCACGGTGTTCCCTGAATGAAAACACAAATGAATGAATGGGAGGCTGTAATTTATGTCATCTTATAGACTCTCACCTTTGATTTAACTGGTCTCATATGTAGAAGGGTGGCCACCCTCCTGACCTGTCACTTTATGTGTGCACTATGGCTAAGACCTTAGATTCCACAGAGACCAGAATAAAATCTTGGTCCTACCACTGAATAGCTATATGACCTTGAACAAGTTACTTAGCATCTCTAAAGCCCAGTTCCTTCATCTGTAAAATGAAGATACGGATAGTACCTTTAACTTTGAATTATCATGTGCCTAAGCACAATAACTAATATTTACTATTCGCTATTATTGTAATGTGTGTCATCTAAAAATTTATGCTAGGTCAAATAAGACTCTTTCCCAAATAGAAAAGGACTGTTCTTTCATTAACACCTATAATCAAGGTGAAAATAGACTTTTGTTTTCTTTGCTATTACAGAGATCATATAATTACATCAAACAGGTGTATCATAATGTATGCCTTTGTTAGTTGTTGAGTATTCTGGTTGTTTCAGAGTGCTTGATATTATCAAACAATTATGTTGACAAGTCATTACTATATTTATGTGTTAATATAGATTATGTGCAGTATGTGACTACAGAGGCTTTTCTTTAAACTATTTCCTTAAGATAAATTCCCAGGAGTATTAGTGCCAGTGCAAAGGGTATGACATGCTGATGATTGTTGATAAGAGCTGATATATTGCTTTCCCAAGAATTATGTAGTTGGGTTTCTAATTAGACTCCATATTTGTCCTGTGGGTTCACAGAAGAAAGGACACTAGTAGATACATTGGATTGGATTGCATGTACTATCTCCTTCTCTAGAGAAGCAATAAAGGAATTCATAAACTTATTATTGGACTGCACATGTATTTTTAAAACCAAAAAGATGTAACATGAATCAGGGTAATTTAGATGATCCATAAGGACTCGTTTCTTTGGAACAACTTCTCCATCTCATTAGCTTCCTTACACTCAGCCCATTGGGAGCTACTTGTTCACATATGAAGAGCATTTCTCTCTTTCATCCCTAGTCGGATAGTAGAGATTTTATCTTGTTATTCAGTGCAATGAAGTCATTTTGAAATGTGCCTGACTGAGGATAAGCAATAATTTACTTGGAGTCCTGCAGCTTCTATTTTGCCCACGTAATGACATATTTTTATAGGTGAGTGATCTCACCTGGGGTCTTCAAGCATGGCTGGATGGGTTTGCCATCTGCATGCAGTAGGGCATCCAGGCACACCAGCAGGCACCAGCCTCACCCACTCTGGCTCCCAGCCTGAGTGCTGACAGGCAAACAGACCTTGTAGCCAGGGGATCCGCCCAACATACACACGGACGTGGAACTCCTTTTTAAGGTACAATTACCAATTCTTTTCATTGCAGAAGCCACCAACACCCCCACCCTGACTTTTTTTCTTTTTTTAATGCAACCACTACTCATAATATTATAACTAATATTTCTGAAGTTTACAGGTGCAAACACTGTAATTTCAGGCTAATTTATATATGCACAAGAATAATAGGCTTAAAAATATGTCATAACTTCTTGCTTTTCCATTTTATATTGGTTTTTGGAATCTCATTTTTTAATATGTCACCCAAACTCAGAACATTAGCACAAAATGATAAACTACGGATTGTGTAAAATGTGTCACAGTTTTGTTGGTTAGGAACAACTTTTTGTATTTTCCTGTAAATAATGAATCCTGAGTGTGTGATAACAAGAAATAATGAGCTACAAATTGACCTTCCAGTATTATTCTTGCATTATACTATTTTGTTTAGGGTGGTAGAGTCTTCTTAAATGACATCAGGTTCAAATTTCCAAAGCATCTTTTAGTTACAAATATTTTCTAGAACTGCCACTTAAAAAGTCACTTTTATCTCTTTAAGAATCTCAGGTGTAGCTCTCATTATTTTCCATTTTATGATTGAATTTAAGCAGAAACCACAGAACAGCTGCTAGAGTTTTATTAGCCTGGCATATTTAATACACTTAGCCTTTCACCCTCACCCCTCATTCAGAAAAGTGTTCTGCAGTGTTCTATTGGTGACTCGTAGAAACTGCTAATTTACTTCATGTGTGAGTTATGTTCAAGTGTTTATTAGAACTGATTTAAACTGGTAGTTTTCCTGTTACTTGTATTATGTTCTGTTTTATATCCATAGCTCATTTTGCTATTTAATGAAAGGCTGTTTCATCAAGGAGAAAATTTTGTTTTTCTCAATGATTTGGGATGTTATTTTAAATATTCTGCCAAGTGAAAAACAAGATAGTTTTGGCATAACCACAGTTAAGCTAAATGCTAAATGATTATACTAGGCTCTGATAACACATCAAATATATCTATATATGCCAATTAAAGATGTATAAAGGAAACCTCAGCCATCTAGAATTTGTGATAATCTGAGCATGTGTCAAAGTTTGCCTTTTATCCAGGTTTTAGAACAAATAAGTGCTCATTCTGCTTATTATGCTGAATCATATAACATGACATTTTATAAAGACCAGTAGAAATGCTTTTTAATTGGTTTGATAATTGTCTTGCATTATACAACGTTTAAAAGCATACAGTTTAGCAAATGAATGCTTCTTGAGTCATAATTGCCTAGAAAATACTAATGCTTATTTTCTTCAAATGAATCCCTCATATGGACTCATTTGTAACAACTGGCCATATAAGAAACTTAACATTCATACCGTTTAAAGATTCTAAACAGCTGGTCCCACACCCATTTGATTGGCTTGGAAAAATAACATTAAAAAGTGTCTAAATCTTGATCTGCCTATCAAAAAGTCCAGCCTCATGTTGAAAGCAGTAAAACTTTTATAAGCGATTAAAGTTGTTAATTTTTGGTAGTCCTTAAACAAAATTACTTAACATAAAAGTTTCTTAAATGCTTTTTAAAAGCTGTCCTTTACTGAATTGCATATTATTAGATGATTTGTATTCTTCTTGCATTTTGGGTAGTCCTGAGCAGACATAAGAGAGGAAATAAAAAAAGAATCAATAACATTTTTAGCATAACCAGATGTGAATTCCCCACATCAATCTGGCATGGGGAAATGATTACGAAGTAATGTGAGACTTTGAATTTGTGCATATATGGTATCAGGGCAGAAAAGACAACATGGCCAGCTTGACTGCTTATCCTCAGGAAGGCGTGCTTGCAAGACTGGCCCTTGGCTGATGTCTGGGAACTTGGATTTTTTGGGAAGGTTCCCACCCCTCTAATTGATAAGCGTTGTTCACTGTGTGTGTACTGTTTATGCAAGAAATGTGTTTTATGCTGGATACTTGCTTTCCTTCCTAGAGTCTGGAATTTTAGTACATGCCAGGCAGAGACTGCTGACATGACCAGTTTCAAATAAAAACACTGAGTACTGAGTCTCTGAAAAGATTCCCTGGTTGGCAACATTTCATTTGTGTTGCTGTCTCCATTATTTCTGGCTGCTATAACAAATACCATAGACTGGATGTCTTAAACAACAGAAAGTTCTGTCTCATGGTTCTGGAGGTGAGAAGTTAGAGAGCAGGCACTGGTCAGTTTGGCTCCGGGTGTGGACTCTCTTCCTGGTTCGGAGACGGAGCCTTCTTGCTGGTTCCACACATGGTGGTGTTGCAGAGAGAAATCATCTCCCCAACGTCTTTTCTTACAAAGGCACTAATCCCATTCATGAGGGCTCCACTCACATGACCTAATCATTTCCCAAGGCCTCGCTTCCTAACACCATCACATTAAGGATTAGGAAGGATCTCAACCTGTGAGTGGGGGATGGAGACACATTTGGTTCATAGCAGTTGTCACAACTCAGTGCTGGGGGAATTCAGTCCCTGTGCCATTCCCTGGGAGAGGATTCTTGAGGCTCGCACCTGGTGCCCCCTGGACTGTTTACCCCGTGCACCTTTTCCTTGTGCTGATTTTGCTTTGTATCATTTTGTATAAATCATCATCATGAGTAAAACTCTGTGCTAGATACTGGGTCTTCCTATTGAATCATTGAACCTAAGGGTGTGTTGGGAACTGACAGTACCTTAATGGTGGTGACACAGAGTTCGTTTGAGAGCTGTGTGCTGTTGGTAGTCATTTGTGAACGACAAGGCTCAGCACTGGGGCATTGCGGAAGAGATCTCATGGTAATTCATAAACATTTTTCTCAGTATGACGTTTAAGATACTTTCTTCAAGCCATCCTGAGAATGGTCATGGGCCTTCTACCTGTCATTAAATTTAAAGGTGAAATCTTTAGTTTTGTTTAATTTTTAAAGAAAGGTGCTCTAAATCTCTGATGATTGGTAACGTGGACAGTTTGATAGACGTTGAATTTAATTGAGGAGGCCTCAAACAGCACTTAAAGACTCTATTCTTCCCTAATCCTGTCCCCGTTCTGCCTGCCTGCAGTATCTACTCCCTACATACCCCATTCTGAACCATGTAAGAGCTATTATTGTATATGTCCAAACATTGACATCTACCTAGTTCTTTTTTGCAAAGTATGAAGAAATTTATTCTTCAAGTGTTTGTGTATTGCTAAGTACTATTATTAACTCTTAGGAAAATTGATGTGTAGATGGAATGAAATTTAATACTAATAATTTTCACTATTATATGACAGAGTCTGAATCTAAACTCAAATTTATGTGTAACAACAGCCTTAAAGAAAATTAAAAAGCAAAGTATGCATATGCTAAATGAATTGATCATGCTGTCTGAAAAATATTAAAGAATATTCTACATCTTTGACACCATAAATCTCCTTGTCTACCTTTCACATAACGCAATTAGTTTTATTTTTATTACTAGTTTTTTTTTTTTTGGACAGGATGTCACTCTGTCACTCAGGCTGGAGTGCAGTGGCACAATCATGGCTCACTGCAGCCTCACCTCTGAGCTGAAGTGATCCTGCCACCTCAGCCTCTGAAGTAGCTGGCACCAAAGGCACAAGCCACCATGCCTGGCTGATTTTTTTGTATTATTTTGTATTTTTTTTTTTTTTTGTAGAGACAGGGTTTCACCATGTTGACCAGGCTGGTCTCAAACTCCTCGGTTCAAGTGATCCACCTGCCTTGACCTCCCAAAGTACTGGGATTACAGGCGTGAGCCACTGCACGCCTTACTCCATAGTGAGTTTTAAATTAATTTTTTCTTTTTTTTTTTTTGGAAGATGCCTCCATACCAATTCCATATCAGTGGCTGCAGCTGGCTGCCACTTAAACACTCAGGGTAGATTCTACTGTTACTTTAATTTTAGGATGCTCCAAGCCATGGTTCATAGTTTCAGGCAGCCACAAGTTCATGAGACTACAAAACAAGATGGAGAAATCATTGTTGCTAAATCTGTATCCAATAGGCAAAGATCAGGAAGAACTGTGCAGAAAACTCAGGTCAAACACCCACTCTCATAGCATCTATTGGCTTTCAATTTGGACTGCCATGAGCTAACTGACAAATCCCTCTATTTCTGAAGCTGAAGAAGTTCTTTTTAAATATAGAGTACTTATATAAGAAAATACTAAAAGTGTACCTATTTACATATATTGAAAGCATAACTATTTGCATAGTCTGTGACAAAATCTATATTGTATATTTAGCAGACAACATGATTTAAGATATAACGGTTAACTAGCAGCAAGAGTAAAATTTGTCTCTGGAAAAACAATCAGATTCAAGCATCTGATAGCTCTCTGAGTCCAAGAGGATAGCAAGGATGTATAGGGGAACTCCCCAGAGTTACTTGGATTTGGTAGCAGTTCAAATCTAGATTAGCTGTCAACATACAGAATGTCTTCCTGCCTATGAGACAACTTAGGGATTCCTCAGCCGTTCTCAAAAAATGTGTGTTCGAACAACCTTTTCTTTAAAGCAGGAGACGAGACCAGCACTGGTCCAGGAACGTGTCTTATTGCTCTGCAACTAGGTTACTGTAGAAACTGGAAGGATTTACACACCTTACAGCAATTTCCCGTAGCCATGGCATCCAAATAGGTGATCATTTTTCTCATAATTCCTCATTATGGTGTTTTACAAAAGCATTGGTCTGTGATAGTTTGGAGATTTTCTCTAACTGGCCTTTCACCTAAAGGGAATGCTCGTTAAAAATTCAGATTCCTGGACCCCAGCACAAACCAATGGAACCTGAATTTCTGGAAATGAAGACAAGTCCCAGGAATCTGCATTTGATCAAGCTGCCTGTGTCGTTCTTTTCTATGCTGAACTTTGAGGACAACTGCTTCATGGGGAGGACCAACTGCATGGCTAACATACTCCCCTAAGTATAAGATTGGCTTTTGAAAACCATCCAGTTTAAGAGCCAGAGTTGCAAAGGTCACAACTCCAACACAATTGACTCCAGTCCTTATGGATGCCATTGTGTTATTAGCTCATAGAAATGCCCAAGTAGCAAAGAATTGTGGTTTCTGGGTACAGTTCCACTGCTAGGTTATACAGTGACTTTGTGCAAAAGACACCCTTGGAGCCACCTCCCTGCCATGTGCAAGGAAAGTGTTGTAATAAATATATTGATTAATGATGCCCGTGATGAAGTCCACCTCCTTCAATGTGGTTCCTTGTGCAGAGCTGGCAGAGCAGATGTCACACCCAGGTGAGAGGGAGCCCCCAGTGCTGGGGAATGCACAGCAACTTGGTCTGTAGCCCCTGATTAGAAAGCATGAAGCTGTCCTCAGCTCCACAGACACAGGCTCTGGGAAAACTTCAGCCACCAGAGAACATTCACACCAGAGCGTTTCTTGTTTGTTTAGGTTTGTCTGTGGGTTGTTTTGTTTTGTTTTGAGACAGAGTCACACTCTGTCGCCCAGGCTGGAGTGCAGTGGTGCAGTCTTGGCTCACTGCATCCTCCACCTCCCAGGCTCAAGTGATTCTCCTGCCTCAGCCTCTCAAGTAGCTAAGAATACCAGCGCATGCCACCATGCCCAGCTAGTTTTTTGTATTTTTAGTAGAGATGGGATTTCACCACGTCGGCAAGTGACTGGAAATAAAAGAATTTAATTCTCCATGGGCAGATGTCATTCACCATGTGAATTCCTTGTATATGATTTTATGCAGGGGAGAAAAAATGTTTGAGAGCAGTCATTACTAATCAGGAGGCAAACTTTTGACCACCTGCATTCATGTTTCTCCACGGGTGCAGACACTCCGAGCATCTGGGGGGCGCTGCTTCCTTGTTCTCAGTTGGTGCCACCTGAATGCCTGAATCACATGCTTTGGGCTAACCTAAGGGAGTGGCAGCGGCCAGGCAGCCGTGGAAGAAGGAAGGAAAGTGGTAGAAGGACCTGGGAGAAAAACAAGAGGAATTGATCCAGTAACCTGAGGTTCTGACCATCGCTCTTGAGAGCAACTTGACTGCATAGAATTTGAACTGCATAATCCCCTTCTCTTTGTTAAGAGTGTGTTTTACTCTCAACTATGATACCGTATCATGACTCTGACATCTTCTATGCAAGCTATCCTTGCTGTCTCTGGAGCAGTATCCCTTCTCCTGTTTCCTTCTACCAGGCAGCCCCTTGAGCTTCACACTTCTCCACCTTTGGGCAACCTTTCTGGATCCCCTCAGCAAAATTAGGCCCCTTCTCTCTTCTCTCCCAGTGTCCCTTATACAGGACTTCTCTGATACGAGATTTTTGTGTTGCACACATGGTTGATTAATTAGGGAATATTACTGTCATCTTCAGATAAATATTGGCTATATAACAAGAATAACTGCTGCTTTATGTTTTTTATAACAAGGGATATCCCTTTCAGAAAACAGATAAGCATGTTTTTTTTTTAACTTTCAAGTTAATAGTGGCACTGATGGTGTTGAGAAAAGAAAGAAAGCCATTAGTCTAGATGAAGAATAAAATGTACTCAGGCTGGGCGCGGTGGCTCGCGCCTGTAATCCCAGCACTTTGAGAGGCCGAGGTGGGCGGATCACAAGGTCAGGAGATCGACACCATCCTGGCTAAAACGGTGAAATCCTGTCTCTACTAAAAATACAAAAAATTAGCCAGGCGTGGTGGTGGGCACCTGTAGTCCTAGCTACTCAGGAGGCTGAGGGAAGAGAATGGCGTGAATCTGGGAGGTGGAGCTTGCAGTGAGCAGAGATCGCGCCACTGCACTCCAACCTGGGTGACACAGTGAGACTCTGTCTCAAAAAAAAGAAAAAAAAGAATAAAATGTACTCAGTGATGATTAGCTGTTATAGCTGTTTATTTGAAACATGAAAAAATTAAACCTTTAACAGTGATAGTGCAGTGAGAAAAATAATTTTGTTAATATGAATCTTAAACTCTGTGTCCCTCTAACTCCATTTCTTTCCATTCAGAGAACTATAGTATTTTATAAGAGCTGGTCCATTGTACAGTTTTATGTTACAACTTTTCGAACAACTGTATTATAGTCAATTTATAATCAAGCAACTATTTTATAATTCAGTTTTTATGGCATTTGTTTCTTTGGAATGTAACAGTCCCACCATTGCAAACCAGATGGGACATGTGTATAGAACGTGATATAGGAGACTCTGATTTGGGGGTTGCAAATCTGTTCTTCACTAGAGTGTGGTTCCCTTAAGTTCACTGACTTCTTTTCATCTCTCCTTACCAGGCCCACAGTGATAAATTGAATGAGTGAATAGATATATAGATATATATATAGTATTACATTTTAATATGTACCCATACTCCATGAACTGCATACACACCACTTAATGGAAGTTATAACATTGCAAATGTAACAATAACAAAAAAGTGAATGCAAAGCAAGTGTCTCTTGCCACAGTCATACCCCATCACAACCACCCGCCCCCCCAAAAAAAATCATTCCTCTCATGTGGAGTTGTTCATTAGGTTCTAATTTTTCGTTTTCATGTCAGGAATCCTCATCATGATGTCCATGTGCAGAGAGGTGCACGTGTACGAATACATCCCGTCCGTGCGGCAGACGGAGCTGTGCCACTACCACGAGCTGTACTACGACGCAGCCTGCACCCTTGGGGCGTACCACCCGCTGCTCTATGAGAAGCTTCTGGTGCAGCGCCTGAACACAGGCACGCAGGGGGATTTGCAACGCAAGGGCAAGGTGGTTCTGCCTGGCTTCCAGACGGTGCACTGCCCTGCACCGAGTCCAGTCATTCCACACTCTTAAAAAGGGTTTCTTGGGAATCAATGTGCAATAAGGTACTACTGTTGTACTCAAAGTCACAAAAGAATACTTGAAGATAGATTTTAGACAATGTAGTTTTGAGTCTTTAAACTGTAATTTAGTGGTGGTCATGAGAATTCTTCACTTTCTAAGCCATTGAGTATTTATTACTGCTTTGAATATAGAAACGGATTTTTTAAAAAGTAGGGCACAAGAAAGATGCAAAACAAAGGATAGCTAGAAAGAAAACACGTGTATGACCATGGGTATGGTACCTCCAGAAATGTTAACAACTTACTCTTCTGCCATGAGTACCCCTCATCAGGATTGGTTTCAGTAATAGGTTTTGGTGATGCTCCTGACCACAGGAAGTGGTTTATATTTAGAAACATCCAAGTTGAGGGACATCATTTACAGCATCAAGTGCATCACCGATACATGCCTTCATCATTAAATATCCTAGGTTTTATGACAAACATTGAAATTATCACTCAGATGTGTTTTACAGCAAAAATTCCCAGCACATCCTGGCAAATGCTTGTGTTTCCAGCCGTTGCATTCTTCATCTCTGCTTCCCATTGCCCACTGAATGCTTTGCTTTCTGTGTGTCAAGACGGAGCTCTAGAACCAGAAAACATACACCTTGAAAGGTCCAAGAAAAAGCCAAATTCCATATAGCAGCACAGAGGAGGCCCTTTGTTTCCCTGCAGAATTTCAACCAGGAGCATTAGTATCACATCCACCAGGAGGCACATCACTGGCAAGTAACACAGAATCACGGGGCTGCAGGTGCCCCTGGACACTCCCCGGTTCCGGCTGTTCTGCCTTGTACCTCCTCACCTGCAGATCTACCCCACAGCTTTTGCGTAGTCAGTGATACACCTGACAATTGGCACAGCCATGCTGGGGAAGACAGGAGACACCTCGCTCCTTCCAAACTAGAAGGAAAGATTTCGGAGCCGTCACTCTGTGCTTCTAGGGATGCACGCCTGTCTTTATTGTATGAGTTTCTGGCAGGTTTCATCAACCAGGGGGAGCTCAAGAGTGATGAGCACTGAATCTTCACTAAATCTTCCTACAGACATTTAGGAATCCAATCCTTGCTTTCGCAGATATGTTTTATGTCAGCAGCATGACAAAGCCATATAATTAAATCATTTATGCGAAAGCATTGCTTATTAACAAGGAAAATATCTAAATGCTTCAGAGGGAAAGGCACCTAGAGGGAAATTTTCATCCCAATATGTTAGCTATATTCAGGGTTGATTTTTTTTTTAAATCTCAACTGTCACTGATACACTGAACATTTTTTGCCGAGAATACAGTGAAACAGAAACATTTTGTAATACTTTAATTAAACATGCTATTATTTCAATGTATAACCAAAACGTATCTCCATGGTACAGTTAAGACTTGTTGCAGTGACAATAGCAGCTTAATTAAAGGCGTTCTCCCTTGCAAAGTGTATGAATGTCAGGAGAGTTTAGTGGAAAAGTTTTACTTGTTTCAGGATTGGTTTCTAGACTGTTCTCAGGACTATTTTCTTGAGCAAGAACGGCTTACAGAGACTGGCGGCTTCTGTTTGGTTAGTCTATTCAGCAGATATGGAGCTGAATAACAAGACATCTCCTATAGCTTATTATAATAGTGAAGGAAAAATTGGAAAGTCTTAATCACAACAATATCCAATAAAAGCCCATTTTGAGAGTTTTGTTATTAAGTCTATGAGAAGGGATAGATAACTTTGTCCTATGTATTAACTTATGTCTAAATAGACATGGTTAAGCCATGTTCCTTTCTAATTTCTTTTTTTTTTTTTTTTGAAACGGAGTCTCGTTGTGTCACCCAGGCTGGAGTGCAGTGGTGCCATCTCGGCTCACTGCCAGCTCCACCTCCTGGGTTCACACCATTCTTCTGCCTCAGCCTCCCAAGTAGCTGGGACTACAGGTGCCCGCCACCACGCCCGGCTACTTTTTTGTATTTTTAGTAGAGACAGGGTTTCACCATGTTAGCCACGATGGTCTCGATCTCCTGACCTTGTGATCTGCCTGCCTTGGCCTCCCAAAGTGCTGGGATTACAGGCGTGAGCCACCCGTGCCCGGCCGTTCCTTTCTAATTTCTTGAAAGAACTTGGTCTCGTCCTTATGTTTACATGTGTGTAATCAGTTCAGCAGCTCTGGAATGTGGGTGAGGTGGCTCTGGTGGGTGAATATTACTCCCTACAATCCTTGGATCTTTCTAGATCTTCCCGGCCATTAAATGCCCCTGATTATTGAAGCTCCTTTTATAGTTTTGCGAGTGGATTTACTTGTAGGCATCCTCACTATCCAGCACAATCCCCCTTGGCTGACATGAGAACTTGGTTAGAGGAGAATTTATGGGGGTCAGTGTAAGTATTCAAGTTCAAAAGCCTCAGAACCCCACACTTAAAAGATTTTTAAATAGAATTTTGTTGTAATCATTGTACTTTTAAAATAGTACTTTCAGTTTCACTGAGGTTACAAGAAAGACTGAAGAGTACGACGGAAATTTAATTACAATTTTTGCTTTTATTATAGCCTTAAAGACTCTTGGGAATCAGGGTCTGTTCAACAGTCAGTAAATGTAATACACATATTAATATAGTATTGACTGGGCATTCTTCTATAAAAGTTTAAGTTATTTAACTTCTAAAAAATGTTAGGCAGTTATAGTTAACGTGATGACTACTTCTAGTATTAGCCAAATGGGTCCTAAGTGGCAGTATTTTGCCAGACATTGACTAAATCTTTACATGCCTAAATCCTTACATTTACTGAATTCCAGTAAACACACAGTTCTTCTGTGGAGTAGTTAACAATAAGTGGCAGCTCACTGAATTTCTCCCAGGTTCTGTCTCTTCCAAAATCCTCCATCCTCTCTTATGAAGGGAAGCTGGTAAAAAATCCTCTTGGTGCAAGCCAAAGCTGTTAAGGATTCCTTTTTGCACTCTCAGGACCAACAAACATTCTTTTGTATTTCAAGATAATTTCACCCATTGTTGTTGTTGTTATCACAAAGAAACAAATTTTGACCAGCAATGACAATTCAACCACATCTAGACTCTCCCTAACTTATTTCTCCAGCGGGTCACACCAAGCAGGCGGGTAACCTTTAACAGACCTGGTGTTCTCATGGAATACCAATGCTCGTCCCAGGGAGCTGACCTTTCCCACTACGTCCTTATAGAGCTGCTCCTACAGAGAACTTTGTGCTCAGGACCAAGGGATGGCCAATTAAAAGTTGCATGTCAGCATCAGGCTTGTGCATTAAAATGGGCAAGGGGGGCTTTTATACATCTTTGAATGACCAGGTATTTCCTTGTCTGCCTGAAGGCAGAGCTTTGAGGAACAGCACTTCCCATGTGTCTGGTCCTCTTGGTCTCTCAGCTAGACACTTAATCAACCCTGGACTCTCCAGTAGTCCTCGGTCATTGTAGCCATAGCATCTGCACAAAAAGAAGTGCTAAAATAATCATTAGCATTTTCAAAATTAGGAAATCAAAGTAGCTGGGTCACTCTCTTACATGTATATGAGCCAGGTCATTCTGCTGGGACGGATCATACTCATGCTGCTGATTGACTCTTCTAAGCAGTAACACATCTCCTGCATTAATTAGGTAGATCCCGTTTGGGTGCATTAAGTGGGATCAGTCTTAGATGAGTGCCAGTATATGATAGAAGAATTTCATACAAACAAATGCCATGATTCAAGTTCTCTCTCCAATTTTTCTTATCGATCAACATGCAGTACATGTGGTCAGTTACCTGGTTGAATTTCTGCTTAGCTGTGGTAAGAGACAGAGAAAGGGAGTGAGGTGGGATCAGGGGAATTATCAGAGAGACATGAGTGAACCTATTGGCCAGGTAGCTTCCAAGTCTGTTCTATTGTATTGTCTGTTTTGATTTCTGACTTTCTGATAGTTTAGAACTCTTACCCAGTGGTTACGTGACTGATCAAGGCAACTCTATCTGGAAATCAATTGTTTAGGTAAAATGTTCCTGAGTTTCAACTTGTCTTTTATACTCTGGATATCCTCATTGTGAGATTATTATGCATGTTTGTGTCACATGGGCATTATTTACACACTTGATAAATGAAAGGTATTTGTCGGTTCAAGGAAATAAAATGTAAGTTCTTGTTTTATTAAATGAATGAAGCCTTTTGGTTAAAAAAAAAGTAATCTAACATGTTTCTGTTCAAACTTGAGCTAATGAAATTTAAAGAAGTAAAGACAATGATCTAGTTCTTAGTATAAAAAGCATACATGTAGTAGATATAGTTATATAATTGTGTATATACATATCTACAAACATGGTTGGTTTCATATTGCTTTTTCATCAATGTTTTTGACTGAAGCCTTTACTATAAATTTTATTTTAATTATGTAACCACTAATATTTTAAGAGAAGGAAACAAATGTTATATGTCCTTCTGTTAAAAAAAAAAAATTCAGTCCTCCGCCAACCGCTTCCCACACACTCATACTCTGCACATCTTGGATACGTTAAAATGGTCTGACAGAATTATTTAAAAGGCACTATGTAGGTAGAACACTACCTTAATATTGTATCCTAGTCAGAAGCCTGATTTAACACTGAACTTTGAAGGGAAGCTTAGCTATAGCTCATGGCTTTCAAAGACTAGAAGAAACTTTTACTGGTTCTATGGAAAATAGTCTTCTTGCTAGGTAGATTTGAAACAAAGAAATTGCACCGGGAGTGTTAAAATGTAACATTTATAACAAATCCTGTTTTACTCTAGATGAAATACTTAGTTCTTCCAGTGGAAACCAGTGAACTTTTTTAACAGCTTTGGGAATTCTTTTGTATAATAATTTTTAAAATGAAATGTGTACTCTTCAAACTAATTAAGGCTTGAAGTTTTCCAGGAGTCGCATTTTAAAAGTGTTTGTACACATTTTAACACTTTGATATTTTCTATTTTGGTTTTGTATATTTTTATGTATACACAATGTACAGACTTTTTTCTTGTAAATAAAACATGTTTTCATTTGTCTAGAAGTTTCTTGTTTTAATTCATAGAAGTTACACATACAAATGCGGAAGTGGCAAAGTAACAATCCATCCCTAGGAAAACAAATGGCAAAGCTGAAATCTAATTAGAAGACTGAGTGGCAACAGAAGGAACAGCAGCAGGCCTTCAGCCATGAATATGGACACAGCCTGGGCCTGAAACCACAGGTGGGCGGGGTTTTTTCTTCCAGGGAGTAATTGCCACATGCAGGAGAATGAAAGTGGCGAAATCAAGTGGAAAAGGCATATTGAGGCTAACAAATCTTGATGTTGACTTAATAAGCCAGGGTTTTGATGAATGCATGGCTTTGGGAGACTCTTCCTCGGCTTGACAGGGCATTCAGTCTTGGAAAACATAAATAAGTTATTTGAGAAAAGCCTAAAGACAGCTGAGTCACCTGCAACCCACCACAATGTCAAATTAGCCTTGATATTTTCATACTTGTGACGTGAAGGGAAAATCAGTTAATTAGGCTCCTGGAAAGAAATTCTCAGTCATTTGCGCTTTCTGTTTAGAATGTGAGGAAATCCTCCAATCAAGGAAGTCTTTGGGGTTTTTGGTGTGAGGACAGTGTGAGCAGGTAGGAAATTCAGAGTCTTCCATCACCTCAAACAGCTGTGCTGAATCAGAGACGACTCCACCACCTTCGTGCTGTTGTCATATTTCGTTCCCCACAAGCTGACCACTTTCTTCCAGGTAATTAAAAGGTAGACCTGGCTACACCAGCTCTGATCGGGAAGGGCTGGAGTAGATCACTGGAAGGATACTATTCCATGCTCTCGGAGAAGCCAGGCATGCGCAAACCCCAGGGACTTTGAGGGGCACACACAGGAGACTTGGTGTCAGTTAGCGCTAGATGCTGCTGGGAGGATTCAGAGGAAGAGAAAGGAATTGTATAAGATAAGTTGCACTCACAGACGGCAGGAGCTAGGGGAAGGAGGTGAAGTGAACAGCAGGATAGAGAGAGAAGGCTAAAGTGAGAGGGAGTGAAAAGTAAGTCCAGGGGTCCCAGATGCCATTTGCATATCAAAATCAACGATTTTTTGCAATCAGAAACAGAACTACCTCACAACCAAAGGCATACCCAGGCAACCCCACTGAATGCACTGAAGCGCTGTGTTCAAGACACCCTGGTGCACACAGCGTGGCAGGGAGAAGGCCCTCCTGCACTAGATCTCTGCAAGCCCCTCGTTGCCTAGAGCAGGGGCTGGCCCACAACCTACTTTTGTAAATAAAGTGTTATTGGAACACAGCCACACTCATTCATTCACATGTCTATGGTTGCTTTCACCCTACAAGGGTAGAGTTGAGTTGCAACAGAGACTCTGCAGCCACCATGCCAACCTGGCCCTTTACAGAAACAGTTTGCTGACCTCTGATCATGAATACAATCTGTGGAAAACTCTAGGCTGGTCTTGTGGTAGATGATGTACATGTAATCATCATAAGAACACCTTCTAAAATAGGTACTATATTAGCCCAAGAAAGTTGAAGTCAGAGCGGTTAGGTGTCAGCCTCTGACACACAGCCAGGAAATGACAGAGCCAGGCATGCAATCTCTGACTGGCTTCTAAGCCTTTGGTGAGAAGCATTGTGTTAGTCTTCTAACAGCAGCCTTGCCCTGGGATGCTGCCCTAACACTCAAAAATTCTACAGAGGATCATTGCACTTTGAATATTGTGAGAAACTGTGCTTTCAAATTTATGGAGACTAACATTGGGCTTTTCCAGAGGCTTTTCCAGTCCTCTAAATCCCCAGAGCCCCGGAATCTTTCTGAACTGTATGAGTCAGTCAAGTACAATTATTTTGTTATAAGAAGGCAGCCTCTATGATTGTCACAGCCCAATGTAAAGAGTGCCTCTGATGTGGTGTAGAGAACGCAGCCAGGAAAGATTGACATTCCACAAACTCTATGCCCAGCCACTCTCCTAGCTCGATTGTATCATGCTGGAGAAACAGGCAGTACTTAAGAATGAGGAACCCCCTGAGAAACTGATCAGAAAAGTAAAGCAAAAGAAAAATCAATGACTGGAAAATATGTCTTCTCTTGTCATTGCTGGCTTACCGTCCCAAGGATGGGGAAAAAAAGGTGATAGAAACAACAACATGCTCTTTAGTTTTTAAAACAATGCTGGCATGAAGAGGTTGAAGAGGGTATGGGAGAGCCGAGGTGGGTGCTAGAAAACCTAGAAGAAGACATCCAGGGACCTTGGCCACCCATGTGGGCCCAAGTAGAGAAAGAGCCAGCAGTGATGGTGACTCACAGAACTCATTTTAGGAATATTGTGCAAGTAATTGCATTCTCGGACGACTTTCTTCTAAAAACTACATAGTAGGTATGTGTGAGAAACAAATATTTTTCCCTAACTAAATTTATTTCTTACCTTGAACCCCTTTTCAATGCAAGGTAAAAACTACCCTATTTCATCTAATCTAAGACATCGCAAAGTATAAAATGCACCATTCTTTTGCACTCCAGTACAAAGAAAAACGTAATCAAACTAGAACACGAGTCTCCTGTCCCACTTAGGTGTGCGCTGTGAAGCACAGTAGCCATGAGCCACATGTGAATTTGGCGTAGTTGAAATGTGGCCAGTCCTGAATTGAGGTGTGAAGTGGAAAATACAGGCTGGACTTCCAAGACTTAGTATGAAAAGGTGAATGTAAAATACCTCAATAACTTTGTTATATTGAGTACATGTTGAACTGATATTTTCCATATATTTCTTCAAATAAAAACATGTTACTAAGATTAATTTTGACGTTCCTTTTTATATCTTTGAACATGCTTACTAGAAGATTTAAAATTGTCTGCTCACATTGTATTTCCAGCAAACAATAGTAGCTTCGAACTTCCATATTTGTTGAAAAACCATTTTAGTCTTATTTAGGCATAGATTTTTCATTACATATCACCAAGGGATACAAAGGAAAGCACAATATGTGTGAAACTGATGATTTAAATTATTCTTAAAACATTTATACTTACGGTAGTTCTCTTCTGAATCACCTTTTGAATAAGTCATTAATTACTTCTTTTTTTTTCTTTTTTTCTTTTTTTACTTCTTCCTTTTTTTCTTTCTTTCTTTTTTTTTTTTTTTTCAGACACAGTTTTCACTCTTTTTGCCCAGGTTGGAGGGTAATGGTGCAGTCTTGGCACAGTAAACCTCTGCCTTCCGGGTACAAGCGATTCTCCTGCCTCAGCCTCCTGAGTAGCTAGGATTACAGGCTTGTGCCACCACGCCTGATTAATTTTGTATTTTTAGTAGAAACAGGGTTTCATCATGTTGGTCCGGCTGGTCTTGAACTCCTGACCTCAAGTGATCCACCTACCTCAGCCTCCCAAAGTGCTGGGAATACAGGCACGAGACACCATGCCCAGCCAATTGCTATGATTTTTTTTCTATCCCAAATTGTCTTCTGCACCATCAGAAGCAATGACAATGCACTACTTTTAAAGAGCACTCCATGACTGTTTCCAGAATTTTCTTCTAAGCTACTGATACATTCTGTAATTATAACCATGAGTATGCCTGAAGATCAACAAAGGAAATTTCTGAGCTAAGAATGATAATTTATTCCTTGAATTTACAATTTTTCTTCATTTGTGACTTAATAGTTTTGTCATTTCCCGGCATCATTAGCAGACAACAGTAGGGGCCAACGGCTTAAGAGAAAAATAAGGATGGTGTACTTTACATTGAGAAAAATTTAGCAATTATCGTAGTTTTTACACCCACCTGCAAATTAGGAAATGATTTCTATATTAATAAAGCAAGTTGTTGTTGTAACAACTCCCAAGTATAAAATTTGGGTTGTGCATCCATGATAGTTCAATAGAGTGCTTGGTCAACATCCTTCCACATGGGGAATGCAGATACAGGTTTCTACACCTTGAGGCTCTTCCCCCTGCCTGAAGGCTGCAGCGCCCCCCATTGCAGCCTCTGCATGAGCCACCAGATGGGGAGAGAGCTGCAGGACCTCTTGGACACTTTCAGGCCTAGCCTGGGATGGTATGCAGGACTTCTGCCCACTGTGCTGAAATCAATCACATGCTAGTTATGTGACCTTGTATATTACCTGATTTGGAAGATGATGTTGAATAGTTAAGAGCTAATATTTATTAAGCACTTCATTCTGCCTAATGTCCTACCTTATCATACCACATGAAAGAATGTATTTAGTCTTATAGACAAAATACTATTGATTCTGCATTTGACAAATGAGAAAACTGAGACATGGAGAAATAACCTAGGTTGCAGAGCTGGTAAGGGGCAGAGCCAATCCAGGTAGCTGGCTCCATAGCCCTTGATCCCTTTGTTATGCTATTACTGTGTTATCGACTGTTAAAAGGAGCCTGCCACAAAGCCTTATTAGCCACCAGACATACTAAACAGCCATACTTAATGGACAGTATGAGACAAATAATTAGTATTTAAAATTTAGCCTCTATCTGCCTTCCCCAAGGAAAATAAGCCCGGAAAGTAGAAAATAACATACATGTTGAGACTGAACACCCACTATGTAGCAGATGCTGCACCAACATTACCTCATTAATTCTCACAACATCCTTGGAAGATAGATATCATCACCCCCATTTGATACATAAGGAAATAGAGGCTCTAGGAGGCTCTCTTCCTTGATCAAGGTCACTGTGGCAGGGCAGGATATCAGCCTAGGTCCTTTGGCTCAAAGTCTCTAATATGTTCACCCCCACTTCTTTGCATAAGAAACAAAGCAAATGCAGGTATAAAGATGGGGGCTTGCCTGTGTCAAAAACATGGGGACATCCACCGTGAATGGGATTTCCAAGAAGATTATCTTAGACTCTAGCTCTTTTATGTCCTAACTCAGTGAAAACATCATAGAATGACTGCAACAAGGCCTTGGGGAGTTCCATGCAGCCATGAAAACCATGTCTTCAAGCAAAAGTGTATGACGTGGGAACTAATATGATGTAATGTTAAGGGAAACAAGTATGATAGAAAACTATTTATGTCATAATCTCTTTATTATTCATATAGATACATATATTTCTTATAAATTTATACACAGATATATGTATATGAGTCATACCTATATACTTCTATGACTTAAAAATCTTTAAAGATGGCCAGGTGCAGTGGCTCATGTCTGTAATCCCAGCACTTTGAGAGGCCAAGACAGGCAGATCACCTGAGGTCAGGAGTTTGAGACCAACCCGGTCAACATAGTGAAACCCCGTCTCTACTAAAAATACAAACATTAGCCAGGCATGGTGGCGGGCACCTGTAGTCCCAGCTACTTGGGAGGCTGAGGCAGGAGAATAGCTTGAACCTGGGATGTGGAGGTTGCAGTGAGCCGAGCTCAGGCCACTGCACTCCAGCCTGGGCGACAGAGCTAGACTCTGTCTCAAAACAAACAAACAAACAAAAAACAAAAATCTTTAAAGATGTCAAAATATAACAATAGTTATTATCTTTGGGCAGTGGGGAAAAGGGTAGTTTCTATCTTGTCCTAATATCTTATATCACACTCATGTTTAGAAGGACAGTAAATACAATCACAAATTTTAAAAAGCAAGTTTAAAAAACATTAGGGAAGACTTGGGGTCTAGTGAAAAGAGACTGGGCTTTGATAAATGGTGTGAGTGATCAGAGAAGAAAATTCACATCCTGATTTTTGTTTATGCATTGTTTTAATCCAAGTGTGATGAGGGCCAGAGCCACAAATGTCCACAGCAACACAGGCTGCATAGCACCCGGTGACCAGAATTGCATCTATATCCAAGCCCTTGGGGCAAGCACCTGGGATCGCATTATTGATTAGAAAGGCATGGGTCAGTCCCTGCCTCCCAAACTAGCTATGTGACCTTGTGTATATTACTTATTTTCTCTGAGTTTAGTTTCCTCATGCATAAAATAGAGATACTGACAGTACCTACTCATTGACTTATTGCAATTATTAATTTAGACACTGCATATAAATTATTTAACACAGTCTGACACCTAGTGAATATGAACTGGTGGTGGTATTATTATTATTATATTTTGATCTCCCCAGTCCAGTATATCTAAATAATTAATAGAGGGGAACACTGATGAATGCTACACGTTGCAGATGGTTGCTTTTTCAGGGAAGTTGCATCTGCTTAATTTTTAAAAGTGAAATAAAACCGAGTCTTTGTGGTGATGATTTGTTTTCAAGGTCCTCTAAACAAAACTCTGCAGGAATCCTTTTCCGTGAAATGAGAAGTATAGGTAAAAATGTTTTTCAACATTTTCTCTTGTCCTGTGTTTTTTGTTTGTTTGTTTTGTTTTTTCCATATAGAGGATCTGCGCCTGTTGTTGAGAGGTCTCCGATTCATGGCCCCCAAGGACGGGGTCAAACATGTTCAAATGATGCTTGTCAGAATGCACACACCCACTAAACAAATGAAGCTAGCAGACGGAGGGAGTGTTGTAAACAGCACAGCGACCCTCTGCGCTCTCTTCTTTCCAGCTTCGCGCCTTACTGGAGCTTTCCCACTGTGGTTATTGGTTATCTTGTGGCACAACAGACTGCAGTGGCTCAAAACAATTGTGATGTGTCATTCCTCATGCTTCCGAGGTTTTGCTGGGGAGCTCCTCTGCTCGCTTCTCCTGGCACGCTCCAGCAGCTATGTTCGGCTGGAAAGGCAGCGGGGCTGGACGGTTCGAGATGGTCACATTCACATGTCCAGCAGGTGGCACTGGCCATCGCCTGGATTCCCTCCTTTCTCCTCCATGGAGGCGCCCAGGCTCCAGTGAGCCAGGGTGGCTCCCTTCCAGCAGACCTCAAAGTAGGGTTCTAAGAGGATAAAAGGGAGAAGGTGGCCAAATGACCTTGAAAAGGGACATGTGTCAGGATGGGCCAATTTGTGGCTGTAGAGCAGCTCACCACACTTGAGTGTGAGCCCTCACTTCTGCTGCTGCAAGCCAATTGCCCCTTGCCCAAGTCACTGTGTTTCCATTTTCCCATAACTTCATCCAAATTGGGAGCAAGATTCCCCACCCATGGAAAAGCAGAGAGATGTTCTCGCACAGGACAGTCTGCAGTTGACTCGCTATTGCCAATGCTGCACCCTGGGGTCCCCTCTACAATGCGGAAAAGAAGCTGTGCACCCCATCTCCCCGGAATCTTCACTCCATGTGGGTCTGGGTAAGAGTGTCAATCAGAGGCATTCAAAGGAGATTTCAAAGATCAAAGAGAGTGAAGGGCCATGAGTTTCTAGAGGCAACTGGGGACAAAGGTGTGAGCAGATGCGATTCACAGCAGCTTCCCAGCAACTTCTGAAGACCCCCCTACTTCATTGCTTCTACTGGGAGAATGGCAGTAGCTTGCCATAAGTTCTGGAGAATTATGGGGGCTTCTTGGGGTGCACTTAAGAACAACCCTCAGGTGTGCCAGCTTGAGATCACTGGTGGCAGCTTCCCCAACCTTCACTCATACCTCTTCCAACTGTTTGTGCAAGCCACTATTTCCTTACATTAAAAGCTCTAAACCTTGAGCACATAGTGTGGCTTCTGTTCGCTATCTGAATGTTGAAGGACACAGTTTTTCTTACCAAAGGATTCCTCAGATCTGACCAGATATGAACGTAGTGGAGACCTTATTGCCAGTGGAAAATGGGATGTTTACCACCCATGACATGTTGTGGCAAAGCCATTGAAGTTCTCAAATGCAGTTAGTTGCCTGGAACCAAGTGCCTATAGAAGGCGAAATATGGGAAACTGAGCAGCTGCTACATGGAATGTTCTGATGGAAATGAAGAGTCCAAGGTTTAATGTGGGGCTTAATGGTTATTTCTCAAAGATTTGGGGAAAAGGCAGTGACACGCTTGTCACTTTAAATTCTCATCTTAAGGCATGCATAGAGAGGTTCTACAGCTGTCCTCAAGAAATCCCTTGTTTCTCATAGCTGAACAACCAGGACTCAGGGAAGCTAACCAAGCCAAAACTGAATCCTGAGAGTAGCTGAAATATAATACAAATTGAAATTGCAGTGTTGTCTGGTGTCTTTTGTGAAGTTAAAGTGTTGATCAGGAAAGAACGTCCCTGAGATTAGAATGGGATCAATATGATCCTATTCCTGTGATTCTGAGGACCTAGAATCCCACATCCCAGCAAGCGCCCCACCCTGCCAAAGTAGCCCTTTCTTCCCAAGCAAAGTAAGTGAGCCTCCTCTTACTTGAAGACTGTGTAATAACCGCATTTGAAGTAGTTAGCTTGCAGGGGGTGATGATTCTCCCTCAGACCCACCTCACCAACTCTCAAAGCTTTCACATCTGTAATTAGAGTCTAATAACAGCTATGGGCCAGGCGTGGTGGCTCACGTCTGTAATCCCAGCACTTTGGGAGACTGAGGTGGGTGGATTATGAGGTCAGGATATTGAGACCATCCTGGCTAACACAGTGAAACCCCATCTCTACTAAAAATACAAAAAAATTAGCCGGACTTGGTGGCAGGCGCCTGTAGTCCCAGCTACTTGAGAGGCTGAGGCAGGAGAATGACGTGAACCCGGGCAGTGGAGCTTGCCATGAGCCAACGTTGCGCCACTGCACTCTAGCCTGGGTGGCAGAGCGAGACTCCGTCTCAAAAAATAAATAAATAAATAAAATAAAATAACAGCTATGGATTCACTGTGGACCATCAGGGGAGAGGTATAAAATGTGATCTCAAAAGAGATTCTATATGTGATATGGTTTGGCTCTGTGTCCCCATCCAAATCTAATATCAAATTGCAATTCCCAATGTTGGGAGGGGCACCAGTTGGGAGGTGATTAGATCGTGGGGGTGGATTTCCCCCTTGTTGTTCTCATGATAGTGAGTGAGTTCTCATGACCTCTGGTTGTTTAAGTGTGTAGCACTCCCCTCTTCACTCTCTCTGTCTCTCCTGCTACCATGTGAAAATGTGCTTGCTTCCCCTTCAACCTGCCACCATGATTGTACATTTCCTGAGGTTTCCCCAGCCATGCTTCCTGTGCAGTGTGTGGAACTGTGAGTCAATTAAATCTCTTTGCTTTATGAATTACTCAGTCTCATATAGTTCTTTATAGCAGTGTTAGAATGGACTAATACAATATGCATCAAAATAATTACAAAATTTTATTGGTTTACATTGAGTGTAACCTGAGGAATATGTATAGAAATAGATTCTGAAATAGATTCCTGGTCAAATCTCTATTTGACCATACTGTTCCAACCTGTTTCCCAAGTTACCCATCAGGTTGCCAGATTTGAATGGGTGCCATAGTTACAGAAGGCTCTGTAGCTGATCTAGCCTGCTGGGCAAGAGGCCTTACATAGGGGCCATATGTCTAGCAGGTCCAATGTGGGCATTAGCAGGCCCTGACAGAAGATTACATGTGGAAAATCCCTTAAAATTTTGGAATAAGATCATCCGCTCCTTCGTATAACTCCTCTCCTTTTAAGAAATAACTCCTGACTTGCTTCTGGGCCCTGGTAGCATTATGTAACTCAAGATGCACATTGAGAGGTGCATCTTCTCTAAGTCAGTGATCCCCAACATTTTTGGCACCAGGGGCTCGTTTTGTTGAAGACAATTTTCCCACAAACAGTGATTGTAGGGGGTAGGATGGTTTCAGGATCAAACTCTTTCACCTCAGATCATCAGGCATTAGATTCTCATAAGGAGCACACAACCTAGATCCCTTGATTGCATGGTTCACAATAGGATTCCTGCTCCTGTGAGAATCTAGTGATGCTGCAGATCTGACAGGAGGCAGAGCTCAGGTGATAATGCACACTCACAGACCACTCACCTCCTGCTATGAGACCTGGTTCCTAACAGGCCACGGACCAGTACCAGTCCATGGCCCAAGGATTGTGGAGTCCTGCTGTAAGTCACTGAGCCATAAAGCTGGGTATGGTAGCTGCTGTCCATCATCAAGTCGAACTGCTATATGGGAAATTGGGCTTAAAGGCACAAGTAAGTTGCTTGAACAAGTGGCTTCAACTTTTGTGCAGCTTGTCCTCTTGCACTGATACCTTTACCTCAACTCACGCCACACCAGTGGAGGAGGAGGAGGAGGAGGAGGAGGAGGAGGAGAAGGAGGAGGAGAAGAAGGAGGAGAAGAAGGAGGAGATGAAGGAGGAGAAGGAGAAGGAGAAGGAGAAGGAGAAGAAAGAAGAAGAGGAAGAAGAAGAAAGAAGAAGAGGAAGAAGAAGAGGAAGAAGAAGAGGAAGAGGAAGAGGAAGAGGAAGAGGAAGAGGAAGAGGAAGAAGAAGAAGAAGAAGAAGAAGAAGAAGAAGAAGAAGAAGAAGAAGAAGAAGAAAAAAAAAAAAAACCTTGACTTCATTTTCATATGGTTCAACTGGCATCTTTGAAAGCCAGCAGCTGTAGCTCTACAGCACCACAGGGGAGTGACCTCAAGGGCAGTGGAAAGGGGGGTCCTCCCAGGTTTGTTCTCTATACCTGCGAAGAGAGGGGCCAGAGGTATGGAACCACATTGAGTGAGAGGTCACGCTTAATGGCATCATGGGATGTTCAGGGACTTGGAAGTGAAAAAATCAATGCTCTGGGAAAAGAGTGCTTGAATGGACCTTTCTGAAGTAACAGACCATGAGGACTTGGGCCCCTTGGAAATTCTTCCCAACTATGCTAGAGGTGGCTCTTATCAAACAGCAGAATAGGTAGCCTGATGAATGGCTATCAGTCACTCTTTCTGCCACCTCCCCAACGTGGGCCCACTAGACTTATGTGTGAAGTAATTGTACTGGCAGGTTTGATGGTCAAGTATGAGCGCCACAATATGGGCTTTCCCCCACCAAGGCTGACCCGGCCATAGCATCTACTGAGTGCTGACCCTGACCACAGCAGAGGGTAACACCAAGCCCTCTAATTTAGCAACTTTCTTTCTGGCAGTCAGCTGGCCAGCTGGTTGGATACATTGGACCCTCTTCCCCATCACAGCAAGTGGGGGCAGAGGAAGGGATGTGCCTTCACTGGAATGATCACTTCCTCTAAATATGGATTCACATTCCCTGCCTGCAATACCTCTGCTGGTGCCTCTATTGGACTTTTAGAAGACCTTATTCTCTGTCGTATTCCACAGGACAAGTCTTCCAATCAGGTAACTCATTTTACAATGCAGGAAGTGTGGTGATGACCTTATACCCATGGAATCCACTGGTTTTACCATACACTTTATCACTACAAATTGTAGCATCAACAAGCTAACAGCAACGTGACCAGAGACCAATATATATTGTCATTTTTCCTGTAACTAGAGTACACGGATCAAGGAACTTCTCATAAACCGCCAACAAAATATTGGCTCCCCATTTCCACCTCATTGACCTTGGACGTTGGTTATGGGACTCCTGATGCCGATTGAGCATGAATAGATGTGAATATGTCCAAGTCATGCATTTTTCTAACCTGATTTTTTTTGTTGTTGATTAAAGACATTTTGCATTTAAAGGAAAGGCCACAATTTATTTATTTATTTATTTTTTGTTACTGAAGCTTTATTTTTACAACCAAAAGAAGCCCAGATGGTTCACCCAAATCTCCATTTGGACTTGATGTTTCCTCCTTAGGTGAGAGTCTGGCAGTGGATTCTAGCACATTACTGAGAAGTGACTGAAGATTTTTCAGGCTTGTAATCACAACCCATGCCTTGCCCATGTTTCTTCCCTCCCCAGATACCTTAAAGGAGACCCCAAGTGTACAGTCTGACATGATTCAGTGCTAAACCATTTATTGTGCTCAATTAAATGCTTATCAAGAATGATGCAGGTGCTAATGGGATGTGTATGCAGGATCAAGCCTTGACATTTTGATTTATCTCTTTGTTGGCTAGCGGCAGTGGAAAGGAGCACTGGGAAGGTTAAGAGTTAATATGCTGCCACAGCTCCTGGGGGACTTAGCGTAATAGTGACACGGACAGCTGACCCTGGAGTTTCTAAAAGGCAGCATTTGAGATTAAAAACTTCATGAGCCCAAAAGTCAAGTTTATAATTCCTTTCCCAAAGGAGTGAGCAGATAGTGTATTATATTCCCCAAGCTTTACTTATAGGCAGTACTTCAATGGCAGAGAGGAATACCTTGATATATGTGAACAGCCTTGATGGAGAAACGACTCCCCTTCCCAGTCCTCATTCCACAAAGAAAAATAACAAAAGCAAAACTCCAAGGCTACAGGAGATCAAAAATCTCTTCTTTGTTATCCTGTACCCTACCCAAAGTGCTGCGAACAAGCTTCTCTTTCCTTATTGTGGTCAACATTGTTAGTGCTCTCCAAAATCCAGATTCTTTTCTTTTGGAGTACAAAATAATTTTATTCTGAGGCTAAAACATACGTTTCAGTCTTTATTTGCAAGGTGTTACATCCTAGAGGAAGGAAAATGCTGGGTGGAGGGGATTGTATGGGAACTTTGGGTAATCTGGGTTGTGAGAGCTCAGAGCTCTCATAGAGTTTCGCATGTCTGAGGCCAGCAAGTAGGTCAGTATGAGATATTCAGATTGGGGAATGTGCAAGGACGGAGAGAATCCTGCAATAGAAGGATGTGTTCCTGGGGCTAAAAAGCAGTCAGTCTTGGGTTTTGTAAGAGTGAGTGGGAAGTTACTGGGCATGAATAGTTTCCTAGGAGCCTTGACCCAAGATACACACAAAGACTTCATTTGCCAGCCTTCCTTGCAACTGTCAGTAGTCACATGACTGAGTTTAGCCAGTAGAATGTGAGCAGAGATGGTGCATACCATATCCGCCCATAGCCTCTACAAACCTGCCACATTGCATGTCCAAGTTCTTTCCCCCCTGCAACCAAGTGACAAAGGCCATGTAACCTTGGGAAGCCACTCTGAAAATGGCAGACTTTCCATCAGCCTGAGTTCTACAGCAATACACATCCCTGTTAGGTCAAGACAAAAACTTTGGTAAAATGGTTACTTAATACAACTTGGAAAGGAGGGAAACCAGCTGAAATGCTGCCTGCTGGTGCATTTAACAAGATGCAAGAAAGAGATGAATTTGGGAAATTCTGGCAAGTTTGTAAGCAAAAAAAAAAAAAAAAAAAATCAAAGAGAGAGAGAGAACAGAGAATGTGCGCATAAATTTAGGGTCTGGCAGGGTTAAAAGGAGCAGAAAATATCTAGACCACACGTTTTTAGGAAAAAGACTAAAAAAGGTTTCCATCAATAATGACCCATTAAGTTTTCTCAGTTAAGTGACTTGTCCTGTGGCAAGTATCAGATCAAGGGTGGGGCTTTTTCTCCCCTACCCTTACCAGTGGTTCAAATGGCCTCAGAGCAGCTGCCATTACATTGAGGCTATAATGGAGTCCAGGAAGAAAATAAATTCAGGCTTGATAATTACATCTAGGAAAAGTCTTGTGTTCCCGCACAGAACAGAGTGGAATCACACAGATTAGACGGAAGCCTTCAGAGGTTTGAAAGAATTACCTTGCCAAGAAGGCCAGACAAAATGAAAACAAAAACAAACGCCTTTGATGGTTTGAGTCTTACTGCAACCTTGGCTCCTCAAACTCACATAAGCAGAAAGTGGGCAGTGAAAGTTCATGGTCCCTAAGAGGATATCCTTTCTAATACTCTGAAGTTCCCTTCTGCTGTGAACACATAAAATAAAGAACAAGAAAGCCCTCCCAGAGGACGGAAGCACAAAAATTGATGGATAGGGAAGTTCCTTCTAGGCTACACAGAAGCAACAGAATTGTATCAAGAACTGTGCCCCATGCCAGGGCAGAGGCTTGCAATTCCTGCCTGTAAGGATTTTATTATTGCTACGGACCAATGACTGCTGTATGTGCAAAACCATTCCCTTTTTTAATAGGGACATTTTTGTTGTGGTTTTCTTATTCCTGCTTCAGCATTATGAGTGAGTGTAATGGAGGATGCCAGGCAGAGTAGGAAGATGGTAACTTGTCTTTTACTTTGTCAAACCATACAAAGCTACCTTCAGATGTGGTAGAATAGATTGCACATAACCAGGAGAACTTGGACTTTAAACTTGATGTGGTATCTGGGTAGGTCTTAAATTGTCTCCTCTAGGGAGAGAAGAAGGTATGTTCTCAACCTTCTTCCCAGGAGCCTTGACTCAAGATACACACAAAGACTTCATTTCCCAGCCTTCCTTGCAGCTGTTGGTAGTCACATGACTGCGTTTAGCCAATAGAATGTGAGCAGAGATGGAAATAAGGATATGAATGGATATTTGGGGAACAGAATGATGGACTAGGACAGAGACTGCTGGCATCACACCAGACATCATGTTCTATTCTGCCTTTTGTATATTCAGCTAGACAGTATCTCCTAGTCTCCTTTACAATTAAATGGGGCAACATGACTGAGTTCTAGCCAATGGAATGTGACTGAAAGTGACAGGTACCAATTACTGGGCTGGCCTATAAACACTTCTCATGTGTGATGAGGCTCCAGGTTCTTTCCTTAATGGCTGCGTGGAACCAAGCTCCCCAAATGACCCAAACTACTAGGAACTGCAATATGAGCAGGAAATAAGCTTAGGCTTGTCTTAACCCAATGTATATTTTGGGGTTGATGTATTATTCCAACTAACGTTACTCTAAATAATACACTGATTGTCCCCTTCTGTTTTCCCAATTCCCTAGGCCACTAATCAATATTGAACATATAAATATGCATTTAATTACAATTTTACCAATAGTTGAATGGCCTCTCTCTCTCCTCCACACAGCCTCTTTGTGCTCCATTACCCAAACCTCCTCCATTGGAGATACTTTCTTCAGTTTGCTTTCTTGTTGGTCTCAGGCAAAGCAGTTAAACTCCTGAGTCTTAAAACCATGGTGGATAATAGCAGAAATGTCTTACATGGCAATGTGAGGTATGGCTAAAATAAAATCTAGATTTGAGCACAGTGCCTGATACACAATACACATAATGGGGAAAAACTTTTTCTCTGCCATCTTAGGTTCAAACCTGTAGACTGTAAATTAACTGACAAAAGATTAATAAGAGAAAAGACATACAATATTTATAATATTGTTATGTGCAGAGAGTTTTCACAGAAAAGAAGTAAAAACTCAAAGAATGTTAGACTTGGGGGCTAATATATCATTTTAACAAAGGGTGAGAAATTGTGGAGAAGTGACTAGAAAAAGGAAGGCCGGTTTGGGCTTCTGGGGTCAATAAATTATGGGGAGAGAACTAGCTAATATGTAGGGAAAACTAATGGAAGATAAGAGTTATTTTGGTAAGGTTCATTTATGTAAACTTAGCTCTAGTTCTCTGTCTGTAGTGATAAGAGTCACTCTCCTCATCCTGGTATGGGGACTGGGGTTGAGGGTATTTTAGGCCACTGCACAAAGGGAAATTTATGCTCTGCTTTTAGGCAGAAAGGGGAAGGCAGAGAAGCTTTCTTACATGTGTTGATTCTCAACTGCCTTTAGCTCAAAATAATCCTCATCCCAAAGTAGCATATTTTGAAGTGGCATATTCTGGACCTCTCCATATGTGTTCAGTACATTTTCTGTATGTTTAGTAAATGTGGTTGTTATTGTTATCTTAAAGAGACCCATATTCATGTGAAAATACGACTGGTCTGAATTCTAAGAGGGTAAACACCTTCAAAGGGTGAAAAGAGTATGATTCCACCATGCTTGAGTGGATGACTTAAGACTGGCTGAGGACCCAGATGGGGAGAGTTTGGGGTAAAGGAGCAGACATGGAATTGAACCTGTGACTCATGAGGGGGCCTGGAAACACCACAGCAAAAGCACCCGTGGTAGGATCCGATGGCAGAGCCAGTAAGGGGTGAGGCCGTTGTCATTTCTAACAGTTGATCTTCATCTAAAGCAGACATCTGGTAGCTGAGGGGATGAGGAAACTAGGTTTGGGAATAAACAGAATCATAAAAGAGTAGCAGGCATGTGGGAGAAGACAGTTTAAAAAGTAAATAACTAAGCCGTGGGAACCTAGAGACTTGGGAGCCACTCTCTTGGGACAAACCTATATTTGTTCTTTGCCTGAAGCCAGAACAAGACCCATGTAAGCTCAGTGAAGGAGTGTGGGAGACAGTCAGAGGTGACATCTGAGGCAGAACCAAGCCAGGCAGTAAATCAGTCAAGTCAGGCAAAAAGACCTACTATAGGTAGTTCCAGAATCTCTGAAATTTTAAAATAAGAATGGCTTGGGAGCAGTAATCAGGTTGGAAGCTGCATTAGTATTACGCAATACTGAGAAGAGCTAAATATTCATATAAAAGACTAGTAGGTGGTGTTTGTTCTATTTGACTTAGTATTTAGAGGCATTTTGTAGGGTGAGGGTTCCCAGGGTACCTATTTCCCCATATTGCCAGAAACAGAAGTCTGAGACCAGACATCTATCTAGTTTGTAATGAAAAGCCACATTTGGTTGATCTCAGCCAAGCTTCATAGAGCCCAGAAATAGCAGATATTTGGTTCAGATTCATCTTTCTCATCTCCACCGAGATCCATTTTTTCATAATGCTGCCCTCAGGCCACTCATATTATAATACAGGTTCTTATGCCACATTCCTAGACCCCCTGAGTCAGAACCTCTGGCGGTGGAGCCCAGAAATCTGCACTGTTTACAAGTCTTTTAGTAATCTTTATCACTATCATTGTGAGCTATTTGTCTGTGCAACAGTAGATGCTCAGTAAATGTTCATTTGTTTTTTCCTCCATGTTTTTAAAGAACATTTGAAAAGATCCTTGCCCCTGGAGAATTATCTCCCAGCTCCTACAAAGCCGAGTATCAGAAAGAAATTGAAATGGACTCCTTTACTTGCATATAAATGCCTGCTGTGATCTGAATGTTTGTGCCTTCCCACAAAGTCCTAATTATCGGTGTGAACATGATTAAAGACTTTATAAAAGAGGCCTAAGAAAGACTCCCTGTCCCTTCCACAATGTGAGGACACAGCGAGAAAATGCCTTCTATGAGCCAGGAAACGGGTCCTCACCAGATACCAGATCTATTGGCACCTTGTTCTTAGACTTCCCAGCCTCCAAAATTTTAAGAAATAAATTTCTATTGTTTGTAAGTTGCTCAGTTTGTGATATTTTCTAATAGCAGCCCCAAACAGACTAAGATAATACCACTGCCCTGGCTGTTTCCAAAGGAGCTGTGTTCAGTTGCCTCTTTTATGTTACGTAACTCCAACCTGTAAAATGATCATGGAAAGTCAAACATCTAAGCATTCTGAGTTTTTTGTTAGCTTTTGTGTGTTTCACTGACTTTGTACCTTCAGTGCCTGGCACACAAAAGGTACACAATGAGTACTTATTGTCGTGTATTGAGTTTTAAAATAAGACTCAAACTAGAATCTCGGCTTAGTTTATTGGTACAATTCTATTCATATCGTTCATCATTTATCAGAAGTTCTATAGCAAAAGTTCAGCAGCTTTAGTCTCTATTATGAAATAGCATTGTTCTTAGTGTTCTTTCTGTGCACTTCACTAATCACTGTGACTGAGTAATATATAATTATCAGAGCAAGCTTTGCATTTATATGAGCACTTATTGCATCTATGCATGCCTATTAAGACATGCCACAATTTTTAACAGTAGGAGAAAAAAATATTAAAATTGCCATGGAGATTTTATTTGCTGTTGTTTATGAAGTGTGTTCCAATTAAGACCATCAGTCTTGAATTCATTTTTGATCATTTCACTCTAACTACACTCTTAAAATAATTCTTGAATAGGATACTAGTTTTCATCACTTACAATGGAGAAAGACAATATCAGAAAAGGAAAATAATCAGCACTGAATTCATCCAAAAAAATTTATGTGGATTTTTGTGTGATGCCTTCAAATAGCATGTACTACGTATCAGGTACTATTCTAGCAGGTGGGGCATTCAAAGAAGAGAAACACAAGATCTCTGCTCTTTGGGCATCTCATAGGAGAGATACAAGTATTTGCAAATAGTTGCCCAATGGACACCACTGCTTGTTCTCTCTCTCTTGTTCATCCCATACTAGTTAATAACATGGATCCAGGAAAAGTAAGAGGACACAGTATGTACAGCAACCTGAAGAGTGGCATGTTCTGTTAACCACCCAGAGTCAGTTAGGAGAAGAGGTGGGCTGGTAGATGGAAAGCAATGCTTCCTACTCTCGCGGAATGCTCTCTCTAGAGGAGAGAAAGGAATTGTAGTACCATCAGCATTTCCTTAAGAAAGGACAGTGCATATATGTTACATCGTGAACGGGGCACAGGGTAGGATGCCTGGCCAAAGCCTGGTACACAGGGCAGGCTCAGCAGTCAGCTTTCTGGCTTGGTGTTAGCACTGGGGTTTCCTGCAGCCCTGGAATGAGCACCATGAAAACATCCCTGACCTCTACAAGCTTGCAGTACAGTTGAAATGACAGAATAAATGAACCGTTCAATTAGAGAGCATGGAAGGACCAAACCGTAGTGACGGTAAGTTTATTGTCCAGTCCTGCTCCCCACTAGCAGCAAGTCAGCTGGTAAATTGCTGAAGCTCCCTTTGTCTCTCCTTTTTATTACAGTGAGGATCTACTCATATCCCCAACCTTTTGTGTTGTGGTGTTCGATGAGGGGACATGGATAAAGTGCTTGGGAGGCAGTCATAATACAACGCATGCTCTACACATATGAGGTCTGCCTATTCTTTGCTGAGAGGCAACCACAGAAATCTGCCCAGGCCAATACTGTGCCTGAGAGCTCTCTAAGTTAAAAGAGATTCCCAAACAGCACTCACTTCATGCTACAAGAGAAAGAGGTGGTGGTTTTCAAGAAGAACAGCAGACGTTCATGACTGTGCAGGGAAGACATCCTTACCTTCTTGTTGGGAGCAGGTTTGTAAGTAAGTGTGCTACTCCACAGGTGTGGGCTAGCGACAAAAGGTCATCCTCTCCAAGATCAGTGGCAAAGAGACAACAGTCAAGATGATATATGTTTTTTCTCAAAAGAAAGACTCCTAATTCCTTTCCATGAAGACCACATTTTAGTAGCAGCCTGGTTGAATTAAAGGCATCTCAGGGTTTAATTTAAAGAGAAAATAAGGTTTGCCACAGTAATTAACCAAAAAAGAGACAAGATGTCTTAGAAGAGAGATTCAAATTATCCCAATGCTGAAGTTAATAGGAATGCTTTTTTGCTTTTCTCCCTAGAGGTTATGTCGATCTGGCAAATTAGTAATGTGCCTCAGCTCATTGCTATTCTATGCCGAGAACTTGTGCTGCAAGATAAAAGAATGTGACTGTGGAAGTAAACCCTACAATAATGCCTTTCCCTGAGCTTCTCTAGGGGGTATCTGGTTTATTCACCCTTCCCTTTCTCAGCCTAGTGATTCCTGAGCACTTATCCATGAATCCCTATTGTAAAAGAAAAGGTAGATAGTAAGGTTAATTTTCATAGCACAGGCAAGAAAGTCAAAGAGTCATAGCCAAAGGAATAGTCATAAATAACCAAGAAAACAGCCAGTGTGAGGAAAACCCAGGGACACCCAGTTGCTACATAGTACCCCCCGCAACCCAGTCCCATCTCCAGGAAGCCTGACTGCCCTTCCACCAGGCTTTCTTTCCTTCCTTTATTCATCCATTCATTTATCATTTGTCAGATATTGAATGGCCATCTGTCATATTTCGGGCACTCTGCCACCCATTCGAGGTACAGGCATAAATTAGACAAGCACTGTGTGTCTTAGCTGGGGTTAGGTGTTCCCCAGCTCCAGTCTTCTGTAAATCTGTCCACCTCTCTCAGAAGCCCAATTATAAATTCTATCTTCATTGTTCCTTGAATGTTTTAGTTAATATGTCCTTTTGTTTTTTCTGGATCTCCTTAATAGACATTTCAGATTTCATTAAGTTGAATATTTTTTCAGATGGTCAAATCCAGTCTCATAGCTCGAAATGCTATCTACATACCAACAACTACCAACCAATTCTTTACCTTTTGGATTCTAGAATTTTATATCGAAATGCTTTCTTGACGTCTCTACTTGTAGAGACTTGTAGATCTCTAACAGAGATCTCAAAGTTAACATGTCCAAAATTCAGCTCCCAATTTTTCCCCTCAAAATCTCCCACAGACCTCCATCTTCATAAATACAATCTCCCTTCCTCTATTTGCCTAGAAAAGGAAGAATAAAGTCACCTTTGACTCTTCTCTTTCACACACACCCCCGTATCCAATTCAGTCACAAATGTTGCTAATCTTCTACCTTTGTGAGATTTTGAACATCACCACTGGTCTAAACCATCATCTTCTTTTCTGAGAAATATTGAAGGATCCTTCTAATTGGTCTTCATGCTTTCTTTCTTGCTTCCCTTCTGTGTGACAACTTGGAAAAAAAAGTTCCAAACCTATCACAGGTAAGCATTAAAAGTGTTTGCTTGTTGAATAAAGAATGTTGGAAATTTCTCATAATCCAGCAGGTTTTGTATCCTATTGCTACATCAACTGGATGGTTTCTTTCCTGAACTTCAACATATGGTAGTTCAACAAAGAAAAATCACACCATGCTTTGGACTTAAATTCTAGGGACTCCCAATACCATGTTAATTAACTAGATCTACTGGGCTTCCTCCTTAAATGCTCTGTGGGTCCACCCCTTAAAAGGAGATGGTGCCCAGTAGTGGCTGCCACCTTCTTCCCAGAGTAGAGGTTGCCGCATCCTACCTTGGTCTGTCACTCCTGTGCCCCGACAGACCCATCTCAGTCATCTGCTTTGTGAATTCCAACTCCTGCTCTGCTGTAGGCTCCAGATGAACAAGCAGCTTCACTTGTCTGTTTTCTGGCTCATTGATTCCTCCACTTGACTTTAAATTCTAACCAAATACCTTTTCCTACTTCTTTCCTGGGATTCCTTTGTCCCCTGCCTCTGTGCTATATGTCTGAGTGCTGTCATTATCACCCAACTCAGTAGAGGCATTTCAGAAGAGACTTGAGACAAAACACGAACATCATAATGAAACTATGTATCTTTATGGTTGCCATTATCTTAATATAAAGAAGGAATGACTTTTAAGGGATTAATAAATGATGTTGAGAATTTAGGAATGTTAATAAATATGTGTGAGTCTGCTTTCTATTAAAATTTACAGCTTATAGGAATGAAGCTTGGCTACTTTGTATAAGGAGAAAAAGAACAAGAAAGAAAGAAATCACTGACAAACTTCCCAGGAGCCAATTCACAAGATTTTTTTTAAACAACATTATTTCTTCAAGTAAAGAGTTGATGTTTAATAAAGCCTTTCATACTTTTTTATAAAATGCATTTCCTTAAATTTGATTATATTCAGTTGTTCTTGAGAAAAACTCTCCAAATTAGAAAAAATAGTGATAGATTTCTAAGAAGGCATATTTTCAAGATGTGCATCAAGTTACTGCTCATGCATATTTATTCACATTCAGATCAGAGTCTTATTGACAGAGAAACTAGCTTTTTTCATTTCTACAAGTATCAGAACATTTAAGGTCATTTAACAAACAACTGATACATGCTAGGAACCACTTTAATATTTAGGAATCAATGGCCACCAAACCAGAAATGCCAAAGAATTATGGCAGCCAAAAACTCAGTAGACTATTTCCTGCCACACGGTTGGGTGTGTCCACAGTGTGTACTTCCGTGCTGCGGTCTACCACTTCTAGTCTATTAGACACAGGGGCAACTATTGAAGTTCTACTTAGCATAGTGAATAGCAAACTTCTGAAACAAAAACTGTCTCAAGATATGATAAAATAAATACACATAGGGAGAGAATTCTGGCAAGATGCTGAAATAGGAAGCTCCAGGAATCTGTTTCCCCATCCAGACAACAACTGCACTGGCAGAATCTGCCTGATGTAACTATTTTGGAATTCTGGAGTCTATTGAAGGATTGCAACCTCCACGGAATGTCTTAGAAGTAAATTTCAGTTAATTTTGGTCAACTTGGACTCAGCCCAGTAGTAACTACCTATTGACCACTCCAGCCCTGTGGCAGGCGGCTGTGCACATCACCTGAAGAAACCTGTATACAGTTTGTGGGAGCCAGGGTGGGCAATAAGGACCCAGTCCTCCAAATATCTGTGTTGTGATTACTGATTGCTACTTCTCATCACAGAAGTATAGACAAAGAGGCAGGTGGCCATTGCTATTGTTCCACCCTCATTATTGCTAGCCTCTCTCTGGCTGAAGTGACTTCCAGGGTACTTAAAAGCCCAGCATTATTTTTCCTCTCTTTAATTTTTATCTTTTCCCCTTTTGGGAGACATCCATTAGAGACTGGAACATTCCAAAGTGACTGCATATATGGGGGACATTGGAAGGTGACTATGCAGGCCCAAGGAAAGGTACAGGCTCAGAAAGACCTGAGAAGACCTTAAGTTTACACCTCAGGCTAACCCTCAGCACTGAGACAGCCTGCAACAATTAAAAAAACAAAAACAGTAAGCAACAACAACAACAAAAAACAAAACCAAGAACAAAAGCCCAGCAAACCCCAGGGAAGGGAGAGAACCTAATTTCCAGTGTTATCAAATCATTAACTTCAAATGTCCATTTTTAACAAAAAAAATCAAGAGACATACAAAAGAAAAGGAATGTATGGACCATTTTAATGGAAGAAAGAAGAAGCTGCTCCTGAAAAAGATCTGATGTCAGATCTACTAAACAAAAACAATTATCTTCAAGATACTCAAAGAGCTAAAGAAAGATGAAGAAAAAGCCAAGAAAATGACCTAAGGACAAAATAGAAATATTTGTAAACATATAGAAAACCTATGAAGAAACAAAAAATAAGTTTGATGCTAAAAAGTGCTCTAACTGAAATAAAAAATTCACTAGAGGATTTTTCAAAGGCTGATATGAGAAGGAAGAAGAATCAACAAATTTGAAAATAGGACAAAGGAAATCATTGAATCTGAGGAACAGAAAGTAAAATGATTGAAGAAAAGTGAAGCGAGCTTAAGGGACTTCTGGAACACTGCTGAGCAGAACAACCACATGTGTGGTGGTAGGCTCAGAAAGAGAAGAGAAAACAGGGAAGGTAAGCTATTAGGAGAATTGATGGCCAAAATCTTTATAGATTTGATAAAAAACGTAAGTAAAAATATTCAAGAAACTCAGTAACTCCAAGTACGATGAACTCAAAAAGATCCACACTGAGACACAATATAATCAAACTGTCAAAAGCCAAAGACAGAGTCTTGAAAGTTGCAACAGAAAAGTGATTCATCACATAAGATGATCATCAATAAGATTATGGGTCCAAAGATACAGAGTTCTAGTGTTTGATAACACAGTAGGGCGACTAGTTAACAAGAAAATATTTCATATTTCATGATAGCTAGGAGAGAAGATGTAAAATACTCCCAACACAAAGAAATGATAAATGTTCAAGTTGATGGATATCCTAAGTATCATGATTTGATCATTGATTGTATATTGAATACACAGCATATGCATTGTATATTCTTGTATCAAAATATCACATGTATCCCACAAATATGTTTAATTACTGTATATCTCTAGAAACATTTAAAAATAGTAAATAATAAATTATGAGATTAAAAAGAGAGAGTCTCATCATAAATATTGGAGACCAAAAGGCAGTGGGCTGATATATTCAAAGTGCTAAAAGAAATAAAAATATGAACCCCAAATTCTATATTTGGTAAAATTGTCCTTCAAAAGTGAAGGAGAATTACAATATTCCCAGATTAACAAAAGCTAAGGTAATTTGTTACCTCTAGACATACCCTACAAGAAACGCTCAAGGGAGTTCTTCAGGTTGAAATAAAAGGACGCTACTCAGTAACTCAGAGCCATATGAAGAAATAAACATCTCAGTAAAGATCGACACATAGGCAATTACAAAAGCTAGTAATATAACAACGGTTTGTAACACGGCTTTGTTTTATACATGATTTAAAAGACTTTTTTTAAAAATTTAAACAACAGCAATTTATTTTCTCACAGGTCTGAAAACTGGAAGGTGAAGATCAAGTTGTCCATAGGGTTGGTTTCTTCTGAGGGCCATTCAACTTGGTATATAGATGACCATCTTCACAAGATCCTCAGTGTGTGTAAAAGACTGTTTAAAAAACAAAATAAGAAACAATTAGTCTAAAAGCTAGAATTACTGTAACTTTGGGTTGTAACCACATTTTGTTTCTTACATAATCTAAGAGACTAATTCACTTTTAAAAGCTATTGGTTTATGTTGTTGAACATACAAAGTATGCAGATGTAATTATGGGACATTAACAACTGAAAGGGAGCAGAGACAGAGATGTAAAGAAGCAGTGTTTTCATATGTTATTGAACTTAAGCTGGTTTACATACAAATTAGAGCACTATAACTTTATAATATTAAGGATAATCTCAAGAGTAACCACAAAGAAAACAGCTATAGAATATACACAAAAATAAGAAAGGAATTTAAATATTTCACTGTAAAGAATTAAACACAAAAGAGGACAGTAATGCAAGAAAGGAAAGACAGAAAAGCTGTAAGCCATGTAGAAAACGAATAGCAAAATGACAAAAGTAAGTCTCTCCCTATCAGTTAGCCTTAAGAAGAAAGGAAATTCCAACATATGCTACAGCATGAATGAGTCTTGAGCACATTATTCTCAGTGACATAAACCAGTCAAAAAAAGACAGCGACTGCATTATTCCACTTGCATGAGGCAGATAGAGTAGTCAAAATCATAGATACAGAAAGTAGAATGGTGATTTTCAGAGGCTAGAGGAAGCGGAGATGGGGTTATCGTTTAATGGGTGCAGAATTTTGATTTGGGAAGATGAAGTTCTAGAGATACATGATGGTAATAGTTATATAACAATCTAACTGTACTTAATAATACTGAACTGTACACTTAAAAATAGTTAGGGTGGTAAACTTTAAGTTATTTGCATTTTACTACAATAAAAAATTAGAAAAGAAATGAATACGCTAAATTAATGAAGCATTATGATCTATTTAAGGTTGAGGAATTTATCCAATGTCCTTGAAAGGACGACACAATGTTTTAGTATTGTTGTACTTCATGAACGTTTGAAGTGATACTATGGTGTCCACAGATATTTCTTTCTACTATTATCAATATCAGAAAGATAATATTGGGTAAGATGGACTATGATGATGGTCTATGTCTTTATGTTAAAATTTCATACTGAATGCTTAGTCCAGTAGAAATAGAATTGTTTTGGCTTGTTTGAGTGAGGAAAGCCTTTGAATGCTGTGCTTTGCGACAACATGGGTGAATCTCAAAATATCATGCTGAGTAAAAGAAGCCTTATCAAAGAGTACACACGGTAGAATTCCATTTACATGAATTTCGAGAAAGGGCAAAACTAACCTATGGCAGCAAAAAAAATCAGAAGAGTCGTTGCTTTTTTAAATTTACAGTGGCTGTAAATTTAACTGAAGAAAACAGATTGGCCAGACACGGTGGCTCATGTCTGTAATCCCAGCATTTTGAGAGGCCGAGGTGGGTGGATCACTTGAGGTCAGGAGTTTGAGACGAGCCTGGCCAACATGAAGAAACCTTGTGTCTACTAAAAATACAAAAATTAGCCTGGCATGGTGGCACATGCCTGTAATCCCAGCTACTTGGGAGCCTGAGGCAGGAGGATTGGTAAAACCCAGGAGGTGGAGATGGCAGTGAGCCTAGATCACGCCACTGCCCTCCAGCCTGAGCAACAGAGCAAGACTGTCTCAATAGCAAAACAACAACAACAAAGAATGTCAAAAGACAGACTGATGGAAACACCATATGTTTTAATGTTTTGCACACATGGGAGTTCACAGAAAAGAAGAGAAACTCAAAGAAGCAGACTTGGGGCTTATATACCATTTTAACCAAGGAAAGAAGGTTTGAGCTTCTAGGAGTGATAAATTACGGAAAAGTGACTAGGAAATATTAGGTTGGTGCAAAAATTATTGCAGTTTTGTCATTACTTTGGCGGAAACTGCAATTACCTTTGCACCAACTTATGTGCGAAATTAATGGAAGTTGAATGTTATTTTCCTTAGGTCTGTTTATGCAAACTCGTTGGTGCCAACTGTGTCTCTGGTGATGAGTTGCTCTCATCTTTCTGGTATAGGACAGAGAAACACTTCACAAAGGGAAATGTATGCCCTTCTTTTTTGGCAGAAAAGGGGAAGAAAGAGAACTCTTCCTCCATCCGTTGATTCTCAATTGTCTATGGCTCAAAATAATCCTTAGGCCAAAGTGGCATATTTTGGGGAGGCATACCTTGAGCCCCTGCAATATGCACACTACAGTATTTCTATTTTATTTCATTTTATTGAGACAGAATTTCACTCTTCTTGCCCAAGCTGGAATGCAATGGCACAATCTTGGTCCTTCTCAACATCTGCCTCCTGGGTTCAAGCAATTCTCCTGTCTCAGCCTCCCAAGTAGCTGGGATTACAAGCGTCCACCACCATGCCCAGCTAATTTTTGTATTTTTAGTAGAGACAGGGTTGTTTCACCATGGTGGCCAGGATGGTCTCAAACTCCTGACCTCAGATAATCCACCAGCCTTGACCTCCCAAAGTGCTGGGATTACAAACATGAGCCACTGCACCCAGTCACACAGTACAGTATTTAGAAGGATGTATACTGAGGTATGGAATTTACTTTCAAACGCGTCAAAAATAAGAGGAATTATGAATAAATGGAGGATTTGATAAAGAAATAGATGTGTAATTTTTTTTTTTTTTTTTTTTGAGACAGGGTCTCATTCTGTTGCCCAGGATGGAGTGCAGTGACACTATCATGGCTTACTGCAGCCTCCAACTCCTGGGTTCAAAAAGTCTTCCCACCTCAGCCTCTCAAGTAGCTGAAGCTACAGGCACATGACACCATGCCTGACTATTTCTCTTATTTTTTGTAGAAATGAGGGCTTTCTATGTTGCCAGGGTTGGTTTCAAACTCCTTGGTTCAAGTGATCCTCTTGCCTTCACCTCCCAAAGTGCTAGGATTATAGGCATGAGTCACCACACTTGGCCTTTTATATATATATATGTGTGTGTGTGTGTGTGTGTGTGTGTGTGTGTGTGTGTGTGTGTGTTAGTGATAGAACTAGGCAGTGAGTATATATAACAGTATCTCAACTTGGATGACTGTTTGCAAATTTTCATAAGAAAGTGCTGGAAACTATGCTGTGTTCATGGGTAGAGCCTCTACTGTCCAGAAAATGACATCTGGGTGACCCCTTTTGTAAGGCTGCCCCACTTGCAAGACCCACAAGCCCATTTCATGGCTTCTCAGTGATTTCAATTGTCTCCCTAAGAATTCTGCATTTTTCTGGAGCCTCTCATTGTGCATACAGGCTTCTGATTTGGACTTTCTGCTTCTGACAAATTGCCATTCGCTACTTCACTATCTGTGGCTTTGTAACCCCACTTCATACCAGAGAGAGCTGGACTAGCCTCTTACCCTTTATTTTCCTTGAAAGCCTCTGAGCAGATTTTCCTGAAACTCAAGAGAGGCAAAGAAGGTTTACATCACTAACTTGAAAACAATGTTTAACTGAATATTTGGATTTCCTGCCTTTAACAAGTGTCCTCTGCTCTTTCTGCCAATTCAAACTCCTATCTCCAGCTCTGTGGTTTTCCTCCTCTCTTTTCATGCCTTACTCTGTGGACGATTTTCTCCCTTTCCAAAGGTCCAAAATAATTTGCTTAACAAACAACTGTTTTCTCCCTAGAGCAGCTCTGTCCAATGGAAATAGAATGTGAGCTGCATTATGTAATTTAAAATTTTCTATGAGCCTCATTAAAAAATAAAGAGAAACAGGTGAAATCAATTTTCATGATGTATTTTATTTAACCTGAAGCATTCAAAATATTGTCGTTTCAATGAAAAGGATTAGGATATGCCACCCAAAAATGTGCTACTGTGGCAAATTGATTATGTTGAGCTGATGGCAACTGAGAAACAGCAGGAGCAAGAAGAGCTTTCTGCTCTCTCCTTTTCTGCCTAAAATCGGAGTGTAGGTTTCCCTCTTCTCCTGGACTAGAATGAAGGGGTGACCCTTATCGCTGGATACGAGGAGCCAGCATCACGAGGATTAAACCTTACTAAAATAACCCTACCTTCCATTGGTTCCCCTCATAGATTTCCTGGTCACGTATTAGCCCTGGAAGCCTCAACCCTTTCCTTTGTCTAGTCACTTCTCAATTGATCACCCATTGTTAAAAAGGTATCCGCCAGGAGCAGTGGCTCCCGCCTGAATCCCAACACTTTGGGAGGCTGAGGTGGGTGGATGACCTGAGGTCAGGAGTTCAAGACCAGCCTGACCAACATGGAGAAACTCCGTCTCTACTAAAAAAAAAAAAAAAAAAAAAAAAAGATTAGCTGGGTATGGTGGTGCATGCCTGTAATCCCAGCTACTTGGGAAGCTAAGACGGGAGAATTGCTTGAACCCGGGAGGCGGAGGTTGCAGTGAGCTGAGATCGCATCATTGCACTCCAGCCTGGGCAACAACAGAGAAACTCCACCCCCGCCTCCCAAAAAAAAGCTATCTAAGCCCCCAAGTCTAATCACTTTATGGGGTCTATACTTTTCTGTGCAGTACTTGTGCACATAAAAATATTAACATCAATAAAAATTTATATGCCTTTTCTCATGTTAATCTTTCTTTTGTCAGTTGCATTTGCTCATCCCAGGCACCGAATCTAAGAGGAGAGAAGAAAAGTTTTTATCCTCCACTCCATCAACACATAAGCATTATAAACACTATCAATGAGATATATTCTTTTTATATATTTTTTAATTGTTTTACTAAATTCTTTGACATTCTGCATGTATTTTACAGTTACAACTGTGAAAGGAAAATATCTTGGGCCCCCAAAATCACTCAACTAAATGGAAAAGTAGAGCCGGTAACTGCTTAGGGCAAACTGCCTCCCGTTCTATTCACCGTTATCCCTCTGGTCACTGAGATGAATGCATATCTGATTGCCGCCTTTGGAAAGGCTAATCAGACACTCAAAAGAATGCAACCATTTGTCTCTCACCTATCTGTGGCCTGGAAGCCCCCTCCTCGCTTGGAGTTTCCTGCCATCGCTTCGATTGGTCCCACTTTTCCAGACTGAACCAATATACTTCTTACATAAATTTATTGATGTCTCCTGTCTCCCTAAAATGTATAAACACAAGCTGTGCCCTGACCACCTTGGGCACATGTCCTCAGGACTTCCTGAGGCTGTGTCAAGGGTGCGCATCCTCAACCTTGGCAAAATAAACTTTCTAAACTAACTGAGACCTGTCTCAGATTTTCTGGGTCCACACAACTCATCTCAATTCAGACTAGCTACACTTGTGCATGTAACCATAACCGCCAAATCATACAGTGCAGCTCGAGAGGAATTCTACCTGTGGCCTTTAGTGTGAGTATGTGTGATTCCTGTAACATATATAGACAGAGAGTAGATTGGCACCTTTTGTTCCAGGGAAAATAACATAATCAGGCTTCCTTCCATGTTTATAAAGGCTTCCCTGCTTCATATTTAGTTCAAAGGTTCTTGGGACAGGGTGGACAAATGCACACAGGGGCCATGGAACCTCCTGGGGAGGAAAGGGATTCACACACACACCTTCAATATCATCACCACACCGCTGAAGAATAGGGGTGACTTCATATAAGAAATCCGGCATTCAAGGACATCAGGGACCTGAAAGTTCTCACTTACAGCACAAGAGAAAGAAAAGCCTAGAATAGTCCTCGGCTCTACTTTCGGGTTTAGAGTGTGAAGGGACAAGACTCATTCTGTTTACAGCATGTGGTCATGTTGGAAATGCTAACACTATGAGCTTTCCTGGGGGAAAATGTGTGTGTGTGTGTGTGTGTGTACAAAGCTGTACTGGTGGGGGTTGAGCCCTTGGAGTTACAGAGTGACCATAGTACTGTATGCAAGAGACTTTCTTTAGAGGGAGCTTTGAGATGTCTGTCACTGGCACACCAGTGACAGCAGTGCAGGCTTCAGCCACCTAAGTAAATCCCTCCACGAGCAGGGAGGGCCCTGGGATACAGTTGGGCTTGGGGAACCAGACATACACAGCTCAGCAATGAACAAGGGCCCAGCCTACCATGACAGGGCCTCCTCTTGCCTTGCTGCCCTGAATGCGGTGTACAAAGTGGCAGTGCAGGGATCTCCAGGGAGGTCATCAGATATATGGAGTCTTGGGTCTCCTTCCCACCAAATTGGAACCCGCATTTCGATAAGGTCTGCAGGGGCTTTACGTGCACATGGAAGCTTAAGAGTTTCTGCTTTAGTGGATTTTCCAGCTCTCTAGAAGGCACGAAACGCTAGAACTGACATTCTGGATTAATTTATCACCCAGGAAGTCAACGAAGCAAAATGCTTTCTTGGGTTTGGCAGAATGGGGACTCCTAGAAGTTAAATTTGATTAATAAAAGTAATGCGACCTAATGTGTACCCTCTACCTGTGAAGGGGACATATTTGTTATACTACTAAAAATAACATTATACTATTTTCCTACACTTGAAACCAAACTGCCAAATGTAAAAATGTTGAAGGCAAAAATGCATATTACATTAGTGTGTATATATACACACATATATGTGTGTGTGTGTATATATATACACATATGTGTGTGTGTGTATATATATATGTGTGTGTGTATATATGCGTGTATTTATATATCATATTTATTAGATATATTATCAGAAACTGGTTGGTTGTTCTTTGCCACCATGTACTACTTTGGATGGAGTATTCAGGGAAGGCTTTAGAGACACAAGTGTCTGGCTAGACCTTGATGGGAGACTTTAGATGGGCAGAGCAGTGGAGACAATGATTAATAAGAGGAAAAGCTTTGGTTACAGAGGCATCAACTGACTGCAGTCAACCACCCATTGAACTCATGAGGATCATTTCACTCTGTGTCTGTCTCCTGCAGAGACCCCAGAGCCATAATCGCTGACAGGTGGACTAGCAGGAGATCAGTGATGCTTTGGGTATTGGTTTGGACAAAAGATAGATGGAAATGCTTCCATCAGGCCCTTCATTCAAAACATGTTTAGTAAGGACCTAGTATGTGCACTGGGAGGGAACTCGGGTGGATGAGGCAGGAACAAGTAGTATGTTTTAGACTGGATGAGCCTTCTAAGAGTTTGCAACCAAGCAGTCAGGTCAATTTAAAAGTGGAGTGACACTGAGTGGACTGGAAGGGCCAAGATCGGTGATGTGGATGGTAGGCACCACAGAAATTTTCGAGGGGAGATTAGTGAGGCACAGCATTAGAATTTAGACTCTCTTTATCAAAGAGGGGAAAAGAGTTATTGTTTGTATTCATTTGTTTACTATTCCTTCCTCAGACACATAATTACTTGTGCATCAGAAATGCACAGTTATCACTGACATCAATGATGAGTACGTACCGTCAAGCACGACTGATTAAGAAAAAGATGACAAGGACAAACTGAGTCTCTTTCAAAAGACAAAAAGGAAAGGAACCTCTCCCTCCAGTGTCTTCCCTGGGGGGCCACAGGGGCCTGTCCCTGGCAGTTCAGTATAGCCATTGAAGTGGGTTCTCTTCTAACCAGAGCAGTGCCCTAAAATTCACATGGTAGTACTGAGCCGAGGTTCCAGGAGCCTGTCTACCCATATTTGTGAAGATTATCAGGAGCGGACTGCAATGAGACCACTTCTCTCTAAAGTTCCATTTGAGGCTCCACCTTGAATAACTTCAGTGACCAGGATAGTCTGAAATCCTTGGGACAGAGAGGGCTATTGGGGGCTTATTCTCGAGTCAGAACATCTTTTCCAGCTAACATGCTTCTGGGCTTATGTAACTTTAAACCAAGTGGGAAGATAGATGACAGAGGGATGAAGGGGTGAGTAGACACACAATAAAGCAAGGATGATGACGGTAGAATCTAGGTGATGGGTGTAGATTGACACCTTTGGTTCCAGGGAAAATAACATAATCAGGCTTCTTTCTATGTTTATAAAGGCTTCCCTGCTTCATACTCAGTTCAAAGGTTCCTGGGACGGGGTGGACAAATGCACGCAGGGTCCATGGAAACTCCTGGGGAGGAAAGGGATTCACACGCACACCTTGACATTTATAAATGTCATCACCATGGCTCGTATGAGTTTGCTAGGGCTGCCATAACAAACTGGGTGGATTAAACAAGAGAAATTTGTTGACTTAGAGTTCTGGAGGTTAAAAGTCTATGATCCAGTTGTTGGCAGGGCTGGTTTCTTCTACAGCCTTTTTCTTTGCCTTTTTGTTGTGTCTTCACACGATATTCCCTCTGTGCATGTGGATGTCCTAATCTCTTCTTTATAAGGACACCAGTCAGATTGGATGAGGGCCAACCCTAACACATAATGGTAACTTAGCTGCCTATTCAAAGATCTTATCTCCAAATACAGTCACATTATGTGATACTGGGGATTATGACTTTAACATAAAAATATGATTCAGGCCATATCATGGATGTTCACTGTAAAATTCTTCCAACTTTGCTATATGGTTAAATTTCCTCATAATAAAATGAGGGGTAAAACTTAAATCAAGCAAATGTATCTCTTGTTTACAATTCTTCTGGACAGTTTGGCCAGGAAGGAGACTACAAACCCTCAGCCAATTGAAGTTTAAGAGTTTTATAGATTTCACATCCTCCATGTCAGCCCTTGTCTCTCTTCCCAGCCTCCAGCAGCAGAAATAAGAGGCTGGGCTGCAGCATTTTGCATTTTATTTACAGAGGCTACTAAAATATCATGATACTTGGTGAAACATCTTAATGTCTCCCTATGGTAGAAACAGACAATATCAAGTGTTGTCGTAGTCTGAGACTGCAGTGCCTTCATTTATAGTGAAAATTCTTCAATGAGACTCAGGTAGTTCTCCAGTCTCCAGTATCTGCTGACAGTCCAGGACAGGAAGAAAGGTGCAAAGTCAACCGCAGAGGGAGGAGCACACAAACATGTGATGAAAACCCAGCTGCAGCCCCTACTAAGACACAGTGGAACAGGGGAGTGTGCATCTCTTAAGGATCAGAGCAGGGTAGGACTGCTGCCCTGTATTGCCTCTGAAACAATGTAAACAAGCCCCAAGCAAGCCCAAGGGTCAAGCTAAAACAGCTCTTGCTTGATTCTGTCCCTAAGATAAGTTCTCAGGACAGCTCAAGGAGTCTGTCATGTCTTCTTATTGTTTTTAAATGTTCAAAGCAAATTTGTCTAGAATCACACATGTGGTCCTTTGTAAACTTATTTCCTAAAGAATAAACTTCACCTTTTTCTATTAAAAACAATCAAACAGATGCAGTTAAGATCCAACTAGTATCCAGAGCAATTTACAAATACGTAGTAAATTTGACGAATTGGTACATTGCAGAGTCCCATGCTGCTATTTCGGGGCCATGAAAAATTTTTAATTATAGTGGGAATAGAGGAGCTGGGGTGAGGAGAGGGGAGGAGCTGCCTAAAGAGTCCCAGTGGGCTGTCCAGAGTGGTCACCAATTTCCAGCAACATCTGCAACCACAATAGGCTCAGATTTAGGGCTGCCTCAGTCCATTTTCAGTTCTTCAATAAAGCGTGATGGAAATCAGTTTTTCCTCAATCAGTATTATGTTGGCTGTGGGTTTGTCATAGATGGCTTTTATTACATTAAGGTATGTACCTTCTATGCTGATTTTGCTAAGGGTTTTAATTATAAAGGGATGCTGGATTTTGTCAAATGCTTTTTCTGTGTCTATTGATATAATCATGTGATTTTTGTTTTTAATTCTGTTTATGTGGTATAGCACATTTATTGACTTATATATGTTCAACCATCCCTGAATCCCTGGTATGAAATCCACTTGATCATAATGGATTTTTTTTTTTTTTTGATACGCGGTTGGATTTGGTTAGCTAGTATTTTACTGAGGATTTTTGCCTCTATATTCATCAGGGATATTTATGCCAGTTATTATTTTTGTTTTCCAAATAATTCATCCCATGGACTAATCACACCAGGCAGAAAATGGACACACTTCAGGGTTTCTGCAGAAGTCTAAGGAAAGGCAGGAAGCCAGAGCTTGGATGTTGCCCTGGTCAACAACTTGCAGTGACCTTGAGAAAGTCGGGCTTTCTGCTGGAGTTGGCTTCTCTCTTAACTGAAGATGACAGTTTTAATCTATGTCCCAAGAGAGCTGAGAGGAAGAAAGGACTCAAAATATCCTGAATGTCACTGTCTATGACATCCCACACAATAAGATTCATGGGCTATATAGGACACATACAGCTTGTTTTATTAAAAATGAGGGAGAACTTTCAAAATATGAAAGTTTAACCTACCGTGGTAGAGGACTAGGAGACAATATGACATTTCCTTAGTGTTATATACAGACATTTGATGTGGTTTGGATGAAGTTCATTGAAAACACATATGAAGGAGCACTTGAGGTCCACAGGTATGTGAAAGTCCAACTGGGGGAGTCCTGGCTGAAAACAGACATCACACTCAGATTGCATGACTCAAGAAAATTTAATCAAATGATTGTTTGTAAAGGTTTGGGCGTAGTGTTGGAGACCGTAAGGGATAGCACAGGACCTGGGCACCTCTGGAACTGAAGAGGCAAGAGAAGGAGGGATCACTCAAACCCAGTTCAGAGAGACGGCCACCTAAGAGCAGCTGTGACCTAGTCCAGGGATGAAGTCCAGCCTGAGGTAACACTGGAGGAGGGGATCAGGATGAATAAATGCCCAGCCTCATCTTCTCCTCTCTTCAATCTCTGCCATCCCCACTGGCCCAAGTCGACAGGAGGCTAGAGTCAAGGAAGCCCACTGATGCCACCCATATGGGCCAGGCTCACAGATCCAGAAAGGTGTGGGAAGGAAGGAGGGTTTGTGGTCAGCACAGGCTTCAAAGGAGTCCATTGTGTGATTAAAAACATAGGCTCTGGAGTCAACTGCTGAGAACTACTCTTGACTCCTCCACTTACATGAGTTGCATGAATTATGCAAACTTCCTGCAAACTGCTGATAATACTACTACCAAGTGAGACAAAAATCATTGAACACATAAAAATTGTGCCTCAAGGAAGCAGGAGGAAAGAGTGGAAGCTGCTGGCCTTGTATCCATTCATTTGGTTTACAGTAGTATGCCTCTGGTCTGAGCTTTGTGGCAACGAAACAAATGGGGAAAGAGACTAACAATATCTGCTAGGAGGAAGAGACTTTATTTATTGAATGCCATTAACAGAATGTCCCTGCCTAATGAATAACTTTGAGCAAATAAAACCAGAATCTACAATGTAAAGTTCCCTGGGGAGAATGCCACATAAGTAGCATAACTCTCTGGGGCACAGTATGGAATGGCTTCAGCATCCCCACTGTGTGGATCCTCACAGAACCTCACTTGGAGCCCATCTAGTAATCTCAGCTGACAGTGTCTCTGACATGGGAAGGAGGCTCCTGGGTGCTATCCAGGCTGCACCACTCCTCTCTCTCTTTGTCTGCGACCTGGAGCCACCTGAGCCCAGAATTACCAGGAAAATTTAGTATGAGGTAACATCTCTCATGTGGATGAGATTGATTTGATAAGCAAATCAGAACAGGAACTAGAGGAAGGCAAGCAAAATGTCTATGACACAAATTGAAGATGACGACACTCATTCTCACAGACAAATGAGAGCAGGGGCTTCCTTGGATTTTGTGCCCTGGTGCCTGTCATGCCTCACCATAGTTCTGCCCTAACCCATCCACTTGGTTAGCTCACTTGGCCATTTGTGAACCTTGGTCAGTTATCCCTGTCATCTTGAAGATGCTCAGTAGCTGCCCTTCCTGTCTTGTGGCTCTATCAAGTCTGTTTTCTGGTTCTTCACAATTCACGTGTGCTCTGAGAAGTGGCAAAGTGGCATCAGCTTGATCTGCAAATTATCAGACCCCACTTCAGACCCATTGAAAACATTATCTGCATTCTAACAAGTTTGCCAGGTGAGTTGGGTAGATATTAATGTTTGAGACACTCTGCTCTAATTCACTGCAGTCTTTTGTAGCATACTAATGATTGAAATGGCAAGCACTATTCAGTACTTCATTGTCCCAAAGTTAAGCCAGGAGGCAATATTTAGTGCAAGGCACATACATGCTGTTCTTGATGGTTTTCAAATAAAAGCTAATTTCCCAGGAACCAATTTGCTATGGTTTGAATGTATTTCCCAAGAAGCTGGTACTGGAAACTTAATCCCCAATGCAGCTGTGTTGGGAGATGAGGGCCTAATGAGAGGTGATTAGGCCATGAGGGTGGAGTGAATTGCCACTATCACTATCACTGGAGTGAGTTTCTATAAAAGGGGGAGTTTGGGTCTCTCTCTCTCTCTCTCCCCCTCCCCCTCCCTCTCTCTCTCACTCTCTCTTTCACCTTCCACCTTCTGCCATGAGATGACACAGGAAGAAGGCCCTCACCAGATGTTGGTCTTGGAGTTTGGACTTCCCTGCCTCCAGAACCATTAACAAATATGTTTCTGTTCATTATAAATTACTCAGTTTTGGGTGTTCTGTTTTAGCAACACAAAACAGACAAAGACACCATTTTTTAAAGGGCTCTATTCCTTTTATTTCTCTGTGTACCTAACTCATAAGGCTGTTGTTGAGAGTAAGTGAATAAATGAATGCAAAAACCCTGTGTCGTACCTCGTGCATGGAAAGCATTTGGTGAGCATTACCTCTTACTTCTTTAGATGGATTTTACATAACAAAAAAAAAAACTGAGTTATACGTTTCATTGATTTGAGGGAATAAATTGAGAAAAATGTAGCCATTAAATGTTCTTAACTTTTTTGCCCTAAAATCAACAGCTTCTCATCCTGTTTCCAAACTGACATGCAGATCAGTATACTCAAAGAACCAGGAGGCAAACAAACCAATCACACACAGCTAAGGATGATGCACCACAAATGGGCATGCTTCCTAATTTTTCACAGCCATGTTTGAGGATTATTAACACACAAAGGGGATTTGTTGAACGCTGGGGCTCATTTTCCTGTCACTCTGTACCAGAAATGGAGATTTGCAAAGGGAGATTTTATGCCTGTTCTTGGTTATTAAAGTTTTTTTAGGCAGTAAAGGAGAGAATTTTCTGGCTTTCTCTAGAGAAAAGCTGTCTACAACCTCATGAAAGGATAGAATGCTGTAAGTTTGGTAGGAGCCAAGCAAAACAAAGTCATATATTTTTATCTTAAAATCAGATTTCATGCGTCTATTCTGTTGTGAATTTATTGTATAGAGTCTTTTGTGACTTTGGAGTTAACAGAGGGTTTAGGCTGTCATATCTAATTCATTTATAATTGTATCCAGCAAGTTATGTCAGGACAGGGCTGACCTTGGTAGACACAAAGTTTCACAATTCCTCACAATAAGACCTTTAGCCCAAGTCCCTGGATGTGTAATTAGCAGCACAGATAATTTCTGCTGTTGACTTTTAGTTTTCCCTCAAAGAATTCCAAGGCTCAGTTAGGGCAATGTGTGTTTACTAGCTCCTCACAATTTTAAAGCAAGGCATCCACAGGGTCTCTCACCCAATGTCAGCAGCTGCTAAACATTCTTGAAGCTGTGAATTGCTGGGAAGATGAGAAATGTTGTTTCAAATACCAGTTTGTGAACCTTAGCCTTCATATTAGTTGGATGTGAAAACAAGACCCTTGATTTTCAGGACACTGGCTTGAAAAATCACACAGTGGATTACCACTGAATTCTTTACGCTGCCCTGAAAGATCACAATGTTAACTGGCCAACTTCCGCTCTACAGAATAAAACTGGTAACACATCAGGAAAGGGCATTTTAGACAGGAAGCCATTTCCAAGGAACATAACTTTGACAGCAAATGAGATGTATTAAACGTATTATGTTAAAAGGAATAAATGCATTATGTCATAGGAATAAAAAGAGTTTCTAAGAAAGATGTGGAATAGTTTCAAAAAATTAAATCCAGAATAAATAGCTCAGGAGAGTAGGAAGGGGTTTGGAGAAGGCAGGTATGAAACCAACGTCAGCTCTTGAAAAAGTTTCAATAGTTTGTAAGAAACTTAAAAAAAAAAAAAAAAAAAAAAAAACAGATACTAAAATATACAGGCTGGTGTTCAGGTTTGGAGTTCAATTTTTCAACAAATGGAGTTAAATTCCTGTGGGACTTCAAGTCAAGCTGTCTGATAGGGCCTTTAGTTTTTTTTTTTAATTGGGCAAGAGATGCTGATAGAAAATGGCAAAAAAAGAGAATTACAAACAAAGTGGAAGAGGGAAGGCTAGGATGGAATGAATAAACCATTTCAAGCTTTGCTCCATTGCCCAAGCATGTGGGGGACTCCACAGCACCTCCGGAGCCTGGGCATAAGTTCTACCCACTCCAAAAGAAGGGACTTGTTATGTTATCCTTTTTTTAGAAAGAGAAACCACAGTTCTTGGTTTTCTGTTGTCTGCCATATGTGCACTTGATTATCATATCTAGATCAGGGGTCATCTTCCCTCTCCACAGCTTCCAGGGGAGGAAGCGAGGTCAGAGTTCTTAAATACCTTAGCAATGTTGAGCAGCCAGCCAGGCCCAAGGAGGACTCGGCATTTATTTGATCCTAGAGCCCGCTATTGTCCCACTATGACATCTTAGTTGCAGATGGGGCCCCGGGGATGAACTGTAGGAGTTTTATAACCATAGAAAATTACATAAATCACCTGAAGGCAGAAAAATATTTCATCATTAGACAAATTGTAATCAGTTTACTGGAAAATGTCTTCCGTTGTGTAAAGAGATTGATATGACCATTACAATATTATTATTTTTGCTATTTGTAAGTTAGATGGGAGTCAAGAATCATATCTAAAACCATTTGTTATAGGAGGCCATAGGATAAATTCCTGGATTTAGAAGAACAAGCCAATGAGATGGCCAACACTCCTCCACCTACATCCCATTTAATAAATATGTATACAAGCACATGTATGCAGTGACATCCCTTTCCACTGCCCACTCGTAACAAGCTGCCCTATTCTCTTACCTCTAATACTACCACTACCTCTGTCACAGGGCAAATCCCAAAATTGGGGTTCAGCCTGGGAGGCCATGTGGGTTCTTGGCTCCATGCAAGAAAGAAATCAAGAGCAAGCAGAGTAAACTGAAAGTATGTTTACTTGGCCAGGTGCGGTGGCTCACCCCAGTAATGCCCGCATTTTGGGAGGCCAAGGTGGATGGATCACTTGAGATCAGGAGTTTGAAACCAGGCTGGCCAACATGGCGAAACCGCATCTCTACAAAATATACAAAAATTAGCTGGGTGTGATGGTGCACACGTCTAATCCCAGCTACTCAAGAGACTGAGGCTTGAGAATCACTTGAACCCCGGAGGTAGAGGTTGCAGTGAGGTGAGATCATGCCACTACATTCCAGCCTGAACAACAGATCCAGACTCTGTCCCTCTGCTCCCCACCGAAAAAGGAAGTATGTTTATTAAAAAGTAAAGAGGCTGGACAGGTTTTGGCCGGCTTCTTACTGCATGCTGTTTTATCAGCAGGTCTTTGTGACTCGTGTAAATGAAACAGTAGCTGAGACAGGTCCCAATCAATTTAGAAGTTTATTTTGCCAAGGTTAAGGACATGCTCAGGAGATCCTGAGGACTTGTCCCCAAGGTGTTTGGGCTACAGCTTGGTTTTATGTTTTAGGGAGACACAAGAGATCAATCAATACACATAAGATGTAGACTTGTTCAGTCAGGAAAGGTGAGACACCTGGAAGTGGAGGGAGGGGTTTCCAGGTCATAGGTGGATTCAAAGATTCTCTGATTGGCAATTGGTTGAAAAAGTTTATTTAAAGACATGGAATCAATAGAAAGGAGTGTCTGGGTTAAGATAAGGGGTTATGGAGACCAAGGTTTTTATTATGCAGATGAAGCCTTCAGTTGGCAGGCTTCAGAGAGAATAGATTGTAAATATTTCTTATCAGACTTAAAAAGGTGTCAGACTCTTAGTTCTCTCCTAAATCAGGAAAAAGACCTGGAAAAAGAAAGGGGTTATCTACAGAATGTAGATTTTCCCCAGAAGAGACAGATTTGGGGACCATTTCAAAATATGTCAAATAAGTATATTTTGAGTTTAATTCTGTTGATTTCTTTGAGGACCTACCATCCCTCATGTTGGTATCTTTTTGCTACAGAGTCTGCTTTTTCAGTCTTAAGGTCTGTTAATGTTAACGCTGGTCAGGTGTGCCTGATTTCCAAAGGGAGAAGAGCAAAATGAGGCATGTTTGACCCCCACTTCCCATCATGACCTTGCCTAGATTTTCAGGTTAACTTAGAAATGCGCTTGGCTGAGAGGTGAGGTCCAATTCATTCAATTGGTTGAGGGGCTTAGAATCTGGTTTTGGGTTTGTTTTTTTTTTTTGAGATGGAGTTTCACTCTTGTCACCCAGGCTGGAGTACAATGGCGTAATCTCAGTTCACTGCAATCTCCACCTCCTGGGTTCAAATTATTTTCCTGCCTCAGTGTCCCCAGTAGCTGGGATTATAGGTGCCCACAACCATGCCCAGCTAATTTTTTTATTTTTAGTAGAGACAGGGTTTCACCATGTTGGCCAGGCTGGTCTTGAACTCCTGAACTCAAGTGATCCACCCACCTGGGCTTCCTAAAGTGCTGAGATTATAGGTGTGAGGCACCGTGCCCAGCCCTAGAATTTTATTTTTGATTTACACCTGTGTCTTGTTAAACAAGTTCTACCAAATTTCTATCTCACCTCCATCTTCACAGAAAAACAACAGCAAAAGGGCATGAAGAAATACAAGATTATGAGGCACACCAAAGCTGCCAAAATGTTCTGATTGAATCCTAGGCAATGTCTAATGACAAAATCACAGCAACTTTAGTTTAAAGATCTTACTTGGCCTACATGTGTGATTCTAGAATCAGGCAACACTTTATTCTGTAAAACAGAATGAGTGTTCTGATAATCTGAGCAGAGGAGGTTGGCTTGACAGACAGAAAAGGGCTGAGGAATGCAGGCACAGGGAACAAAAAGATTGGTCATTTCAAAGTTACTTTTCGTATAGGGTTAAAAACAGAGGGAATTGACTGGGCACAATCACTCACACCTGTGAAGAAAATGAAAATATTTTGCCCAAAATAGATTTCTTTGGCATATTTTGAAATGGCTGCCACCTAGGCATCCTGACAGAAGTGGCCTTTCAAAGCTGCCTTAAGTGGTGTATTAGTCTGTTCTCACACTGCTATAAAGACATACCCAAGATGGAGTAATTTATAAAGAAAAGAAGTTTAATTGACTCACAGTTCTGCATGGCTGGGGAGGCCTCAGAAAATTTACAATCATGGTGGAAGGGGAAGTAGGCATGTCATACATGGCGGCAGGCGAGAGAGTGTGTGTGGGAGAAATGGTCAAACACTTATAAAATCATCAGCTATCCTGAGAACTCTGTCATTATCATGAGAACAGCATGGGGGAAACCACCCCCATGATCCAATCACCTCCTACCAGGTTCTGCCCTTGACACATGGGAATTATGGGGATTATAATTCAAGATGAGATTTGGGTGGGGACACAGAGCCAAACCATATCAAGTGGGAAAAATGTGCATCTGCAGAGAATCTCTGTTAATGCCTCCAGGCCCCTCCCCTTTCTATTCCTTTCCCCAGATCCAGGAGATGTTGAGAATCTGACACCTTTAAAAGTCTGAAAAGAAATGGTTTACCATCTATTCTGTCTGATGGAGGCTTCATCTACATAACAAGTCCACCTTTGCAGCCAAGCCTTTTCTCTACCTCCCACACTCTGTTTTACCAGAATCTAAGCCCCTAGTCTTTCTGTAACCTCGAAATGGTATACAAGTTTCTTAACTCATTGGGAAGTTAGGACTTCATTCTGTAGACTCCTGTGCATGCACACTAAATAAATTTGTATGCCTTTTCTCCTATTAATCAATGTGCCTCATATCAGTGATTTTTAGCAAAACTTTAGGGGGCCAAGGGGCTACAGCCCCAACACCTCTAATCCTAGCACTGTAGGAAGCTGAGGTGGGAGGATGGCTTGAGCCCAGGAGTTCAAGACCAGTCTGGGCAACATAGAGAAACCCCTGTATCTACAAAAAAATTAAAAATTACTTGGTGTGGTGGCACACACCTGCAGTCTCAGCTACTCTGGAGGCTGAGGCAGGAGGATCATTTGAACCCAGAAGTTTGAGGCTGCAGTAAGCTATGATCATGGCACTGAACACTCAGCTGGGTAACAGAGCAAGACCCTGTCTCAAAGAAAAAAAAAAAAAAACAGAGGGGACTTCCTTATTATACCAAATCAGGTTGACTAGAATCTCCTGTTTTTAGGAAAGCAGTCCTATTTCAATGTTCAATTTGATTACATGGCACTTGGCACCAGTGACTCCATTCTGGTTTGGCCTGATCTGCTAGGGCCCAGTGCAGGAGGCCAGCCCAAAACAGTGGTCTCTTATGCACTTCGTTTCCCAGCACAGATGTTCCAAGGAGAGAATGGGCAGCAAAATGTTTCACTTCCATTCAACAAATTGCTTCATTTGGAACTGAGTCAGAAAGTTGCTAGCCCTTTTTTACATTGGTGATATTCCCAATATGTAGTCATATTTTCCTACATCTTAAGGTTTTGTTTCCAAAGAAGCAAGAGCTTGGAATTCTTTATAGAGAAAACATGTCTAGTGAGTTGAAATCTGCTCACACCCTGCACTGAGATTCTATACTCCCAGTAGACTAACCTTGGGTCTGACATTCCCTGTGCTGGAGCTAAGGCCTTTCAGTATTTAATGTAGAGTAAAATTTCATTTTCTTCTGTTAAAATGGCAGTCCTCCAACATTTTTTTCTCATCAGTTGGCAGTGAGTGTAAGTTCAGCACTTACTTATTTCCCTGGTTCAGGAAAAAGATATACACGCCACTTGACAATAAAGATTTAGTAAAAACTCATTTTGGAGGGGAATTACTTATTTGAATTTCGCCAATGAAAGTAAGACAATTTCCAAACGAGTCTATATCTTATGTTATTTTGCATGGTTAATGAGAATGGAGTCATTCCAAAATGATTGGACATTTTATTTCTAATTTTACAATTCTTTGAGTTATTTAAAACTTTTCCATTACTTCTTCATTGCTTATCTAATTTGTCCTTTTTTTCCTGGAAACTATGTAATTTTTTCCTCAATTAATGGATTTGTTCTCATTCATCAAGAATAGGTAACGATTGGCTGGGCGTGGTGGCTCACACCTTTAATCCCAGCACTTTGGGAGGCCAAGGTGGGCGGATCACAAGGTCAAGAGATCAAGACCATCCTGGTCAACATGGTGAAACCTCATCTCTACTAAAAATACAAAAATTAGCTGGGCATGGTGGTGTGCACCTGTAGTCCCAGCTACTTGGGAGGCTGAGGCAAGAGAATTGCTTGAATCCAGGAGGTGAAGGTTGCAGTGAGCCAAGGTCACACCACTGAACTACAGCGTGGTGACAGAGAAAGACTCCATCTCAAAAAACTAAAAATTAAAAATTAAAAAAAATATATATATACACACATACACACACACTATAGGAACATATCTCTATGATGTTAGTTTAATTTTTCTTTCCATTAGAATCAATTCATTTATACTCACTTTGTTTTAATAAATATGAAAATAAAATCTGGGGATAAATTCACTTATCCTCAATTTTTTTCTCTTTTTTTTAATATTCTTCCCATTACTTAATAATCTTAGTCCATAATCAGTCCTATTTTACAATCATGTAATCACCTTTGCTTTCCTAAAAGTGATCAGTTTAGTATTTAGTTGGTTGCTGGATTTGAGAGAGAGAGAGAGCACGAGCATGTTTATTTCACCTTAAAAACCAAATATAAAGATATTTGCCTCTATTGCATAATACTTTAATCACCAGTGCTACAATGGCTATTGCAGATTAAATCCTCGCCTGTGCAAAGGCTGTGGCCAAAAGATCTCTGCCAGAAGCCACCCTGTGGTACTCCTCAGGCCCCTCTGGAAGGAATTTGTATTTCCTGCATCCAGTCTCCTCCCAGGATATTTCGTGGCCACCTAGGCAAAGGCTAAGACCTTTGGCTTTCTTACTCCCCACACCCCCAGGACTTTTCCTGCCCTCGTCACATACAGCTATATGTTAAAGAATTTGTTTAACATCCATGCCTGTGGTCTTCCTCATCACTCCAAGATGAAAAAGCGTTGTCAAAATCGACAATAAACTTTAATCTATTCTCTTTCTCCAAAATGACATTGAACATTTTCTCAGGCATTGAGATGGCCAGTCAGAGAACGTACATTAAAGTCAGGGGTGGTCTTCCTTCTTGGGGCTTCGGTTCACTAATCTTCCACTATGCACGATTCTTGATTTTAAATGGCACCAGTGATATCTTACAGAGGGAAAAATCCAGCGTTCTTTGCTTCTTGTCCATCTGGGATAATTTTGTTCTCTGAATTCCCAATATTTTTTTCTTGTTCTTCTCATTGATCTATTGTTGAATTTTAAAACTACCATCCCCATGATTCTGCTTCCTTTCTGATCCTTCATCATTTATTCTGCCTATAGACAGAGAGGGGCTTTAAGCTTCACTTGGGAAGCCTGTCCAGGATTCCCTGAAACATCATTTCCAACTACTGGAATCCAGAGATCTCAGATGGGTTTAGTGTCTGCAGTAGGCAGATCAATGGTGACCCAAGGACGCCCAGGTCCTAATCCTTGGAACCTGTGAATATGGCACTTTACATGGCAAAAGGGACTTTACAGGTGTGATTAACAATCTTGAGATGCGGGGTCACCCTGGATTATCTGGGTAGCCCCAATGTGGTTTTATAAAGGAGCAAGAAGTCACAGTTAGAGGAGATGTGCAGACAGCTCAGAGGCTGGAATGACATACCACCATGAGCCAAGGAATGCGGGGCTTCTAGAGGCTGGGAAAGACCCACAGCCAATTCTCCCCAGGGTCTTCAGAAGGATGGCAGCGTTGCCGACACCTTGATTTCAGCCCAGAGAGACTCATTCAGGGCTTCTGACCTCCGGTACTGTAACATAATAAATTTGTATTGCATTAAGCCACCAATTTTGAGGGACTTTATTACAGCAGTCATAAGAAATGAATGTTGTGTCATTTATTTCTTCATTTAACCACCTTAGTTCTTTTCACGCTATCATCACTTGCTCTTTAATGTCTGTTATTTGTTAATGTCCTTTCCCCCTATTTTTTTTCTGCCTGTATTTCACGGAGAATCTCTAAGTTCTGAGCACTGACACCATCCTGTCGATGACCAGGTGCTGCTCCTGCCCCCAACAATCTTATGTCCTTGTTTCCCACTCATTATTACCCTCTGGAGGGGAGAGCTGCACAGTTGTTCGTAGGGGCTCAGCAACATTTTTGCCTCCTTGCTTTAAACACACTTTGTGCTCTCTCTGTCTCCTTTCCCAAAATTGTTCTGTCCTCTTGAAGTTAAGTAATCCTTTTCTTTTCATGAGATTTGAGAAAAGTGCCTCCCTGGCCATATGTCCCGTTATTCATATTCGTCTACTGGATAATGGATCTTGTCTCTCCTTTGCATTCCTAAAAGTGATTACTTTGGTATTTAGCTGCTTGTTGAGTTTGAGAGAGAGAGAGACAGAGAGAGAGTCATATAAATCCTTTATCTTTCCTTCTAAGGTTTAATCTTTAGCTAATTAACTCCAAGTAAGAAATTCCCCATCTTCTAAGTCTAAGCAACTACTCTGCTACCCAAATTTATATCTCTTTTCTGTTTTTAATCCAGTCAGCCACATCTATGATTTAGAATGTAAAGGCATGCACATAGTCTCAGACCATCCTTCTAAAAACTCACTTCCTCCAAGATTCAAAGTCTTCTCAGACTGTATATCTCTCCTTTGCTTATAAAGTTTGATTTCTCATGAGACAAATAGGTAGTTTTCTTTATCAAACTGTCTGTGTAATGAGAGTATAAATTGGTAAATTTTTCAGGCAAGCAATCGGACCACAAACTTCAAGACCTTGAAAACCTCAGAGCTTTGTCAGAGCAATTCGTGAATAAATTTCATAAAGTCAGAATTTCATAGGAATTCATTACATAAATTTATTTGTTTACTTATAAAATAAACTTATGAAATAATTGGAGACATATACAAATGTTTACATATACGTATTTATGATTGAATCATTTATATAAAACTTAGGCAACAAAAAAAACCCAATAATAAATGTGTAACCTTATAAAATTAAACACTGTGCAGTAAAATTTGAAAAATTGGATTTCTAAAAGGTCAGGTTTTCAAAAATTATTTGATGACATAAGAAAGTGTCCATGATTCAAATCTTAAAAACAAAAGCAAATCCCAAGGTACAAGGTGAATATAACATGAACGCAATTGCGAAAGCACGGACACACTCATTCACACACAAAATGGAAAGTACCACAAAGAAATACACCAATCTGTTAATAGTATTTATCTCTACATAGTGATGATATTAATAGTAACATATTATTTTATTTTTTTAATTTAATTTTTTTATTATTATTATTTGAGACAGAGTATCACTCTTGTCACCTAGGCTAGAGTGCAGTGGCACAATCTTAGCTCACTGCAACCTCCGCCTCCTAGGTACAAGCGATTCTCCTCCCTCCACCTCCCCAGCAGCTGGGATCATAGGTACCTGCCACCATGCCTGGCTAACCTTTGTATTTTAGTAGAAACAGGATTTCAACATCTTGGCCAGGCTGGTCTTGAACTCCTGACCTCAAGTGATCTGCCTGCCTCGGCCTCCCAAAGTGCTGGGATTATAGGTGCGAGCCACCATGCCTGGCCCATTCTATTCTTAATGCTTTCTGTATTTTCCAATTTCTCCACAATAAACACCTAAAACTTTAGGAAACAAACCTAAGAACAAAACAGTTATTTGAATGTTGGCCAGTGTAGTCAGTGATAAGAGTGCAGACTGGAGCCCGACTGCCTGGAGACACAATCCGGGTTCCATACCACACTGTCTGTGTAAAGTGCTTAGACTGTGCCTTCCCCATGGTGAGTCCTAGGTGAGGGTCCTGACTATGGACTACAGTGGACACTTTCAGATTATCAGGCTGGGACCTCCACCCACACAGGTGGGTGATGATCGCAGGAGCTTTAGTGACTTCCTGGCCAGGCAGCAGTAAAACATCTAGCGAAGGGGGCCAAACAGCATTTTCCCCCTAGGAATTCTGGAAATGAACCCGAGAAAAGAGTCAGTCTACCTTGACTGCCTGGTCTGTGATATGTAAAATTGGGAACTATTAGATATTCCTCTACCCTCTCCTCACTTGCCCCAATACCTGTATCATGGGAACCAGGTATATTCATATATATCCCATCCGTGTGTATGAGGGGGCAATGAAGTCTAGAATCATAAATACCATTGTTTATTGTATATTGTAATATCAACAAATAACTAATTATATATTAATAATAAATATGTATCATAAAAGCACATGTATTATATGAATATGCATGAACCATGATTCAAGACTTGGTCACCAAACTGCAGAATGAAATGGAGAAGAACATAGATGAGGAACCTGAGTGCAGCCTGGCCCACATGGTCTAGATGCTCAGCAACCCCTCTGGTCCTATTACCTTGCCCTTCTTGTAAACCCATCTAGGACTTTGCAACCACAGGAATCCTAACTAGTACAAATCTGGCTGATGGTGGACTCTGCACAGTCCCACAGCTGCAAGCTTCTTCCAATGCCTCTCCCTGTGGCTCGTGAGAAACCACACACCAGAGGAAGCTCACAGATGACAAGCTGTCCAGGAGGTCTCGGGGCTTGGGAGCATGGGGAGGGCAAGGAGCCACAGTCCAGGGAGCAAGGAAGTGACCAGAACAACTGGCCAGTTGCTTCCCATTCGTGGAATACTGCTTCCTTGTAATGGAATAGGCACTTATCTGGACATACCCAAGTGGAGGACCCAGTAAGCTTATCAGAGTGTTTGTACGTAGAGGACTGTTCCATTAGATCTTCACAGATGCGAAACTTTGCACTTTACTAATACCCAATTTGAGTTAATTTACTTGAGATTCCAGAGTCAAAGTCATAAGATTCTGAGAAAGTCAAAATTATATCATGTATAAACATTAGGTTGGTGCAATGTGATTGTGGTTTTTGCCATTACTTTTAATGAAAAAAAAAAATGCAATTACTTTTACACCAATCTACCATTATGGTTTGCTAAAAGAGTTTTTAAAAGTTTTAATATTTACAGCATGCTTAATTTGTCCATGTGTCTTCTTTAGTGGTTAGTATATTCTGAATGTTTTTTCTTTTGTAAATAGTGAATACTCGAGGGCACACACTTTGAGGCTACTCAAATTTCTGGTTCTCCTTAAACTTTTGTCCTTTAATATTAGCATTCATCAAGGGACTACACCTACAGTAGCTATTACCGGGGTGTTCTCATGGTCACTGTCTATTTCCCTCATTTCTCCTGCACATATTAACTGGGCCTCTCCTGTAATGAAGAGTTATGCCCTTTCCTCCATTTGTTTGTCTATTAAATCATTTTTGCAATATAGACTCACAGATACTTATATAGTAGTTATTTCTTTTATTTCATTGCTCAAATTCTTCTAGTTTTGTCCATTATAAACTCTTTAGATTAGGTTTTGTGTCCTTTTAATATACCCTCCTTTTTTTCTTTCCTTCCTTCTTTTTTATTTTAAATGGTACTTATTTACTTTCTGCTGCCACAAGATGCTCCAGGCTCATCCTGGATTGTTCCTGTTGCAGCCTTGGTGAATTAGTCAGCTGGGCTGCCATAACAAAATGCTGTAACATATGGGTGGCTTAAACAACAGCAGTGTATTTCTCATAGTTCTGGTGGCTGGAAGTTCAAGATCAAGCTGCCTACAAAAAACACTTCCTTCTGAGGCCTCTCTCTTGGCTTGTAGGAGACTGCAGTCTTGGTGTGTGCTCACATGGTGAAGAGAGAGAGCACTCTCTGGTGTCTTTTCTTTTTTTTTTTTTTTTTTTTTGAGACGGAGTCTCGGTCTGTCGCCCAGGCTGGAGTGCAGTGGCCGAATCTCAGCTCACTGCAAGCTCCGCCTCCCAAGTTTACGCCATTCTCCTGCCTCAGCCTCCTGAGTAGCTGGGACTACAGGCGCCCACCACCACGCCCGGCTAATTTTTTGTATTTTTTAGTAGAGACGGGGTTTCACCGGGTTAGCCAGGATGGTCTCGATCTCCTGACCTCGTGATCCGCCCGTCTCGGCCTCCCAAAGTGCTGGGATTACAGGCTTGAGCCACCGCGCCCGGCCTCTGGTGTCTTTTCTTATATGAGACTTCATCTAACACTAATTACCTCCAAAAAGCCACATCACCAAATACTATTACGTTAGAGGTTAGGGCTTCAGCATAGGACTTTGAGGTACGGGACACAAAAACACTTAGTCTGTAACACTTAGAATCAAGCACTTCTTCCAGAAGCCCTGGTTTACTTTATTAGAAAATGCTTGTATTTAGGAGCCAAGTCCTGGGCATTAGGATTGCTTGTTGCTACTGGGGTGTTACTGCTTCTAAGTCCTCTCATTAGGAAGAACTAGGAAATATCTGTGTATATACTAATTTATGTATATACACAATTGTTTATTGATTTATTAATAGACTTTATTTTCTAGAGCATTTTTAGGAGTACAGCAAAATTGAGTGAAAACTACAGATTTCTCACATACCCTTGTCCCCACACATGCATGACTTTCCCCACAATTTACATCTCACACCACAGCGGTACATTTCTTACAGGCAGTGAACCTACATTGACGGATAATCATCACTCAAAGTCCATAGTTTACATTAGGGTTCAGTTTTAATCTTTTATATTCTATGGGTTTTGACAAATGTACAATTTCCAACATCATAGTATCATATAGAGTAGTTTCATTGCCCAAAAAATCCTCCATACTCTGTCTATTCATCTCTCATCTCTCCTTCTCCCAATTTCTGGCCGCCATGAGTCTTTTTACACACCATTTTCCTTTTACTTAATGTCATATAGTTGAATTACACAGTGCATAGTCTTTTCAGGTTGGCTTCTTTCACTTAGTAATATGCATTTAGGGTTTCTCCACACTTTTTCATGGCTTGATAGCTCATCTTATTTTAGCACTGAGTAATATTTCATTGTTTGGATATTCCATCATTTACCTATCTATTTACCTACGGAAGGACATCTTGGTTTCTTTCAAGTTTTGGATTGTTGCTTCCTCTCTCTAGGCAATTATGAATAACGTGTCGATAAACATCTTCCAAGTAGGAAGCGGTGCACAGCCTAAATCACTGGGAAAGGTTTTTGTGTGGACATAAGTTTTCAGTTTACTTGGGTAAATATCAAGGAGCGTAATTTCTGGATCATACGGTAAGAGTACGTTTACTTTTGAAAGAAACTGCCAAACGACTTTCCAAAGTGGCTGCACCATTTTGCCTTCCCACCAACAATGAATGAGAGTTCCTGTTGCTCCACATACTTACCAGCATTTGCTGTTGTCAGCGTCCTGGATTTTGGACATTCTAATAGGTGGGTAGTTTAATTCATTGCTGTTTTACTTTGCAACTTTCTAATGAGATATGATGCTGAGCATCTTTTCATATGCTTATTTGCCATCTGTATATCTTCTTTGGTGAGGTGTCTAGGTCCTTCGCCTATTTTTCAATCACATTGTTTGTTTTCTTCTTTTTTAATTTAATTTTATTTTTTATTATTATACTTCAAGTTCTAGGGTACATGTGCACAACGTGCAGGTTTATCACATATGTATACTTGTGCCATGTTGGTGTGCTGCACCCATCAACTCGTCAGCACCCATCAACTCGTCATTTACATCAGGTATAACTCCCAATGCCATCCCTCCCTCCTCCGCCCTCCCCATAATAGGCCCCGGTGTGTGATGTTCCCCTTCCCGAGTCCAAGTGATCTCATTGTTCAGTTCCCACCTATGAGTGAGAACATGCGGTGTTTGGTTTTCTGTTCTTGTGATAGTTTGCTGAGAATGATGGTTTCCAGCTGCATCCATGTCCCTACAAAGGACACAAACTCATTCTTTTTTATGGCTGCATAGTATTCCATGGTGTATATGTGCCACATTTTCTTAATCCAGTCTGTCACTGATGGACATTTGGGTTGATTCCAAGTCTTTGCTATTGTGAATTGTTGAGCTTTAAGAGTTCTCTGTTTTGGAAAACAGCCTTTTATCAGATGTATCTTTTGCAAATATTTTCTCCAAGTTCATGGATTGGATTGTCTTCCCATTCTCTTGAGATGCATTTATTATTATTGTTACTTTTAACTTTTATTTTAAGTTCAGAGGTACATGTGTAGGTTTGTTATACAGGTGAACTCACGTCATAGGAGTTTGTTGTACAGATTATTGTATCACCCAGGTATGAAGCCCAGTACCCATTAGTTATTTTTCCTGATCTTCTCTCTCCTCCCACACTTCACCCTCCAGTAGGCCCTAGTGTCTGTTGTTTCTCTTTATGGAGACACATTTATTTTAATTATAATTTAAAACAAAATAATAAATAGTAAAATAACATAATGTAAAATAAGCTATCATATTATTTATTTTTACATTTTTGTAAATGTATTAAAAATACCATGAGTTCATACCAATGCCTCCTGATACCACAGGCTCATTCCAGCTTTGTCCTTTGTTCTTTTGTATTGATCATCTATCAGTGAGTAATAGGAGGCAAAAGGAGGTTTAGGACCCAGAGCCTTGGTGGAGCCTGAGTTCAGCTTGCAGAGCATGGTGATGCTGCTTGTGGTGCTGGGAACCAGATATCTCCAGATCCTCTGAAGTATCCTTGCTGGGACACATTCAAACTCCACCAGTTCCCAGAACTTCTGTGACTCCTTCAAAAGCTTGGAAATGGAAAGGTTGTTCTCCCTCTTTTTATATGAGAAAGAGGTAAACCAAGACACTTGGACTCAGTGAAACCTGGTTGGAATCATTCAACACTGAGAATTTATTGCCTTGAGTGCAAAACTACTTAGAGGCTAGTTAAGAATTTTCTGGAAAATAGTGAAGTACAAGAAAAATGCCATTGAAATAATAAATGTCATTTAAGTGTGTGTGTGTGTGTGTGTGTGCACATGGATGCTATGGATTTAATTCTTTTTGAATAGAAGACTTGAAGGCTTGTCAAAACTATTCTCTTGGGTGTGGTGGTGGCAAAATGTAAAATGAGGATGATAAATTAGTAGTTTGGAGGCAACTTGCGAATTGCACCATCTCAATTCCAGCCCTGGTGCTTCCTAGACTCACAGTGAGAAACTTGAAGTATGTTTTCTCAGATTTACTAATGTGAGGGCTCTGACAGGTGACGAATGTTCTCCTTACCCACTGGAGTGCTGCTCTTTGCCCCCGGTGTGGCCACATCCAACTCAAAGCAGCTCAAGTGAGAGTGTCTATGGCCTAGCCTTCTGAAAACAGGATACTATACACACACCGAAGGGGGAAAAAAAGAGTCAAGGAAGAGAAATCACAGTTGCCCATTTGGGCCCAGACCTTAGATCATTTATGTGACTTTTGGCTTTAAGATTTCAGGAACAGTCAGATTTTAAATTTTAACAGGCAGTTTCTAAGGAATTGCTTTTCTGGCAGCAGAGGTAAAGGCACAGAGGGAAGCTCCCGGGACCGCCTAGGGACACTTTCGGGCCTACGGAGACGAGGCTACATCTTCTTTATCACAGTAGGTGTCAGCTGTCACTGGAAATAATTGTTCCCCTGACATTTTTGCCAACTGCAGAGTTACAAAAGGCCCTTTAACTATTTTTATCTTTATTCAGACTCTGGTAATTTTTATAATTTCTGAATTTTCTTTTCACTTAAAAATATTAGTCTACTAATTCCATTTTTAGAAATTTATCCTAGGTGTATGTCGAGAAATGTATGAAAAATGTATGAAGTTTATGTATATTGTACAAGATGTTAAACAATCTGAGTGGTAGTCCTGGTTAAGTACATTATGACAATTCATCAATACAATGGAATATAGTGCAATTATCTTAAAATGTTTTTTCAAAGTCTGTTTAATAATATTTCTATCAGTCCAATAAGATCTCTTTTACCTGTGTGCCAGAGGCTTTATTGGACTGATGAAAATGTTCTAAAACTGATTAATAGTGATGGCTGCACAACTTGGTAAATTTACTGTTCATTGAATTGCACACTTGAAATGGGTGAATTATATGATGTATAAAATGTGTCTCAATAAAGTTGTAAGAAAACTGCTGATTCCTGAGACCTAGATCACTGCTGCTATCCATGGGTCAGAGTAGGGTTGTCATGGACATTAGTGAATACGTGCAGTATAGACCGAGTTCCCTTGGCAGTTGTTGAAACGTCAATCATAGCTCCTAAGATTATTCTCCTAGTTCCATGTTTCAGGTTCTTATTCTCCTAGGAGAATACGCATACTTGGAATTGTTATTTTCAGTAACTGGGATAACTCCCATATTGGCTCCTAGACCCATTGAGTAGAAAGGAAAACTGAGAAGTCCATCAACCTGTTATAGTGATGAAATGGTACTCTGGCCTTACCCAGTAGGAAGCGGTGCACACCCTAAATCACTGGGAAAGGCAAACTGCCAGAGGGATGGAGGTGAACACCATGAACATGCAGGCTCACCCTGATAAAGCATTGGGGTCTAGTGTCCTGGGGCACATCGGGATACCCCTCCCAGACAAGGGAGACAAAGGACAAGCTGCTAAACCTAGAGCTCCCCACCTCCAAGAAGAAGACACATTGGACTTTGGATATATATATATTCCATAACTTTTGGGTGGCCCATTTTTACTTACTGTTTTTCCAAATTACTTCCAGTTTTGATTGGTAACCAGAGGAAAAAGCAGTTTTTCAAGTGATGCAGCTGCAGTAAAAGCAGCTGGGTTCATCAACTTACAAACTGGCAGAGCCAACTAAGGGCAAAGTACCAAAACAGCTAGGCTGCTGTCTGAAGCCTGCAGTGAGCCCCACTGGAGAATGAGAGGCTCGGCATTCCACCAGGAATTACCTTCCCTTTGAGAAAACATTTCTTAGTTTGCAACTAGGCTCTGTGGAGACTCAGCAGCTGACTATATCACCAGGTGCTGTAGATGCTGTTGGCTGTCAAACCAATTCCTATGTGCTCAAGCCCTTATCCCCATGTCTGTATCATTAACAGGACCGGAGGAGCTATATTATCAAGTATCTCTCCACTTCTGTAGATGAGGGTGGGGTAGGATGCCACCGGTCACAGTTTTGGCCGATAAGACCAAAGCAGAATTCCCAGCAAAGATAATTGCAAAGGTGCAGGTCCTGGGTCACTGAGCCTGCATCCCCTCGGACTTATTTCTACAAGACTATAAGAGAAAAGCAAAGCCCGATGTGCTGAAGTCACTATGAGTTGTATGCTCTGTTGTTTGCATGCTGAAGCATCCCTAATTGATACACCAGGCATCTGTGTGACTTGAGCAGCCCTTGCTGACCCGGGAATTGTCAGTTTCATCGTAGAGAAGCTTTGCACTCCATTGTCTAGCAAGCCTGAAGCACCCAATCTCAGAGAGCCTCATCCTACCACCTTGTTCCTTTTTCTTCAAGCTTCACTTTTATCTTCAGGGGACATTCCTGAGGAACAATTGATTAGGAAGAAACAGATGCCTCTGCATGGCATCACAGCTCAGCAGTGGCACTAAAGGACAGTGGAGGAGGAACTTCCCTGCAGTGAGCAGAACTTCAAGCCACATATCTCATTCCCCACATGTCCTGGAATGAGGGGTGGCTAGAGATAGGGGTGCACAGTTCACTCCAGCTTAGAGCTTTGGCCAAATAGCAAGGAATTTAGAAGCGGCAGAAGGGACCTGGAGACGAACAGTGTGGAAAAGAGGATATGCGTTGCCTTTTCGGAATGGTCCAAGAGTAGCAGAATATCTGTATTCTCTGCAGCTCCTCCCAGGCTGGTTGAGATGTCCTGCTCTGTCACTGCGGGTCAGCATCCTCCTCCAGCCAGCCAATCTCTTGCGTGGTGGTATTCTAGAGAGTGGCCAAACTGTCGGAAAGGAGGTGATGAATTGGGTCAAAAGCAATTCTCCACAACCTACTCTGCCATCCCCACTGCATAGTGCCCAAGCGACTGGCATCATTCACCAAATTGAGATTTTAATATTTACCATACCCTGGGAGCAACCAGCTTCTGGGTGGCATAGTGACTGCACCGAGCATCTTCCATCATAGAAGCACGGCCATCTGCTTCCCTGGAATTACGATGAACTTTGTGCTTCAGTTTGCATTCATGCTACTTTCAGCATCACTATCCCAGACTTTCTAAACGTCTTATACATTGTCATGTTGCCCCACATTACATTGCTTCTGACAAATAATTAATTTTATAAACAAAAGAAAGTAAGGCACTACTTTAATGTTTGCGGGATTCACAGGTTTTATCAGGTGTACTATCCTCCAGATATAAGCAGTATATAGATTCTTAAATACATATTAAAAACTGAGTTTTGATCCCAGCTGGGAGAAGATATCTTGCGAGGCTGGGATGCTGTCCTGTGGGTGCAATGTGTCCACTGAACCAGCAGTCAGTATGTGGTGCTTTCTCATCCTTGGCCAAAATACATGAATCTAAAGGTAAGAATAAAGGCGGCATGCCTCATGATTAGACCTATGGCCTAATGACACATTTGTATTTCCAGTCCTCGTACTTCAGTGCTTTTCTTATTTGGAGGTTGACTAGCTATGGAAGAAACCCTTCTATTAAGGATCACAACAATGTCTTCAACTGCTTGGCCATTTATGTTTTCAGGCCATTTGGCACAAAGAAAAAGAAAAGAAAAAAGTAGGGAAGAGAAGTTGTAGTGTTTGGGGGACATAGGTCCTCGCTATGAAGGAAATACTGAAGTTTTTTACACAATGGCAACAGGAAGGCAAGTGAATGGAGCCCAGGTGATTCTCCCAGGTCCTTACGCTACCGTGCCCAGTGCTATCACCGTACATGGGCTAGAATGCCAAGGGTTGACATTCGTTGATAATGAAAAGTTGAGTTATCCCAGTGGGTAAACAACAGCTTAGTTATTGGCTGAAGGCAGAAGGAACATAGAATACATTATGGGGAATGCAGTCTCCACTGATGTTGTCTTCCATGCTGGGTCATGGGCTATGTTCATAATTTTTTCAGTGATCTTCTTTTCCTTTCCCATATTGTATATAGGTGCGCAATAAGTCCTGGTAGTACTAACAGTGAAACTGAGAGCATAGGTTGCAGGATATTGAGAAGGCACTGGAACTGCTCTAGAAGACTGTATTACTCAAGGAACGTGGAGTGGTTGAAGTAAATGACTACACCTTGGATTATATTCCGCTGAGGAGCGCTGTGCTTTTAATCATACAAGAAAGGGCCATATTATTTTAGGCAAGAGTACTTTTTTCCATAAGATTGAAGAAAGGTTTACATAGGTGTTGAGTTGTCAAAGGGAGGAGATGTAGAAATATTTCCCACTTTCTTTAGAGGAGGGCCGCTACCTTGATTCAAAGGCTCTTCCAGTTTTGAAGGAGTGCCTCATTACGAGGCTTTATGGGAGGCAGAGCCCTCCCTCCCAGGCCAGAAGCAGAGAGACCAGATGCTTCCTCTCACCCCTAGCCTGGCAGCAACCTGGGCTGTGGGCAGGTAGCCAAGGTTGGAGCAATTGGATGCTCTCACCCAGGACTCAAATCCTGCTTCTTGGGTGAGCCTCTGAGACAGCTGAGATGTGAGCCCTGATGAAATCTGCACCAGACTGCTCTCAGCAGGGAGCTCAGCTCCGTCTGGCTGCCTGGCTTCCTGCTTCTCTCAAACGGGCTTTTGAACCTTCTCACTGCTGCTGTAAACTACTCAGCATCCTTCCTTCTCTGATTAACTGACCAGTCAATTTCTGTCACTTGCAACCAAGAATTCTGACTAATGTGCCGAGTAATTTCTCTTTACTCCGAGTACGCCTCAAAAATGAAACACTTTTCGAACAACAACTTGTTTTTCTTACCACAACTGTTTGAAGTAGTTTGATAAATTGCTTGGCCTAATAATTGCGTAAATATTCTGGTATTCTGAGCTCACACACAACCAAATCAGGCCCAGCCTAAGAATGTTAGAAAACTGTCTTTTGCCATGAAAATGTTTTCATAATCTATGTATGATATGTGTGTAATCCATACATCAAACATTTATTATTCATCTCATAGATCCCAAGAATAGATGCTGTCGCCTTTCAAGAGTTCAGACTACAGAATAATTGAAGTACTACATGTACCTACAAGGTTCAAGAATAGTTGAGAAGAAAGAGTGATCAGCACAAGGTTGGGGTCGTAAGGAGCATCCCCAGGAAAGGGAAATGCAATATGCATCGCGCTAGAAAACTACGAGCATTTCTTCAAGCAGAGGGCACAACATATGCAAAGACCCAGGAATATTTCACACACTGTGTCAGGGAACTACGGGATGTTTGAAGTGGCTACGGCAAGCTTAGGAAAAGAGCAATATAGGAAAATGAAATGAGTGTTGGGCAGAGGCCAATTCATGGATGGCTCTGTTGATTTTTTCCTAAATGTAAAAGGAATGTACTAGTTTCTCAGGGCTGCCATAATAAAGTGCCAGGGACTAGATGGTTTAAACAACAGACATTTATTTTCTTTCAGTTCCGGAGGATGGAAGTCTGCAATCAGGCTGTTGACAAGGCTGGTTTTTCCTGAGTTCTCTCTCTTTGGCTTGTAAATGCCACCCTCTCCCTATGTCTTCACACGGTCCTCCCTCTGTGTGTCTGTGTGTCCTAATCTCCTCTTCTTGTAAAGACGCCGGTCAGATTAGATTAGGGCCTGTCCTAAAGACTTCATTTCAACTTAATTACCTCTTTAGAGACCCTGCCTGCAGATAGTCACATTCTGAGTTGCTGGGGATTAGGAATTCAACATATAAATTTTGCTGGGGATAAAATTCAGGCCCAATACAGTGGTTCACACCAGTAATCCCAGTGTTTTGGAAGGCTAATGTGGGAGGACCACTTGAGACCAAGAGTTTAAGATTAGCCTGGGCAATATAGCAAGACCCCATCTCTACAAAAAAAGTTTTTTTAATTAGCTAGGATGATGGCACATACCTGTAGTCCTAGATACTTGGGAGGCTGAGGAAAGAGGACTGCTTGAGCCCAGAAGTCCAAGGCTTTAGTGAGCTATGATTGTACCACTGCCCTCCAGCCTGGGGGACAGAGCAAGATCCTACCTCAAAAAAAAAAAAAAAAAAAGCCCCAAACAAGGAACACTTACTACATGTTACAGTGATAAAAAGAGTATGGTACTGGTATAAAGATAGACATATAGCCCACAAAGAATTGAGACTACAGAAATAAACCCACAAATAAATAAATAAACCCATAAACCTAATTGATTTTTAATAAGGATGCCAAGACCATTTAATGGGGAAGACTGTCTTTTCAACAAGTAGAGCTGTATAACTGCATATCCACAAAAGGTATTAATGATCTACCTGTAAGTGATAAAAACCAAAAAGCCCTTAGGAGAAAACATAGTAGTGAATTTTCATAACCTGAGATTTGGCAATGAATTCTTAAATGCAGCACCAAAAGCAAGCAGAACAAAAAATAGATAAGTTGGACTTCATCAAAATTAAAAATTTTTGTTTACCAAGGCACATTAGCAAAAAAGTGAAAAGACAATCTACAGAATGGGAGAAAATATGTGTAAACATCTGATAAGGGTCTAGTATCCAGAATGTATAAAGAACTCTTACAACTCAGCAGAAAAGAAGTATCCCAATTAGAAAATGGGCAAAGAATTTGGACAAATACCTTGCAATGATACGCAAGTACCCAAAAACGCATGAGAAGATACTCAACATCATTAACCGTTAGGGAAATGTAAATCAAAACCCCAATGAGATACCATTTCAAATGTACTAGAATGACTATAATAACAAAAAAAAAAAGGAAGAAAGAAAAATTGAAATAACAAGAATTGGTGAGGACAAGAAGAAATTGAAACCTTTAGACATGAAATGCAAAATGGTACAGTTGCTATGGAAAACAGTCTGGCAGTTTCCCAAGAAGTAAATAATAGAATTATCATACCAGCAATTCCACTCCCACATATATATTCCTGAAAATGAAAACAGATACTAAAAAAATACTTGTACATGGATGTTCATTGTAACACTATTCACAAAAGCCAAAAGGTAGAAACAACCCTAGATCTATTAAACATGAATGAATAAACAAAATATGACATACACATAAATGAAATGTTATTCATCTGTAAAAACAGATGAAGTACTGATACACCTTACAATATGCAAGAACTCCAAAAACACTATACTGTGTAAAAGAAGCCAGACACAAGAGGTCACAAAAACACTATACTATGTAAAAGAAGCCAGACACAAGAGGTCACATATTGTGTGATTTCATTTTTTATAAAATATCCAGAGTAGGTAAATCTACGGAGACTGAAAGAAGAATGATGGTTGCCAAGGCTTGGGAAGAGGTAAGAATAACAAGTAATTGTTTAATGGGGTTTTCTTTTGGGGCATTTGCATTAGTCCTCTTTCACACTGCTATAAAGATACTATCTGAGACTGGGTCATTTATAAACAAAAGAGATCTAATTGGAGACTTACAATCATGGTGGAAGGTGAAGGGAAACAGGCACCTTCTTCACAAGGCAGCAGGAGAGAGAGAGTGAGATAGAGAGTGCCACATTTAAAGCGCCACATTTAAAACCATCAGCTCTCTCATCAGCTCTCTGATAGTGAGAACTCCCTAACTGTCAGGAGAACAGCATGGGGAAAACCACCCCTATGATCCAATCACCTCCTACCAGGTCCCTCCCCTGACATGTGGGGATTACCATTCAAGATGAGATTCGGGTGGGGACACAGAGCCAAACCATATCAGCAATGAAAATGTTTTGGAACTTAAAATAGGTTGTAGTTTTACAATATTGTGAATGTACTAAATACCACTGAATTGTGCACTTTAGATAGTTAATTTTATGTGAATTTCCCTTCAGTTTGTTTTTTAAACTAAAAAATAATGGGCTAAAACAAGCTTAAGTATATTCCAAAATTGTATCCCTCTCAATCACTTGAATTTAGGTAGAAGTTTTTGAGTTGCAGAGTGAATCAAAGGCTGGAAGTTTTGGGTCTCCCAAGGGAATATATCACACAGCAGTCTGTCATTTGTCGTATATGTGGTTAAAAAGGACAAAATACTTGGCCAGGAAGGTAGGGTCAGCTCTAATATCCCAGGTCCTGATGATATGTGATGATGGCTTTTCTCTCTGGGATGAGGGTTAATTATCAGATTTGCTTACACAATCAAGAAATTCTTCAATACAAAGGTTTTTAGTAAAGTGGCAACATTATTAAAATTTCTATGTCTCCATATGCTCATAGGAAAACACCAATGTGTTGAAAATTTTCTTCTTTAATCCTCAAGTTTTAGGGTTTTGCCTCTTAAATATATTTCCTCTTAATGGCATTTAATATCCCTAAACACAAAACAGAATGATGCTAATTCAGTCATTCTATAACATCAAGACATCATATGGACCTGAATAAAGAAGGTCCCTCATTGTTTAGGTGCATTTTGAATTCCCTATCTGACTGGTGCAGGGAAATGAAGGGGTAATAAAATCAGAGTGTGCATGGAAGCATTTGATCAGACTCCAGGGGCTGCTCCTGGGGCTTGGAGTGGGGGTGTTTCTAAGTGGACCACATAAGGTTGTGGCATCATTTTGGATAAACACGGAAAATATCTAAAGTGTAATCTATTCAGGATGATGGCACATCACAGGGAAACTATAATGGGTGTGAAGAATTCATAGGCGTCTGCCACGCACAATTTAACTAAACAATTTGCCAGTCCTGTCTTTTAGAGTGGCATTTTTAACACCTTCATAAAGCAACCACATAAAAGAAAGAACAATCTACATCTATTCAAAAAGACAGCCAGCTTTCCTAATAAAAACACAGCAAGAAACATAGATTCCACAAGTTAATATGAGGCAAAGCCACACGGGAGTCCCTGGAGTCATTAAGACAATTAAGTCACTAAATGACGTAGAGAATCAGTTGAATTCCTTAGTCGAGAAAGAAATAAAAATTATTCACTTAATACAGGTTTGCTCATTTATAGTACCACAGGAGTCATTTTTTTTTTGTTTTCTTCCTCTATGTTTTCCTCTGAATTGGAGAGCCCCGTACTTATGTACAGTTTCAATATAACAGATGATACAGATCAAGCCTTAATGCCCAGTCAGCAGGAAAAAGAAGAGAGAAAAATCTTTACTAATAAAGTTACCAAGACTCTGACAAGCTGTTCCCCAAGGATTTAAATTCCCACAGACGACCAGCTCCAAATCCCAGAGAAATTTTACAAAATGAGCATAAATAGGCAGGCTTCATTAAACAAGACGGCTCTTTCTAAAATGAGAAAAAACTTATTTTTATGTGAAGAATCATTTCGAAAGAGAATCTATAGGTAAGAGTCATGTGTTCTCAAAAGCTGAGGTAAGCAGAATTACTTACTGTTGCCTAAAATGAAACTCAGCTGACATCATCATCCTTATCCTTTTAGATACAATGAGAATATTTTTAGAAACCACATTTCTATATATTACTGAACAAAATTTGGGGGGCCTCAGAACCTGGTAAGTGATCATCTTTCAATGATGATCCTGCAGATACCCAAAAGGAAAAGCGAACCTAGAGGAAGGCTACTGTCCTTCCTGTGGCTTGCCTGGAAGGAAACTCTCCGGGTGGATTTGAGGAATATCAAGTTCATCCCTTTTTGTTGCCTGATTCTCTGAACCTTTCTAACTCTGAGGGAATAAGCGGCTGGAGGTGCAGAGGGAGAGATATGTAAGACAATTTCCCATTCTAAATGGGTACCATAGGTGCCACTATTCTCTCATGTGGGGAAAAGAAAGAGAGATCAGCCTGTTACTGTGTCTATATAGAAAGAAGTAGACATAAGAGACTCCATTTTGTTCTGTATTTGAGATGCTGTTAATCTCTCACCCTACCCCCAACCTTGTCCTTGCAAGAGACATGTGCTGTGGTGACTCAAGGTTTTATGGATTTTGGGCTGTGCAGGATGTGTCTTTGTTAAACAAGTTCCTGAAGGCAGCTTGCTGGTTAAAAATCCTGCCCGTCCTGGGCAATGGAACATCTCTGGGTGAGACCCGATTATATGCTCTGTTTTCTGAGATAGGAGAAAACCGCCTTACGGCATAAGGTGGGACTTGCTGGCGGGACTTGCTGGTGCAATGCTGCTAAAAGGTTTGTGGAGATGTTTGCATATGCATATCAAGGCACAGCATTTTCCTTTGAGCTTACCCATGTCACAGACATCTTTATCCATATGTCTTACTGCTAATTTTCTCCCTTCAATGATCCTATTGTCCTGCCTCTCCCTTATCTTTAAGATGGTAAAGATAATTACCAATAAATACTAAGGGAACTCAGAGACCAGTGCCGGCGTGGGTCCTCTGTATGCTGAGCGCTGGTCCCCCTGGGCCCACTTTTTCTTTCTCTATACTTTATTTCTGTGTCTCATTTCTTTTCTCAAGTCTCTCGTTCCACCTAACGAGAAACACCCACAGGTGTGGAGGGGCAGGCCATCCCCTTCATCTCATTTCGCCAAAAGGTTGTGAAATAAGGGTCAATTGTGGGATTCATAAGTCCTTTCCTCAGTACATTCTAGGTTTTCATTAGCTCTTCCTGTTAATTCAGAGAACTCAGACTTCCCAAGCAGAGGGCAGGAGGGTGGCAGGGTCCTCTCTTCTGAAGAAAATCTTTCAGCTGGGGATATTGAGGCGCTGTTCTGGGGCCCTGTGCAGAACGACTACCTGGAATGTCCAAACAGGGTTGGAGAGGTCTCTTCCGAAGGTCAGCCTCTGTCAACCCCTCATCCCTAACCCACCTCTGCTCTGCTAGGTCCCTGACTTCATCCGCAGTATAAACTCAGTGTTGAAGCGTCATGGGGCACCATCTGCTACTGAGTGGGGAAAGGAAAGTGAGTCCAGACAGGGTAGAAGTGACGCAAGGTGAGTCAGTGAAGGCTTTGATCAGAAAAAAGTCACTGCAGGTGCTTCAAACAAGGAATTGAATTCTGCAGGTCAGGAACAAGATAGTAGAAGAGCTGAAAGACTAAACAAACAAACGGGGATAGTAAGGTCAACCAGAGGTTCATCCCTCCTGCAGCTGCAGGGACAAAGGGATGAGGTGGTCGCCCACCCGAAGGTGGAACTGCAGCAGGCCAGTCTGGTGGCAGCTGAGCCCACAGAGGGGAGAGCATGCCTAGGGGATCCTGGGTCCACCAGGGGACTCGGCCAGAAATGCCACAAGGCAGAGTGAGAGCTTCCCCCATCTCCTTGCCTCCGATTTTTAGCACATGACTCCACTGGCAAAACCTAACTGAAAGACAAAGGCAAGGAGACATAGAGAATATTGTTCCCTGAGATACAGAGCAGACCGGAGAGAGCACAGCGTGGACCGAGAACCAGCACTCTGGCATCTGATGCGGAATTTGGGCTCAATGAGTTTGCAGTCACTGTAGTGAAGACAAACATGTGTATCCATGTCACAGTTCACCTTCAATAGTCCCTGTTGCTTACAGAAACTATGGTAAATAAGTGACCTTTTGTATGCTAATTTTGACCAATTAGCTGTGGTTGCCTGGAGCTATGTGTTTCAAAGGATTTTGAGGCTAAAATCAGACTCAGCAGGAAATGGTGCTGTGACCACTTAATGTTGTTTGTCCGGAATGTAGGAAGGATGTGGTGGCATATGTACACTGTACTGTTCCTGTAAGTTGTACTTTCAGTCAATACTAGACACGTGTAGCCCACCATACATACCATGTGATAGCTCACCTCCTGTATCGTTTGTCCCCTCTAGGGAAGTACCTGCCTTTCCTCCCTGTTATATATAGAAAATGCTTATCCAGTTTTTAAGACTCAGGCCAGTATGTTCTCCACTATCTATTCTCCTTCCCTAAGTGGGATGAAGCACCACTAATCTATCTTCACATTCTACTGTGTGCCTGTCTCTCTCATTGTATTTCCCACACTCAGTGTACTTCCCACATTCTGTCCTGTGCCTGTCTCTATCTACTTTCCACATTACACTGCAGTTACCTCCTTATGTGACTGTCTCCTTAACAGAAAACGAGTTCTCTGGAGACAGAGACCTTACCTCATCTAGCTCAAAATCCCTGGCTTTTGGCCTTGTAAGTGTCCAACACTTAGTAGGTAATCAATACATATTTGTTGAAATACCAAGTCACTAAAGTGGGGATGATATTCAGATAACTATGGTTGCACTGCAGGAGACAGGCACTCCTGCCAAAAGGTAGGCTGGGAAAGATGGTCAGAGGTGGAGTCCAGCCTCACAGGGAGGTAAGGTTTAGTTTGAGAGAGGATTCCATATTTAGGGGGGACTGAGATGTTAACCAAGAGTTAGGTAGAGTTCATCGTTATTACCAGGAAACCGTGGCTATAGCTTAATAGTATGTGGGAAGAGGGGCTTATTGGGTTAAGGGAACACTCACTGGCATGTGAAAGGGTCTTGACCCAAGAGGACATGAGTAAGGCAACATGGTAAAAGTTTGTGACTGCACCAGGACTCAGTGCACAGGTGTGGTGACAGGTGCCCAGGCACCTGCTGCTTAGGTTATTTAGCCCGAAAGTTTCTCTTCAGACTGCTCACCTGCATTTCTTCCAGGGGGCAGAGCCCACCTGTGGCCCTGCTCTTCTAAGGGTTGTTTCTGGACAATTTGCTCCTTCTTTTCATCCCCAAGCCCAATACTGATCTATTTATTTGTCATTTGCTTTGTTCTCTGGAAAACTGTAGTCCCTTTCTGTTTGAGTTATTAGGTCCATCTCCTTGGCTTTCAGATAAATGATTGTCCCATAATCATGTAAACCTTGAACATGAGCCATCAACTGGACCCCTGCAACAGAAGACCCCCGACTAGCACTGTCAGTGTTGTGGGCATAAAACATGCCACCTGGTCCCACTCATAATCAGCCCATCTGATTTCCCAACCTTGACTTCTTTCTTCTCCCCTACCTTCCCTTCACCTCCCTTTCTCTCCATTTCCCTTTCATTTAGTTTTTCAAAACCAAAGTTCTAAAAGAAAGGACTTCTCAACACCATGCCTAGATATAATCCCCAAGGAGGACCTCCAAAACCTCCCCCAAGACTGAGTAGCAGCCACCAACCCCCCACATTTCCCTGCCCCTCCACATTTTCCTTCTTTCCCCCATCACACAGTTTCATACGGGCCAGGGCTTTGGGGGACACTAGCAGACAAACCTGTAACAGGAGTCCGCATCCTTCCCCTCAGATCACCTACCTACTTTAAATTCTATATATGCATTTCCCCCACGTACCCCTTTTAACCGGCAGACATTGGGGCATATTTCTGTGTTTGAATGTTTGTCACAGGGATTCCCTGAATTCTTATCTTGGCATATGAAGAAATGGTTCCATTGATTTAGTTGAGGGCCCTACAATCAGATTATTGTAAAATGCTTCAGAAGCAATAGGGAGTTTTTCGCTTTATTTTTATTTACATGATCAACAGAAGTTTCTAAAGATTTTCCTAGGTTTACTTCAATCTTCACAATTTCTGGTTTCTCGTAACTGTGAAAGAGTGAGTTGATGTGATTAGTGTACCTTCTTGAGTATATGCTTGAGATATCTAATGCACAATGTCCCCTCACAATCCCCTTACACCAGCAAACACCCTGCCATGGCAGGTGGTGGTGGTCTTCCCAATGTCTCTACTGTGTAGACATGTTAACCCACTATCTTCAGGCTTCTAGTCATGCAGAGAAGAAGCCTGGTGTCAACTTAAGGCCATTTGCCTTGTAAGTTATTTTCCTTAGATCTTGGTTTTTAAAGGTTTGCTTTTTTCTTCTGGGAATTCAAATATTTCCAAAGAAATTAAACCCATCTGGCACTTGAAAGTCCTTTTCATTATCAGATCCAAATCTTTCTTTGGGTTAGATGTTCTAGACAGGACCTTTGAGGAATTTGCCTTTTTGTTTATGATTTTCATGTCTTGGTATTTTGGCTCTAGGTTTTGATATTTTAATTCAACTTAATCACTTAGGTAATTAATTTGGTTCTGAAGAATGAGTAATCTCTCTTTCATTTTTATCAAATTATTATTATTGGCTAATTTTTGTATTTTTAGTAGACATGGGATTTCACCATGTTGGCCAGGCTGGTCCTGAACTCCTGATCATAGGTGATCAGCCTGCATCAGCCTCCCAAAGTGCTAGGATTATAGGTGTGAGCCATCACCACCCCTGGCCCATATTAATTTTTTTTTTTTTTTTTTTTTTTGAGATGGAGTTTCACTCTTGTTGCCCAGGCTAGAATGCAATGGTGCAATCTCGGCTCACCACACCGTCCATCTCCTGGATTCAAGTGATTCTCCTGCCTCAGCCACCAGAGTAGCTAGGATTACAGGAATGCACCACCACGCCCTGCAAATTTTATATTTTTAGTAGAGATGGGGTTTCTCCATGTTGGTCAGGCTGGTCTCAAACTCCCTACCTCAGGTTATCCGCTAGCCTTGGCAGTCTGCAACCTTTTTGGCACCAGGAACCAGCATTGTGGAAGACAATGTTTCCACGGACCAGGGGAGGCGGTGGTTTTGGGATGAAGCTGTTCAACCTCAGATCGTCAGGCATTAGTTAGATTCTCATAAGGAGTGAGCAACCTAGATCCCTCCCCTGTGCAGTTCACAACAGGATTTGCACTCCTATAAGAATCTAAGGCCGCCCATGATCTGACAGGAGGCGGAGTTCAGGTGGTAATGCTCACTCACCAGCCGCTCACCTCCTGCTGTGCGGCCAGGTTCCTAATAGGCCACAGACTGGTACCAGGCTGGGGACCCCTGCTTTAAAAGATCATGTGTCTTAGCTTGGGAAAGCCTGTTTTTATCTAACTGAATTCCCTTAGTTGCCCCTATTACTTTTTGTTGTTTTATTGTTAAAGTCGTTACTGATTTTGTCTACTCCTTAATTTCAACAGCAGCCCCTATTCTAGGTATTTTGCTTTGTCTTCTCCCTTCTGGTAGCCAGGTCTGCATAGGTGAGGCTTGGCTTTGTTTCTGGTTTGCCTGCTTTCGGCTCTGTGAATCCTGTGTCAGAAAGTGCTCATTGCCTTCCAGTGTCCTTCTCTGCTTCTTTCTTACCAAAAGAACATTTTGTTGCACCAAATCTCCCAGCCTGCCTTCAGGTAGGAAGAGCACAGTCTTAGCCAATGGGACATAAGTGGAAGTTGCTACGAGATGGTCAGCATCAGCTGACACATGCTGGTTGGCCTTCTCTTCTTCTGACTAGGTTCAGGAACTTGATGCTGAAGCTAGAGAAGTCATCTTGAAAACCACAAGGTAATAAGCACGCTGTCTGCTAATTGCAGTTGCGCAGAAGAACAGAAAGAGCCCAAGTGTCTGACGGCATCATGGACCTGCTATGCCAACCTCGAAATGCCTAGCTCTGGACTATCTGTTACAGTGAAAAAAATAAAACCCCTAATTTGTTTAAGCCACTCTATTAATAGCTGCATTTTCTATTATTCCTAGCTGGATGCAATCCCTAACCAGTACAGTCTCCGCTGTTGCTACCTCTTGGAACCCAACCCATGTTAGGGAGGCAGGGTGATTTCCACCACTCTGAACTGGCAATAAGCCAGCCCACAGCAACATGTTGCCCCATGTCATGGGCTGAGCAGAGGATATGGGGGTCCAGTTCTCCTGAACTGTTAAGTACCAGCCACTACCAGCCTGAGAGACAAACCGTGTATCAGTCAGCTTGAATAGCCATAACAAAATACTACGGGTCACTGTCTTAAAGAACAGACACAGATTTCATCACAGCCCTGGAGGCGGGAAGTCTGAGCTCAGGGTGATGGCGTGCCCAGGTTGGTGAGGGCCTCTTCCTCACTCCCGGATCTTCTCACTGAGTTCTCAAATTGTGGAGCGAGAACTCTGGTGTCTCTTCCATTTCTTTTAAAGGCACCAGGTCTGTGGGAGCAGGGCTCCATCCTTATTACCTCATTTCACCTCAGTCACCTCCTTAAAGATCCTGTATTCAACACATTCCATGGGTGTTTAGGGAGGACGAAGTATGAGTTTTGGGAAGATACAACTCTATCCACAGCAGACAGCACCTCAGCCCTCCAATGCTGCTCCCTACAAATGTGCTGGTGCCAGCAAGTCCTGGCAGATACTGCCAGGGCCACACATTCATGGTGGTAGGAGATGGCCAGCTCCACTGCCCCCCATTATTTCCAGTTCCTTGTGGAGAACCACTCATCTTGGACTGAAGCTCTTCAATCGCCCCTCCAGGTCTCTGGGCCCCTCAGAGATAGAGCAGATCCCACCTTCCCACCTTGTCCAGGGGTCCATAGCTGAAGCCCTGGCCCCCAAGTCTACTTCATTGTGCTCCCGTGCCAATCCCAGGCAAGGACTCCAAACACTTCTACACATTGCATCTTGGTATCAGAGTCGCCAAGCACTGTATGGAGTGATGCTTTCACTTACACAGGGAAGAGACAAGCTTCAGTAGTGTGTGCTGGTTCCCTATAGCTAGTGAGTCTCTCCAGGCAGCCCATGCAGAGACGTGAGTACACACACCCTGTTCATCCCTCAGCAGAAGGACCCCATCCCCTCCTTGTGGAGGACAGATACAGCAGTGAGGTTGGCCAGGTGCTGTGTGAGGCACACACTTCAGCACAGCAAAGGGGAATGTATTAAGCTTGCAATGGGGAAAGATAGCCCCACAAAGGCAATTAGTCTGGCACAGGCTGTGTGGGCTCATTGTCTCTGGGAAAGGCACGGTTCCAGGCACAAGGGTCATTTTTACGTGGCCAAAAAGAAGTTGACAAGACACTTTGCATGGGACGGCCTTTCCCAATTGTGCTGTGCCAGGGGATTTAGAGAGGGACTAGATACGGGGAAAGAACATTCAGGCCACCAACACATCTAGGACAGGGCGGTCCCCAACCGTTCAGCCATTTCTGCTGTCTAGGATCACTCATAACACAATTGCTAACTAGATCTCATTTGGAAAACTTCTCTGTATTGCAAAATCCCGAACTACTTAAGATTCTCCTGCCTCACATGGATGGAGCAGGCCCATTCTTATTAAATGGACTGGTTCTTTCAGAGAAGGAATGAAATGGAACTACTCACAGCCTTTTCAATGTTCTTCCAAGCATAAATTATCTGCTCACACTATCTCTAACATCCAAGTCAAACGCACTCTGGGAAAATGAAATAGCAACAGGCAAAACATGACATCCCAAACCATCTAGCAAATACCTGGGAAATGGAGACGGAAAAAGGATTTGATGTAGGGTCTATGGTTTAAAAAATTCATGCAATTCCCTCCTTTTCTTCTTCTGTTTTCTGAAGCCTTTTCGTCCCTTCATCATTCAATAATGAAAGTCTGAATAACAGCAGTTTTATCTTGAGAGCTTATAAATTGGAAATGGATTTTAAGTAATGCAGCAAAATCCTGTACCACAAAAATCGATAAACTCCATGGACTGTGTTATGAGGGATTTGACCTATTTAAGGAAAGTATTAAGGATTAATACAGTATAGTAGCAAGTCCTGGAGTGCAGCGTGTTTCTCTGGCTTGCCTTCCCTCCATCTGCCTGTACTCGTCGGGGTAGAAGGGACTCAAGCCATCAGATCTGCACCTGCTGAATGGAGCTGCTTGTTGGTACTCACTAGTCCCTGCTCCAAGGCCAGCCTTTCCACCCTATTTGTTCATATTGTGCTGTCCCACCTAAGCAGCTCTCTCTCCAAAGCCCCTCTTGTCCGCGCCACCTCATGCTTCTATAAGCAGCTCACCATCATCAATCTTTGCTGTGCATAAATCTTTCTCATTGAATGAGGCTGAGCATATTCCTGTCCTGTGTGTCCTCCTCTGTCATCACAGACTCCTTAAGGGCAGAGACCACACCACAGCTGCAGCGCATGGCACTGGGAACAACCCTGAATTAATTATTTTAATTCAGCACAATTAGCTGAAGCAAGCACATGGGCCTCTCCCACCTCCAAGTTTTGGCTCATTGTGTTTTATCATCTACTAGGCTTTTCCCCATTCTTCTCTCTGGCTGTGCAACTACTACCTGCCTGGTCCCACCTCCTCCATGAAGCCTTCTATGACTATCCTTTATTGATTTATTTTCCCCTCTAAAATCCCATAGCACCCTTTACAGGGCTTGGCTTTCAGTGCAAAATTCCTTGCTTTGCCTACTTGTGTGTTTGCCTTTTCTCTCCAATTATAGTATAAGGTCCCGGAACAGAAATCTGTATTATTGAGTGATTAAATATGGGTTTCATGGGTAAGAGGTCTGTTTTACCCAAGCAGTAATTCCTGCATCACTTGGGCCATTGCCCAAGCACTGGCACACAGCCACTCTCCTTGGCCACCCTATCCTAGTCCCCAGCCATTCAGCTACTGTGCACCAAGACTTAGCTATGAATTCCTCCAGCCTATTCCACCCCTGGCTGGTAATGTCTGTATTCGCCAGTTTGAGATGAGAGTAGGGTTGAATGTGGGGAATTTGTCTCAGCATTCCGAGTTCTAGTACTAGATGCCAAACTTCTCTGGGCCAGATTGACAAAGGCTGTGAATGACAGTGAAACCAGTGACCCAAGCAGCAAGCTAGGCCATATGCATCATTAAGACAAACCACCATTATTTTGTAGTTGAGGGAACTGAGATCCTTCCCAAGGAATTAACCTCTCTGAAAGGGCTCTTAATCTGGAGTCTATGACCCCTGAAGGGCAGTGGATGGAATTCAAGGATCTATGAACTTGGGTGGTGTCTTAGTTTCCTACTGCTGTTTTTACAAAAGACAACAAACTTTATGGCTTAAAAATCACACAAATGTTTGTCCTTCCAGTCCTGGCAGTCAGAAGTCTGACATCAAGGTGTGGGCAGCACTGCATCCTTCTGGGGGATCCATGGGGGAAGCCACTTCTTTGCTTGTTTCCAGCTTCTGTAGACCACTGGTATTCCTTGGCTTGTGGCTGCAACATTTCAACCTCTGCTTCCATCATTACATCTCTTTTTCTAACTCTAATGCTCTTCTTTACCTCTTATAAGGACCCTTATGATTCCATTAGGTCCAAAATTACCACCCATCTTAAGGTCTTTAACTTAACTACATTGGTCCACTTCCCTTTGCCATGTAAGGTAATAAAATAGAATCATGTTTCCATGATTAGGAATGGACATCTTTGAGGGGCTGTTACGTTGCCTACAACAGGTGGAGAAATTACATCTTTATGTTCACTAATGGCAACTGAAATTTTATATTTCCTATTATTATGGATGTGGGCAATCATTGTAGTACTAGCAGTACTATTGTTGCAGACATCTTACAATATCAATTATGTTCATCTCCACTTCAAAATTATTGTAGTTATCAGACTTGCCACTGAATCCTGATGTTTGTTGTGTCAATAAAAATGCACATATCATATCACAATTAAAAAAATACTTTGTCCGTGGATTTCCAGTTTCGTTTGTATCTTAGGTGAGGTTTTCCAGACAAAAGACCCTGAGATGAGGGCTCATGTGCAAGTGTTTTATGAAGGCAGAGCTTCCAAGAGAAACGGGAGAAGGAGTGGGGAAGGAGAGGGAAGGAAAGAGGACAGCAAGGTTCGGACTTCCCGTGAGGTCTCAGCTTCAGCCTGGTTCCACTGGGAGCTCTGGGGTGAACATTAGAACTCAGAGTATGTTTCAACCAGAGGTAACAGAACTGGAGTTTCGAACTCTGGTCACAGTCAGTCATTAGCTTAGGGAGCTCAGAACCCATAAACTCACAGTCACTGCTAGCTTTCTGTCTATGGGTAAAGAGCTCCCCCTGGCCAAGAGCAATCCTCAGAAGAAACTCACAGGTCTGTGTCAGGATACAGCACACACAAAATCTGGGAAATGAGCACAAAAAAATGTACAGGGACTCCAAGTGGATTTGTGAAGAGCACCAACAGTGCCTGCTGTACTTTATGATTCTATGTATTTCATTTTATGCATTTTAAAATATTTTGAGGAGGGGTTCACTATCCTCACAGGACTACCACAGAAGTTAAGTACAAAAAAAAGTTCATGGTACAAAAAGTTAAGATCTTCTGTTTTAGAGTCTATTATCATAAGTGGATCGTAAGTGGCTTCTTAAATGGCTGGGAGTTTCCATTCCCCAAAGGTAGATGCAGAGGATAGATTCCAGCAGGGTAATTCTAACCATCAGCATCCCTCCCCACATAAGTTATCACGTGTATTTATTTCAGCACAATCACACCAGATCTGTATTTGCCACATCTGTTTAAGGACTGATATGAACTCAATCTGTGAATACTAACATGTTTCTTGTAAAAGATATATATACATATATTATTATCTATATATAATATAGATATTACATATATCAGTGACTGTGACTATGAATTTTTTTATTTAAAAAGTGCCTTTAAGAGATAGAATTTCACAAGGTTAATTTAAAATCTAATGTGCCATTGAGATTACAATGGAAAAAAGCAAAGGCTGCCTGGCTTATGGCATTAGGTGTGCCCGCCGGCTTACTTAAAGCACACTCAGTTAGAACAGTCATGTAACTGCAGAGAAAGGGTTCAGGAGAGAACAACAGAAACCCAGGCCAAGAAACTAGTAGAGAAAGGATAGCTTCTATTTAAAGACATTCATGGAATTAATTCATCTATGTATATGAAGAATTATTATCTTAAACATATTTATCCTTAAAAAATATTTCTTTTAGGTTAAAATATTCTTAAATTTTTATTTAAATTCCAAATTAAAAGCAAAGCATGTGAGAACCAAAATTGTTTATTTAAGTTCATTAAAAAAATAATGACACTTTTTTCAGTTCAAATGAAATAATAAATTTTATAAGGGAGAATGAACGTGAATAATCAGGATTACCAGAGTATTCTGATTTGGGAGTTTTATAAAGAATAAAAAACATGTACAGGTACTCGCCAGTCCCACAGGCACAAGAGCAGGAAACATCACTGTTTCCCTAGATTGGCTTTGTGTTTCATGGTGCTCATGTTCCTCTCAATGAAGAGTTAATTTAGAAGCCAAGTGTGTAGTTTATGAAAGAAAGCCTCTTCCCAATAATATAATGGAGGGAAGAAAGAAATGAAGTACACAGACACACACACATGCACAGCACATGCACACACTTACACACAGGCCCACTCCTGCATACACACAGACACACATACACACTGACACACACACATTCACACACACATACACGTGGACACATACTCATTCACATAGACACACTACACATGCACTCATACAGACACACACATTCATGACACACTGACACATTCACACAGACACATCACATGCCCACACACATAGACACACATTCGCATACATGCAGACACACATATACACTGACATGCACACTTTCACACAGACACACACATTCACAGAAGATGTTGAGATAAAATTATTTATGTAAGACCAGGCGCGGTGGCTCAAGCCTGTAATCCCAGCACTTTGGGAGGCCAAGATGGGTGGATCACGAGGTCAGGAGATCGAGACCATCCTGGCTAACACGGTGAAACCCCATCTCTACTAAAAAATACAAAAAACTAGCTGGGCGAGGTGGCGGGCGCCTGTAGTCCCAGCTACTCGGGAGGCTGAGGCAGGAGAATGGCCTAAACCCGGGAGGCGGAGCTTGCAGTGAGCTGAGATCCGGCCACTGCACTCCAGCCTGGGCGACAGAGCAAGACTCCATCTCAAAAAAAAAAAAAAAAAAAAAAGTTATTTATGTAAAATATCAGTAAATGACAAACCCTATTTATAACCAGGGCCCAAAAAAGTATGTTACAAATATAAGCCCACGAGGAGAATACAACACACAACGTTTTTCTTGTCTTTTGCTCTGGCTTTGAAACTTGCTAAAATTAGCAGCAGCACATTAGCTGAGAGCAGAAGAATGTTATATGCAAAGGACTATATATCAAAGAGCTAGAATCTGTGTAGCTGAATCATAGCAAGACTTCCAGATTTTGGAGGTTGTTTCTGAAAACTCCCATATACATTAAATCTCATCCCTTCACTGATCTCAGAAAGCTTGATAATAATGATTCCTTCTCTACCTACCTTTCTGCAGTTTTTTGTTTGTTTGTTTGTTTTATTTTGTTTTGTTTTGTTTTTTACCATCAATGCTTACTCTGAAAGCCTGAGATTTGACTCTGCTTGCAGGCAAACAAGTAGCTTGCCATGGTTTTATGGATGATGGGAGAAAACACAAGACTCCTGGGTCAGAGGCAAAGGATTTTATTACTCACAGCAAACAGCACAAGCACCAGCCTATTGACATTGGTTTTTTCCTGAGCCCCAATGCCCACAAAATAATGTGAAAAGGGCCAATTAATACCTGGGGTCATTTCCGGGTGCATTATAGGAACCTTGTGCTTAGGGAAACCAGTTCTTTCATAGTGAGCCGTAACGCCTGCCTGAGCTTTTCTCCAAAGGGAGACATTATCTTGTTGACTGACAGTAAACAAATCTACCCCTTGATGGGAGGAAAACACTGTCTCTATCTTCCAAGCCAATTCTGCATACAAACATTCCTGAAAATATAATTTTGAACAAAGGCAGTCAATGCCTCGGCTTGCAAGATGCATAGGAGTGTGACAGACCCATGAAGAACTGTCCGCCAACACTTAAGTCTTTCTCAGTAGTAAAAATGAAACTCCCCCAGTCCTTTATCCTCTTCAGTCACTGCCCTATCACCATCCTCCACAGCTAAATTTCTCAGAGCTGCCATTTGTTCATCACTCAGTCACTTCTCAGGCAGCTTCATTTTGCCTTTCCTCCTCCTGAGTCTAAGGGACCCTGTGCCTTTCTCATCCAACCTGTTCTCTCAGCAACTTCCACACTGAAGATGACTCCCTTCTTGAACCTCTCTCTTCCCCAGATCCCCTGAAGTCACATGGCTGCATCTTTCTTGTGGACCTCCTTGTTGTCCTTCCTCATCTGTCTGCTGCACCATTGTGTAGCTGGCATTTCTTCCTCTATGTATATTGCTAACCTAAATCTCTCTTTTTAGTTGAATACGTTCAATTGCCTTCTTGGACTCATGGTTGAACAACTTTAACTGATCAAAAATGCAACCCAAAAATTTTCTTCCCCAAATCTACTCTGCTTCCAGCAGTTTTCACCTTTGTAAGCATAATTATCCCTGTAGCTGTGCAAATTAGAAAAAAGGTTTCCCTTCCACAAAACACTTCACTTTCATCTACTGGAAAATTTTCATAATACAGCTGACCCTTGAGAACACAGGCTTGAACCCTGTTGGTCCACTTACACACAAATTTTCTTCAATTTTTTTTTGATAAGTTACACCAAGTGGGCCCGCCTCTCCCGCCTCCCCTCCCATCTCCTCCATCTCTTCTGCCTCTGCCACCCCTGAGCTAGCAAGACCAACCCCTCCCATTTCTCCTCCTCCTCAGCCCACTCAATGTGAAGACAATGAGGATGAAGACCTTTATGATGATCCACTTCCACTTAATGAATAGTAAATGTATTTTCTCTTCCTTATGATTTTCTTTATAACATGTTCTTTTCTCTAGCTTACTTTATTGTAAGAATACACTATGTAATACATATAACATGCAAAATATGTATTATTCGACTGTTTATGTTGCTGGTAAGGCTTTCAGTCAATAGTAAGCTATTAGTAATTACATTTTAGGGGAATCAAAAGTTCTACAAGAATTTTCAACTGGGCAGGAAGTTGATGCACCTAAACCTTGCATTGTTCAACGATTAATTGTATATTAATTTTGCTAGGACAAGACATTATCTTCACCAGCTGGAAAACTGTTGTCATAAAAATAGAAATCAATGCTGTCAGAGGTACAAATGTCCTTTAGAAGCAACACCCTTATTCACTGCACAGCCTCTGCAGCAAACCTGGTCACCTTAGCCCACTGAAATGCAGAAGATTTCTCTGTTAGGAGACACTGTGACATTTATCCAGTCATTGGTTCTGAATGTTTACTCAACAGAATGGAATAATTAACCCCACTATCAGATACTTTCATGTTTTAAAAAAAGGAAAGAAAATAAGAAAAATGGGGCATTGTTAAAATCCTGCCTTGAAAGTTCCCGGAAATGAACAGAAACAGTAGTGTGATATTCTTTTCACTGTGAATTTCACAGCCAAGAGGACAAAAGTTCTTTAAGATGCAGGTTTTTGTTTCTCTCCTTTCCCTATCTATCTCCTTAAAATGTAAATTTTGACACTGCAAACACAAAGCGGACTCTTAAAAGTAAAATAAAAGAGAGAGGGCCTATAATTTTCCAGCTTCAAAAAGCAATAAACAAATTCCTACAACGATGCAGCTGAACAAGTGCTGATTAAAAGGCAACCTCAGAAGAAACAGCAATTTTCAAAACAATTATTAACGCTAGAGACCCATAGATCATTTGATAAATCGTAGTTTAAGTGAAAGCCTTTTTCTGCTTTTCTGCACCCTCTAGTTGTATGTACTTGAGTCTTTAAGAAACATTAAAATATAAATCTCAGTAGAATTTTCTAGCATCTGCATCTCTGTCTCAACTACTGTAAGGGTTAGCTTTACTTATATGGACTATATCAAATAATTCCATTTTTGAAATTTTCTATTGATTCCATTTTGTCGTTGCTTCAGATATTATATTCATACCTCACTCCTTTATGTTTTAATGCATCATTGATTTTTGTCTATATTCATATTAAATATGTAATGCTATTTTATTAACAAAAATGTCATTTAACAATATCGGTATTTTATATTTTAAAACACAACTATCAAATAGAAAACAGTATATATTGTAGCACATCTGTAAAAATTACCAACTTACAATTGGATAGGCTACACTGCAACATTCAGGCTTGCTCTTTGCAGATATAGGACATTACTTAAAACAGTCCAAAAGTATTCACTACCACTACATGTCCATTCTGACAGTGTTGTAGACTGCCTAACTGAAAATCAAGGGAAAAACAACTCAGGAAAATATGGGAGTTTCCAAAATTAAAATCTTGACAATGTACCTGCAAAGAATGTACATACAGTATGAAAGAGAGGAAATAAGCTAAGAATGATGCTGCAATAAGAATCTTGTGATAAATTCAGATTTTTAAAAGAAAGGAATAAAATCTAAACACAAATTAAAGCCATCAAAAGCTTCTAATGAGGACTAACAATACCCAGCTTTAAGACTTACTGTGAAGCTATCATAGTCCAGACAGTGAGGTATTGACCAAAGAACAGACACATAGATCAATGAAATGGAATAAAGAGCCCAGAAATAGACCTATACAAATATTGTCCCCGATCTTTGGCAAAAGAGCAAATGAAATACAGTGGAGAAAAGAGCATCTTTTCAACAAACGGTGCTCGAACAATCAGACATTCGCATGCAAAAAAAAAAAAAAAAAAAAATCTAACACACGCCTTACAGCTTTCATGAGAACTAACTCTAAATGGGTTATAGACTTAAATGTAAAATGAAAAATTATGAAACTCCTATGAGAGAATCGGGTGACCTTGAGTTTGGCAGTGACTTTTGAGTTACAATACAATCCATGAAACACACACACACACACACACACAAAAGCGCAATCCATAAAAAAAGGATAAACTATATTTCATTAAAATGAAAAACTTATTCTCCATAAAAGGCATTAAGAAAATGAAAAAACAAGCCACAGTCCGGGGGAAGGTATTTGCAAAACATATATTTGATAAAATAATTGCACCCAAAATACAGAAAGAACTCTTAAAACTCAACGACAAGAAAAAAAACAATTTTTAAATGGGCAGAAGATCTAAACAGACATCTCACCAAAGAAGATACACAGATGGCAAACAATATATGGAAAGATGCTCAAACTCATATGGTATTAGGGCATTGAAAACTAAAATAACACAGTGCAGTAAAATTAGAAATCAAGACCAATAAAATTGCTAAAAAATCATACAATTTCATGGAAATTCAATAACCTGCTCCTGAATGACTTTTGGGTAAACAATGAAATTAAGGCACAAATCAAGAAATTCTTTGAAACTAATGAGAACAAAAATACAACATATCAAAATCTCTGGGACAAAGCTGAAGCAGTGTTAAGAGGGAAATTTGTAGCACTAAACACCCACATGAAAAAATTAGAAAGATCTCAATTTACCAACCCCATGTCACCACTAAAAGAACCAGAGAACCAAGAGCAAACCAACCCCAAAGCTAGCAGAGAACAAAAAGTAACCGAAATCGGAGCTGAACTGAGGGACATTGAGACATGAAAAGCCATTCAAAAGATCAACAACTCCAGGAGTTAGTTTTTGGAAAATATTAATAAAATGGATAGACAGCTAGCTAGACTAATAAAGAAGAAAAGAGGGAAGATTCAAATACACCCAATCAGAAATGACGAAGAGGATATTACCACTGACCCCACAGAAATAAAAATAGCCATCAGAGAATATTATGAAGATCTCTGTGCACACAAACCAGAAATCTGGAAGAAATTGATAAATTCCTGGACAAAGACACCCTCCCAAGACTGAACCAGAAAGAAACTAAATCTTTGAACAGACCAATAACAAGTTCCAAAATTGAATCAGTCATAAATAGTCTACCGATGAATAACAGCCCAGGACCAGATTCACAGCCGAATTCTACCAGATGTACAAAAAAGAGATGATAGCATTTTTATAGAAACAATTCCAAAAATTGAGAAGGAGGAACTCCCTCCTAACTCATTCTATGAGGCTAGCAACATCCTGAAACCAAAATCTGGCAGAGACACACACAAAAATATATAAAACTTCAGGCCAATATCCTTGATAAACATCGATGGAAAAATCGTCAACAAAATGCTGACAATCCAAATCCAGCAGCACATTCAAAAGCTTATCCACCATGATCAACTTGGTTTTATCCCTGGGATGCAAGGCTGGCTCAACATACACAAATCAATAAACGTGATGCATCACATAAACAGAACTAAAGACAAAAACCACACGATTATCTTAATAGATGCAGAAAAGGCTTTCAACAAAATCAACACCCTTCATATTAAGAAGTTTCAGTAAACTAGGTATTGAAGGAACATATCTCAAAATAATCAGAGCCATCTATGAGAAATCCACAGACATCATACTGAGTGGACCAAAGCTGCAAGCATTCTCCTTGAAAACCAGCACAAGACAAGGATGCCCTCTCTCACCACTCCTATTCAACATAGTATTGAAAGTCCTGGCCATGACAATAGGCAAGGGAAAGAAATAAAGGGCTTCCAAATAGGAAGAGTGGATGTCAAACTATCTCTGTTAGCAGATGACATGATCCTACATCTAGAAAACTTTGGTCTTGGTGCAAAAGCTCCTTCAGCTGATAAACAACTTCAGCAAAGACTCATACAAAATCAACATACAAAAATCACTAGCATTCCCACACACCAACAACAGCCAAGCCCAAAGTCAAATTAGGAATGCAGTCCCATTCACAATTATCACAAAAAGAATAAAGAACCTAGAAATACATCTAACCAGGAAGGTGAAAGATCTCTACAATGAGAACTACAATACACTGCTCAAAGAATTTGGAGGTGACACAAACAAATGGCAAAACATTCCATGTTCATGGATAGAAATAATCAATATGATTAAAATGGCCATACTTCCCAAAGCAATTTATAGATTCAATTAAACTACCAATGACATTCTTCACAGGACTAGAAAAAATATTTTAAAATTTATATAGAACAAAAAAAAGAGCCTGAATAGCCAAGGCAATCCTAAGGAAAAAGAACAAAGCTGGAGTCATCACACTATCTGACTTCAAATTATACTACAGAGCCACAGTAATCAAACAGCATGGTACTGGTGCAAAAACAGACATATAGACCAACAGAATAGAACAGAGAGCTCAGAAATAAGACTGCACACCAGCAGTCATCTGATATTCAACAAAGTTGACAAAAACAAGCAATAGGGAAAGGACTCCTTTTTCAGTAAATGATACTGGGATAACTGGCTAGCCATATACAAAAGATTGAAACTGGCCTCCTTTCTTACACCTTCTGTTATACAAAAATCAACTCAAGATGGATTAAACACTTAGATATAAAACCCCAAACTATAAAAACCTAGACAATACCATTCAGGACACACAGTGTTTCCAGAAGACACTAGCATTTGAGTCAGGAGACTGAATAAAGGAGATCAGCCCTCACCAACATGAGCAGGCATCATCCCATCTGTTGAGGGCCTGAAAAAACCAAAAGAGTGAAGGAAGGGCAACTTCTCTCTCCTTTGGCTGTGACTTCCATTTTCTCCTGCTCTCAGACAGCAGGGTTTATGATTCTCAGGCCTTTGAACTCAAGGACTTACACCAATGGTCCCTGGTTCACAATCCTTCAGACTCTGGCTGAATTGTGTCGCTGGCTTTCCTGGGTCTGCAGCTAGCAGGTGTAGATAGTGGGACTTTTCTGCCCCAATAATTGGCCTGAGCTAATTGCCATGATAAATATCCTCTTACATATATCTATGTATCTCCTTTCGGTTCTGTTTCTCTGGTTAACTTTAACTAATACAACTATGACTTGCATTAGTAATATATTAATATTGATTCATCAGTTGTAACAAATGTATCACACTAATGCAAGATGTTAATAATAGGGGAAATTCCATATGGGAAGGGAAGGGGAGAGATGGAAACTCTATTTTCCATTCAATTTTTCTGTAACCCTTAAGCTGCTCTAAAAAATAAAGTCTATGCCTAGACCATTGTCATGGAGTTTTCCCCTATGTTTTCCTCTAGTTGTTTCCATAGTTTCAGGTCTTACATGTAAATCTTTAACCCATTTTGAGTTAGTCTTTGTGCATGGTAAGAGATAAGGGTTTAATTTCATTCTACTGCACATGGATATACAGTTTGCCCAGCATGATTTATGGAAGAGGGTAACCTCTCCCTATTTCATGCAATTGGCACTTTTGCCAAAAATTAGTTGGCTGTAAACATGCAGATTTATTTCTGGGCTCTCTTCTCTTGCATTCATCTGTTTCTGTTTTTATGCCACTACTATGCTGTTTTAGTTAGCATAGCTTTGTAGTATATTTTGAAGTCAGGTAGTGTAATGATTCTTTGTTTTTTATTTTGTTTGGTTTTTTTGTAGGGGGAGGCGGGGCTTAAACAGCAAGCATTTACTTCTCACAGTTCTGGAGGCTGGGAAATCCAAGATCAAGGTGCTGGCAAATTTGGTGCCTGATGAGAGCCTGCTTCCTGGCTTGCAGATGGCAGTCTTCTCACTGTGTCCTCACAGAGCAGAAAAAGAAGCAGTCTCTCTCATGTCTTGTTACAAGAGCCTTAATCCTATTCAGGAGGACTCCACCCTTATGACCTAATTATCTCCCAAAAGCCCCACCTCCAAATACCATCAAGCTGGGGATTAGGCCTCAACATATGAAGTTAGGGTAAGGATGACACAAGCATTCAGTCCCTAGGAGGGAGCCTGTGAAACAGAAGGACCCAGGTTCCTTAGGATTCTGGCAGATTAACTCTTACTGTGACTTCAGCTAGTATCTCACTTTTGAAACATTTGTTTTCATCTCATAGAGTGGGGACTACAACAGGGACAATCTGGGCTGCAGTGGTCATAAACTTATTCCAGGCAGATTCTCTGTAACCACATTTTTCTCTTTCTTTCTTTAAACCAGTCCTTGCCTGATTATTGGAGAAAAATTCTTTCCTTCCTGTTTGTTTCATTTCATTTCACCTATTGATGACTTTTGAACATGAGAGTAGCATGAATAAAACATTTTAAAGCCCAAACAAAACCCTGTGTTTTGAACTAAAATTAGCTAAAATTAGCAATGACAGCAAACATAACCAAAAAGCCCTGAAGGCGCTTAGAATTCTCTTTAAGGAAGTCTCCATCTGACTCCTCATCCTACTTTCATTGACTCCCCTCTTCCCTAAGCTGAGCCACTTAAATTGACCTGTGGACTTAACCCCTTTTCAGTTCACTGTCTCTGTTCTTTTTGCTCTAGATTGCTTTGGCTATTTGGGTCTTTTGCATTTCCATACAAATTTTAGGACATTTTTTCTATTTCTGTGAATGTCATTGGTATTTTGAGAAGGAGTGCATTGAGTCTGTAAATGTTTTGGGCAGTATGGACAGATATATATATAGAGAGAGAGACATCATGTTGAACACCATAAATATGAACAATTTTTATATTTTAATCTTAAAGAAAAAATAAAGTCAGTGAATTTTTGTAAAACAATAGATTCTAGTGTGCTTATTAGGGCTTGGGGAGGTGACTGAGGGAGGGCAAGACTGGAAAACTGAAATTGAAGGGGAAGAGAAAGGCATTTACATTCGTTAAGCCGCTACCATGGGTCAGGTCCTATGCCAGTCACTTTCCGTGAATTTTTCGTGCGTTGTTCCTAACAACACCGTCCTTAAGGATAGCCATGTTGTCACTGCTGTGAGGTCAAAGTATCTGCCCAAGGTGAGTGGAGGTGGGGCTAGTCTGATTTTGCAGTCTGTATGCTTTCCACCTTACCAGTTGTTATAGACTGGGTTATGTCCAGGGCAACACAATCCATACGTGGAAGCCCTAACACCTAATGTTACTGTATTTGTAGATAGGGCCCTTAAGGAGGTAGTTAAGGTTAAACAAGGCATAAGGGTGGCGCCCTACTCCAATAGGACTGGTGTCCTCATAAGAAGAGGAAGAGACCTCAGGGACGGTTGGGCACAGAGGAAAAGCCATGTGAGGACAGACAAGGCAGCATCTGCAAGGCAACGAGAGAGGCCTCAGGAGAAACTGCAGTCACCTTGATCCTGGACTTCCAGCCTCCAGAACTGTGAGAGAATAAATATCTGTTGTTTAAGGCCCCCAGTCCGTGGCATTCTGTTATGGCAACCCTAGCAGATGGGGACTCCTGTAGATCCCATGCCATGCTTTATGGAGCCTGGGGGGCTTTGTGAGAGTCTATTCAGGGATCATCTTAGAAGGGCAGAGAAGAGAAGCCTGTGCCCCTCCCCTGCCTTCACCTCCTCTCCAGAAACATCAGTCCTGCTCATTTCCTTTTTGTTTCTTTACTCTCTGCTCTAAGATTTCTCTTGGCCAAGCTTGAAGATCAGTGGCCAAAACCACCCTTCCACAAAATCGGAAGAGCCCTGGGATGCTGATTGCGACCCCAGTACTGTGAGAATGATGTAGGACATCTATCAACTTACATGGGCATACAAACCTGAGAAGACTGTTCATCCTTGCTGGTCATGTAGTCTCTATAAAAAGCTCCTCTCTTGGGTGGCCTGCTGTGCTCATGCTGTCTGCTTCTGCTTACTGGATGTGACCAGCCACTCACTCTGTGGGTGTCTTCAAGGGTTGGGTTGTGTTGTGGGCATGTTCATAGGGCTCCATACTCAATTCAGCATATTTCTACATGGTGAATGTGCCTTTTTATCCTTTTCTGATTCTGATTCCCCTTGAAAGGTCCCAAATGTTGCCCTCTGGGTCTCTGAAGCCAGAGCTTAAAGATAGACCCCTCTTGTCCCCTCAGCATGTGCCAGTGGGACCCAAGCTGGATGTCCCCACCTGCTGCAGGGCCCTGGCCCTTCTTCTCCACTGTGCTGTGTGCCCCAGACAGCTGACCCAAATGGTAACATCAGTGGGTCGTCACCTTCCAGGCTGGTTCTGCCACCGGAGGTGCTGGCAGACATCAGAGGGAGCAAGCAAGTAGAGGATGCTTGATGTATTTGTTCTCCACATGTGTCTCTCTCCAGCATTCTCCCCTGAAGGCCACAGCTCCTGCCAGGCAGTCCTCTTCATAGAGCTACACACTCAAGGCTGGGAGCCTTCATCTTGCTCCTCCAAGGTTGTCGAGAGCTTTGGGGAACCACATTAGTGCTCATTAGTTTCTTTTTCCTTTTTCAAAAGTTGTGGTAGAATTCCCATAACATAAAATTTATCATCACAATCATTTTTAAGTGCACAGTCAGTAGGGCCACATACATTCACATCGCTGTGCAACCAATCTCCAGAACTCTTTTCATCTTGCAAAGCTAAAGCTCTGTACCTGGTAAATCACTCCCCACTCCCCTCTCCCCACCACCCCCCAGCAACCACTATCCTACGTTCTGTCTTTATGAAGTTGTCTGCTTGGGGACCTCATATAAGTGGAATCATACAGAATCTTTCCCTTTGTGACTAGCTTTCACTTAGCACAGTATCCTCAAGGCTCATCCATATTGCAGCATGCATCAGAATTTACTTCCTTTTTTAAGGCTGAATAACATTCCACTGTATGGATAGACCCCTTTTTGTTTATCCCATCTATTGATGACAGGAGATGCTTCCAACTTTTGGCAACTATGAATGACAACTTGTTGACTTCTAAAATTCTCCCATTATCTCTGACAGTAAATCTACATTAAACTCTCCTCAGTTACCCAGTGAGTGAGGCATCTGTTTTCCACTAGGACCCTGATGGACACAGAAGCCATGTTACCACATCAGCCTGCCTGACTGCCCAGCCAAGAAAGTGGACTCAGCAAGAGAGAGCTTAGAGGATACAAGGAAGTTACAATTCAGAAAGACTTCAACAGTCCGAATGACATCTCCAAATCAACAAGATGAAATCTGATACAAATAAAACTCTAGCTTTAGTTTAGAAAATTACACATTGACTACTCAGCAGCACTTCACTTTAAAAAAGAGACAAAAAATTGGGAATTGTTCCAGAGCAATGGGTCTCATCAGGGAATGTCTTCAGGGGATGTTTGGAACATTTATGGTTGTCACAACTAGGGAATCCTCTTGGAGTTCAGTGGTTAGAGACCGGGCATGATGCTAAACATTCTACAATGCACAGGACAGTCCCCACAACAAATATTAGTCAGCTCCAGAAGTCTGACTGCTATTGTTGAGAGGCACCACCCTAACCTATGGGAAAAAATGCATAACTAAGAAGGAGGAAGCTTTTAACTCAATGTTGAGCACCAACTTTCTACTTCTATAGATGCCAGCAAGGGGAAAAACTGTGTCATAAAGGCATGCTTGAGCAGGATGCAGAAGCAGTGACCTGCAATTAGGGCTGTGGCACGGAGGCACTGGGCTGGTCAAGGTCTGAGTAGAACCGCTGCTCTCTTCCAAACTTCGGATATCTCCTTGCTTTTTAATTGGTCAGCTGCTTGTGTCAGTAATTGTTCTCAAAGCCTTAAGAATAGACAGATTTTTTTTTTTTTTTGGAAACATCTTAACTCTAAAAATTTTCAAACCTACAGCAAAGTTGAAAGTATTTTACATTAAGCACTTATATAACTACAACATAGATTCTACTGAAACTGCCTTTGCAAAAATATGACAGTGAGAGAAATCGAGCATGGCTGACTAAGTCTTGCTTCTAGTCTCACAGGCTGGCTGTCTTCACTCCTGGGTGTGGGCCAAGCTAATCATGGAGAGAATTTAGTTTATCATTTAATTAAGCAAGGATGATAATAGTTCTTCCCTAAAATCAATCCCCTTCTTGTTCGGGGACTGAAACTATCTTTGTAAGATCAATAAAAGAGCACAAGATTAGGATTACGTGAGGGCCATGAATTCTGCTAAAATGACCCCCTTACTGCTCAGGAATCATGTGGTCTCAGGTCACGAGACTTGTGACTTTTCCAGTTGCTCTTGTAGATATTATCACCACTGTAGAACCTGAGATTTTAAGATGTTTTTCAGACTTTTCTATTCTGGAAACCAATTGACTTCACCCAGAACCATGGCTCATGACTCAACCAGTCCTGTGGCACCAGCCCAGAGGCAAATTCAGAACATGAGGACCATTTTCCACACCATTATGAGTCCATTCTCAACCTATCAGCAGCACCCATTCCCTAGCCCCCTGCCCACCAAATAATCCATAAAAATCCTAGCTTCTGAGTTCTCAGGGAGGCTGATTACAGTAATAATAAATGTCTGCCCTTCCACTTGACCAGCCTTGTGTTAATTAAACTCTTTCTTTACTCCAATAATGCTGTCTCAGTGAATTGGGTTTATCTGTGCAGTGGGCAAGAAGAACCTGTCCAACAATTATACTACCATTCAGATATTTTTTAAAAAGAGTTTTATGGCCGGGCACGGTGGCTCAAGCCTGTAATCCCAGCACTTTGAGAGAACGAGACGGGCAGATCACGAAATCAGGAGATCGAGACCATCCTGGCTAACACAGTGAAACCCCGTCTCTACTAAAAAAATACAAAAAAACACTAGCCGGGCGTGGTGGCGGCGCCTGTAGTCCCAGCTACTCGGGAGGCTGAGGCGGGAGAATGGCCTGAACCCGGGAGGCAGAGCTTGCAGTGAGCTGAGATCCGGCCACTGCGCTCCAGTCTGGGCGACAGAGCGAGACTCCGTCTCAAAAAAAAAAGAGTTTTTCTTCCCTTTTTTCACATTTTCTGCTGAAAAAAAAAGAAATGTCAATAACTTGTAAATAATTTAGTTGCTCATGTTTTTTTAAAGGTAATGGAATATAATGATTATTCTTGACACGAAAATTTTACTCAGATGATACATTTGACATAATTGGGCCTATAAAACTCAATTTGTGAATTTTTAAGATGCCATTTTTGAGGACATGGATTGACTCTTCATTCTTTTATGAAATCATCAGAGGTAGATATGTCAAACACAAAAGTAGCTTTATTAATACACATCCAAACTACAGCTCCTTATCTAAACAGAAACCCAGGAACCAGCAAATTCCAGTTTGATGCTTAAAAAGTCACCAACCCCTATTGTCAGTGAAGTCAAGTTTTGATAATAACCAAAACTACAATGAGTCAGTAGCATTTTATCTTTGTTATTTAGCATTTTTGTAACATTTTATGTTTTTGAAGTGAATATAATCACCATTTCTCCTAGTCATTCAAGAGACTGATCTACCTGCATATTTTCTCTGGTATGTAAGAACCACTGTAACTGTTCATTTCAAACCCTAGCACATATTCTGAAAGCATTTTTAGTTCTTTTCTCCAAAAGGAAGTTTACCTTAAGAAAACTTACTTTGAAATGAAAAGAATTCCAAAAGGAAGTTACATATATATACACACCCTGGGCTATTTGGAGGTTTGTACAGATTAATTGAAATGCAGCCCCATCCTGTAGGATCCATTTGGTTTGGTTTCACATACATATATTGTAGAAGCAATTCTTACATTGGGCTTTTCTTCTTCTTCTTTTTAGACCCAAATTATTCTAATCATTAGGAATATTGAACATTCGTATCCAAAGAGAAATTTGTTTTAGCCAAACTTCTCTTCTTTCCTGCACGTCCTCCCTCCTCACTACCCTCTACTATTGTATCACATAGCCACTTAACTCACTGATTTTAAAAACATTGAAAAAAGCAAACATAAACAAGAATGTCAACTCCAAGAGGATGGCTCAAGGGAGTTAATGGCTCAAAGTCAAGTTCATCTTACTGAATGATGCAAAGGTTAAGGCTTTCAAGACTTGGTAAATGAGAGGGAAGTGTCACATGAAAGAACTATTGAAGAGCTCTTCTTGAAGAAGCAGAGGCCAACTGTAACAATCATCACAGTTGACAAAAGCAGCTGAAAGAAAGAGCAGAGGAATTTCCTTACTTTCTTGAGCTCCAGCTCCACAGAATAAATCAGGTTTCCTGAGAAGACTCAGTCATATCATTTGATGTGCACCAACTACTATAATCTGAAAGCAATTTAATGAAAATATGTGAAGACTTATTGATAGGTTAATTGTATCCTACAGCCAAAAAAAACTACCTTAAAAAGCCCGAAAAAAATAACCAAAATCAAATTATTCGTTTTTTCTGTGATTAGAAAGAAGAGGGATGCTAGGAGGACACAGCTTATGCTGGTACCCACTTGAAGAAGACTTACCCTAGAGGGAACAACTCAGAATTTCATCATGCCTCTATATGAATCTGCTGCTTCTCAGGCAGCTTCTTATTGTAACTAATGGATGATCTGAGTTAGCATGAGTGGAAAACACATTGGCCCATCATGAATCATTTGTACACTTAAAGTAATTTGCATTAGAGAGCACCTCACTCCTTCTGATTTGCTCTTACATCTTTACTAGACTTTTTAAAGCTCTACATAACCTATAGATATTTCAGAAGCCACTTCATTCTTCTCGTCAGATGGTATACTATTTTTCCACCTTAATGTGGCTATTTATAGCTAGGCTTAAAGACTGGGTGAATTTTAATATGTATTGAATGTGTATACGTGCACAGGTGTGTGCATAACACACATGGAGCTGCAAGTACTTTCCATGGTGAACTGAATTTGAATTTGCTGGTCTGCTTTGGGGTGCATTGCTTCTAATTCTTACATTAACATTGATTGTCTATTTCAGGAATTTCTATTTTTAAATTTTCTTGGAAAAAGTCAACACAAATGACATTTAACTGGGGTGTTTGTACATTGACATATAAAATTTTATGTGAGATGACAGAAGAAAACACTATATGGAAATTAAGCAGTGGAATTGTGTAATACAGTGAAGAACTGTATGTATCAAATTGAATCCTGTCACATAAATTATCATATTTCCAATTTCAACTCTAAAGTCTATTTGAACTTGCTCCATCTACAATGTGGAGATAAAATACATGTAGACAATAACTTAGACTCAGACAGTAATGCAAAGGTACAATGATCTCAACATTGAGTTAGCCTAGAGTTTTATTGTGTTTGATTTCTTCTGTGGCTGTTTTATAGAGAACATGTATGTATTTTTTTAAATAAAGTGCACATTAAAAATATTCCAAATACTGGCCGGGCACGGTGGCTCACGCCTGTAATCCCAGCACTTTGGGAGGCTGAGGCGGGTGGATCATGAGGTCAGGAGATCAAGACCATCCTAGCTAACATGGTGAAACCCTGTCTCTACTAAAAATACAAAAAAAAAAGCCAGGTGTGGTGGCAGGCACCTGTAGTACCAGCTACTCCAAAGGCTAAGGCAGCAGAATGGCATGAACCCAGGAGGTGGAGTTTGCAGTGAGCCGAGATCGCACCACTGCACTCCAGCCTGGGCAACAGAGCAAGACTCCATCTAAAAAAAATTGCCAAATACTAAGATTATACGTGTTTGCCAACTATCCCATCTCGCAATGTCGAATACAGGATTGAAAACACAAAATTTCAGTTCTAAATAGAAGGCCAGTGCAAGTTGTTGTCTAATGTGTATTCCACCCAACAGATGATCCAGTCACTCAGAGAGGCACTGGTCTCTTTTCTGGCCATGCCTAGTACTAATGTGATTCATCATGAGGATGTTAGTCTGCTAGGAACCACAGGGAATGGCAAAGGCTTCAGATGTGCGATATCTGTGAAAGACTAAGCTAATTAGAACTCATCTACAACAACCTACAACTAGGGACTCTGGAACACAGCATTGCAATGCCAAACCATGCAGTCTTCCACAAGTGAAAAAAATTAAGAAATGTGAATTGCATTTAAGGCATTTTGCCTCTTACCTTGATTTGTGTCATGGAGTCTATGTTGCTACTGCTGTTGTAGATCTTAATTGATTTTCAAAAGATTCCTGCGGAGTGCATTTCCCAAAAGAGTTCTTTTTTCCTACTGTCAGTAGCTTATAGTCTTCATTTTCATGTTTATTTTTAAATTACAAGAGTAGTTTTTTTTTTTTTTTTCCAATTTTACAGGGTGTACATTTGTACAGGGTGACATCAGCTTCCCTTGCAGGGCTCAGATAAACCAAGAGTGACCCTATTCAGGGTGGGTAGAAGATCTCAAGATCTCAGAGGAATAGAGGGCTGCCATCTAAGGGAGCTCAGGCAGAAAGATGATGGAAGCTGGTGTGTGGACTGCAGGGCACAGCTGGGAAAGTGCTGCTGTGTCTCACATCATAAGTACAAGGAAAGCCCAAGCAGGAGAAAATTCTGCCAAAAACAAGGAGAAAGGATGAGAATAGGAGGATTGGTGATTCCCAGCCAGAAAGTGCTGACACTTCTCTCTTACGTGCTGCCTGGTATGGAATGCAGTTGCTTGGCAGCTCCTTAAAGGGTGCCACAGGAAGAGCAGAGGATTGATCATCCCATCCCTCAATAAGGGAGGATTTGTACCACAGCTACTCTTGTAAAGGGTTCCAAATGACTCTCCATTAGGGTGACTGAACAATGGGAAAGTTTTCAGAATCAAACTCGAGTCACTAATGTTAAGGTAACCCTGACAAACAGAACCAGAGAATGCCATGAAGAGAAGGTCTCACACTGGCATGCCTGATAACAAAAAAGACTCTGCAAAAACTACAACTTTGCTCAAAGACCATCACAACCTTATACACAAATCTTCTGCAAGTACTTCCCAGCAGCTTCCCGTCCAACCAAGGACTGGCACCGCCCTTGTTACTAATCTTTGTAGCCAAGAATAATTATTTCAAAACGGTTATGTAGTCCTCCTCATGTTTTAAAAAACTTTGTCTTCCTTTACCCCCCTGAATATGCACATAGTTATTATGGTATGTGTAATCCTATTGCAGTGCTGTATTACCAAATATCTTCTGTTTAAGATAATCTCTTTCTGCTTGTTTTTTAGGTTGACAACAACGTGGTAGAGGTGTGGGCTCACTGCAACCTTTCAGATGTCCCTCCTTGACCTTCTCTGGAAACATGTCTATTGAATCTATCACGCTGGATCCCAGAGGATAAGTCTTTGTTTCCAACATGTGCACTGTGGCCCTATAAACCAGGAGAATATCTCAGGAGTGTCCCAAAGTTGTTAGCATCAAGTGGAAACCAGTGAAGACTAGATAAAGAACAAGACGTAAGAGCAGAGGTGAAGCTGGGCTAACTGTTAGCCACCAGGTCCTTGTCCCATCCTTCCTAATCTTAGAGACTTGGACCCAGTTGCACCAGGGCAATTATGTCCTGCCACACAAAGTGTCACACAGTTGCAGCTGTGACTTTGTACAGGACCAAGTCCACATAGGGGAGTGAGGTGACACTTTTGGGCAAAAGACATGCTGATCTGTACAGTGATGTTGGCATGGTCTTCTCTAATCCTGCGTAGAGGATTGTCTCATGTGTCAATATGACTTTCCAACACACTTTTTGCCCATCCATGGATGGTGTCCTCCTTCACTCTTGGAAAATTAAGGTCCAGCACCTCGCTTGGTGAATTGAGTACTGAAATGGTCATATGAGCTAATCATCACAGGCAGGGGAGGTATCATGAAAGGCAGCACCAGAAGGGAGCTGCACACACGCAGAGACATGTTCCCAAGGCCCAGACACACTGCCACCATGCACAATGGCACTTCCAGCCTAGCCCTGGCTTTGCAATCTCTGTGATTCCAGTGCCCAGTCCCTTGTCTGGCTCATGAAATGGTTTCAACAATATAGGTCTGTCTGAGGAATTGTTGAATCTTATTTATCACTTGATGCATCGTTTTCTGAGGAGGACACCTCCCCAAAATTTCAAAAGGCAAAGATAAAATGTTTGTGATGTCTCTAAACCACCATGTAAGAAGATGATGAGACATATTACAGAGAAGTTTGGACTTCAGGCCTCAACTTGCCTTCCCTAATCATCTCCAAGGAACCTGTCATGCTCCTCCTGAAAATGATCACCCCAACTGTTCAATTTGGAAAGAATTGCACCTTTCCATGCTGAATTTTCCTTTGTTGCAAGACCATATGTAATCTTTCTTATCCTTTTCCCATCAAATAAAAATCTACAAATTTTAAAATGAGCTCAATTTGTGTTTCAAGTTGCTCTCCATGAACTCTGAATCAACTTGCTGAATTAAGAGGAGAAAAAGAGTATTTCCACCAGTTTGTGCTCTGCCATTTTATGGGTACCAATTTCCAGAGGGATCATCCCTTTGTATCCATTCAACATTAAGCTTACTTACAACGAGTCACCAAAACACTCATGGAAAACGCATATCATGAAAAAATTATGCATGGATTTCAATTTCTGGCACCAATGCATACTTGTGCTAACTTGTTATGACATGTCTGATGTGGATCAGTTTGAAAAAAAGCCCATAACAAAGCAACATGAATTCTGCTAAAATTGAAGGAAGAATAAGCATAAAATTTACAGTGAACCTTCAGAGGAAGAATGGTGAAACATTGGTGCTTTATTTATGGGGATAATGACCCAAAGAAATCAGCAATTTACAAATGGATAACTTGCTTTAAGAAGGGATACGGCAATGTTGAAGATGAAGCCCACACCAGCAGACCATCCACATACATTTTCAAGGAGAAAAATCATCTTGTTTATGCCCTAATTGAAGAGGACTGACGATTAACACCACAGATAATAACCAACATCATGAACATCTCAACTGGTTTCAGTTACACAATTCTGACTGAAAAATTAAAGTTAAGCAAACTTTCCACTCAATGAGTTCCAAAACCATTGCACCCAGATCAGCTTCAGACAGGAGTAGGGCTTGCAATGGAAAATTTAAATGGGATAGATATCCTAAAGGATGTCTTCAAATAATTGTAACAGGAGATGGAATGTGGCTTTACCAGTATGAAAAAAGCACACAATCAAAGCAATGGCTACCAAGAGGTGGGAGTGGTCCAGTTAAAGCAACAGTGAACTAGTCAAGAGCAGAGATCATGGCAACGTTTTTGGGGGATGCTCAAGGCATTTTGCTCATTGACTTTCTGGAGGGCTAAAGAATGATGACATCTGCGTATTATGAGAGTGTTTTGAGAAAGTTAGCTGAAACTTTAGCAGAGAAACACCCAGGAAAGCTTCACCAGAGAGTCCTCCACCACCACGGCAATGTTCCTCCTCCTTCCTCTCATCAAACAAGGGCAATTTTATGAGAGTTTTGATGGGAAATCAGTAGGCAACTACTGCACAGTCCTGATTTGGCTCCTCCTGATTTCTTTTGTTTCCCGATCTTAAAAGAATCTTTAAAGAGATCCCATTTTTCTTCACTTAAAAATGTAAAAATAGACTGCATTGACATGGTTAAATTCCCAGGACTTTTGTTTGCTTAGGGATGGACTACATGGCTGGTGTTGTACCTTATGAAAATGTCTTGAACTTGATGGCACTTACGTGAAGAAATAAAGTTTTTTTTTTTATTTTTATCTTTTAATTTTTCCACAAACTTTTTGAAGTCCCCTCATATCTCAAAACCATGGTTGAGAACATAAGAAACTAAACTAAGAATAAATACATAATCACTACATCAAAAATAGTGAGAAACTAGAGTTAGTTCTCGGAGGGGGAAAAAAGTCATATGTCCATGTGTATTACATATAAAAGAAAGCAAATACTGTAGTCTTGGGAAAGGTATATATTCCTAGTCTGCATAAAAATATAATTTTGTTGAAGAAATGAGACTAGAGAGTGAGGCATTGCTGTGAAATATCTACTCCATAAATATCAGTTATTCATCAGAGTAACAATAACACTGGACATTTAATTTATTTTTTAATTGCAATAGTTTGGAGGAACAGGTGGATTTTGATTACACAGATAAGTTCTTTAGAGGTGATTTATGAGACTCTGGTATACCCATCAACTGATCAGTGTACACTGTACCCAGTGTATAGTTTTTTATCCATCATCCCCTTCCTACCCTTCTCCCTGAGTCCCCAAAGTCCATTACGTTATTCTTATGACTTTGCATCCTCACAGTTTAGCTCCCACTTATGTGAGAAAATATGATTGAATATTTAATTTCATAAAAATAAACTGATGTTAGATTTGAATTAATGGAAAATTCAATGTGGATCACCTTGAGAGACCTCATGTCAGAGAAGGAGGACCCAACAACTCAGCTACACCTCTAAAGACTGAGGTTCCTCAACCTTTAGGAAAGAGGATGAGGAGGAAGATTGGGTCACCCTCAGAGGTATCTGCAAAGAGCAGAAATGAGAAAATAAAGCAGGATTCCCTTTAAGAAATATTTCAAATACCAATTGAAACAGTTAATACCCTCTTTAAAGTCTAAAGAGTCTGAGTATGTGAAGTGAAATATTCGTTACTTTTTGGAATTTATTTAGTGCAAAATTTAATTAGTTAATATATTTAATAATAAAATACAGAAAACCAATATTCCTTGAGAATTTCAACATCGATTACAAATTTGAATCATTATATGTCCAAAAACATTTTAAATAATAACAAATTTAGCAAGCCATATTTATTTCAATGGTTCAAATACCTGAAGCATCAGAAAAATAAAAATGTAATGGCCACAAAATACATTTATTCAGATATATTCAAAACTATTCTAAACTATCAACACCATGGATTTACTTCATTTCTTTTTTACTTCTATACTGTGTTTATATGTTCCAAGTGTTATTGGTATGCTTATTCTAATATCTTTGCAAGAGTTAGGTAATAATATTTTGATTCCTTCCTGGAACTGCAGAAATCTTGCTAGACTCCAGAGAAAGAGAATTCTTTCTTAGGGCAACTGTCTTCTATTCAGTGAGCTGAGATACCCAGCTACTCGACATGATTTCTTCTCCCAAGGGAATTCCAACTGGAGCAAAAAAGCATCAACTTGCATTTCCCTTTTGTAATTAAATTGCAGTTAGACTTCTTTTATTGTGATAAGAATATTTAGTATGCGATCTACCCACTTACAACATTTCCAAGTGCACAATACAGTATTATTAGCTATAGGCACACAGTGTTGTACAGCAGATCTTTCGACCTTATTCATCCATCTTGCATAGCTCAAATGTTAGGCTTGTTGAATAGCAGGGGAAATGGGGGGTGCTATTCAATAAGACTTTTAAATTCTAGACCTTGTACTTAGGTTTTAGGTTTTGGGTTTTGTTTTAACCAGTATTAGTCATACTCCCCACTGTAGTGGATAGAATAGAGGTCCCCCCCCCAAAAGATATGTCCCTGGAAGCTGTGAATATGAACTTATTTGGGAAAGGAGTCTTGGCAGACATAATTAAGTTAAGGATCTTCAGATGAAGATAATCCTGAGTTTTTCAGGTGGGCCCTAAATGCCACAAGAAACACTCACAGAAGATTTGACCAAAAAAAAAAAAAAAAAGAAAAAAGAAAGAAAAAAGAAAGAGGCAGTGTGAACATGCCACAGAGGCAGAGACTGGAGCGACGCAGCCACAGACAAGGATCACCAGCAGCGGCCAGAAGTGGATTTGGAAATTCCCCAGAGCCTTCAAAAGCAACGAGGCCCCACTGACACCTGGAATTCAGACTTTTGGCCTCAAGAACTAGAGAGAATGAATTTATGTTGTTTTGCGCCACTGAGTGTGTTTTAAATTTGTTACAGCAACCACAGGAAGGTAATCTGTCTCCAAGCAGTAATATTAAAATATGACTTGGCCTGCGTTACATAGTTCAGAGTCCATGCTTTGGGATGTATTGCTAGGTATAGTCTGTACGAATTATTAAACACATACTAAATCATAATTAGTACAGCCATATAAATATTGAATTTCCTGGAAGAAGAACTGAGTCTACATACTCACTTTTCCTCCTTAGGATATTTAAGTAATTCTTCCATTTGGAATACATGGCCTATCTCTATTTGCAGGTGACCACAACTTAGCTAATCCTTCCTGTTTGAGATTTCAGTATCTACCTTTTCTGAGATTCTCCAGTTTGCTTACAGTTCTTTTGGTGTGTTCTTATGTAAGTGGACAGAAGCAAGTATATATTTGCTCTTTAAAACTAGACTTTACAATTAATGGAAGAAATACCTACATATTTTAACATCACCTACTTATTCAAATCTGTAAAGTAATGAAAGCCATTTCACTATTTTCATCCTCCTTTTGTGTTACAATTACCTGTCTGTGTTTTTCTTTTTTTTTTTGAGACGGAGTCTCGCTCTGCCGCCCAGGCTGGAGTGCAATGGCCGGATCTCGGCTCACTGCAAGCTCCGCCTCCCGGGTTCACGCCATTCTCCTGCCTCAGCCTCCCGAGTAGCTGGGACTACAGGCGCCCGCCACCGCACCCGGCTAGTTTTTTGTATTTTTTAGTAGAGACGGGGTTTCACCGTGTTAGCCAGGATGGTCTCGATCTCCTGACCTCGTGATCCGCCCGTCTCGGCCTCCCAAAGTGCTGGGATTACAGGCTTGAGCCACCGCGCCCGGCCCTGTCTGTGTTTTTCTTAATGACTTTTCTCTTTGGGGTATCTTCATGAATTCATAGCTTTAAGGACACTTTATCTTCATTCATCATAACTCTATCTATATTTGAGACCCAAATGATTATAGCCATACTTACATTTGATATTTATATTATATAAAACATAAATATATTAAAGACTAAATATATAAAATACGATATTTAATTATATTTGATAAAAAAGATCACACCATAATTCTATTTGAGGCTCAAATGATTACAACTTGGCCAGTGGGTATCTCTTTAAGTTGTCTTTCAGCTGTTCTCTTTGTTCTTTCAGCACAACCCTTTGCTTTTTGGCCACTAAATTTTCCAGATCCATCCTGATTTTACCCTGCTACAGGTATGGAATCAGCCACCCTACAATGATTCTTGGTTCCTTTTGTGGGGAACAGACTAGACACTGAAGTCTAGGCGTTGGAGGAGTAGGTGATGGGAAGCACCCTCCTATTACTTTGGCACTATGTTTAGTAAAGACAGAGCTGGGAAACATAGAACTTGTTAAAAATCCCACATGCACTTGGTTTTCCATAGTTCTGCTCCCTCTCCACCTGTCCTCTGCATCCATCCTCTCCCCTTCTCTGTTCTACTGAGTGCCCCCGGAGGCTGAGTGCTGGAGTGGCCATCACTAGGGTGCCCTTACCCTTGGGCTTCAGCTAGATTTGGCAAACAGTAGGGACCAACAGGAGGTCGGCGAGCAGGAAGGGAAGGAGGCTAGAGTGTACTTCTCCTCACTCACCTCACTACAACTTCACACGGCCCTCTGGGCAGAGCTGCACCCTCATTTTTACTGCTCCCTTTAGGTGGCCTCTCCTCCATAAATCCAGTGAGATCCTCTTGTCAGCTGCCCTTCAGACGCTAGGGTGGGAAGAGCTTCCTGCTGGGAGAGCCTCTCCTCACCCTTTATAGATGACTTGGACTTGCTCAGACCTCTCTCTTTAGTTAAACCTTCCGAGTGGTGGTTGGCTTTTTGTTTGTTTGTTTGTTTCTGTTGACCTGGCGACTAAGACTCCAACATAACACATTACGTTTTCCTATATACTAATTTTCTAACAGTTAATAGTTTCATCAACTGGTAAAATTTATTCCTACATTGACAGAAGCCTTGTTTTCATTCTTTATTCCATAGTGAGGCTTAAAATTTATTCAAAGAAATGCTACTGTGAAGTTAGCCTATGCAAACAGAGAGAACAAATTGGGCCAATTAGTGACCAGCTAAATTGGCACCATGTCAAGCAGTTTCTCTAAGACTAGGTGGACCTTGAGGGTCTTTTGCACATCCTGAAAAGCAGCTCTCTGTAGTTTTATTATGTGTAATAAAAGAGTTTTACTATATACAATAAAACAAAGGGAATTTCCTGTCAGTTCCTGTCGGGCTGCCTTTCTAGTGATCAAACTGACCAATGACCCAGGAACAGCAGAGATACCTAAAATGCGGGGTGTCTGAGAATAAAAAAAAAAAAAAAGTCTCTTCACATTGAAATGGGAAGCTGAATTTTTTAAATAAATCTTTATTTTTAGAAATAAAGTAACTTCACTAGAAACTTCAGTTTTTTAAGTTACAGATTTGCAGAAAAAATATAAAGATAGTGCAGAGATACTCATGTATCCCACACTTAATTTTCTCTATTATTAACACTTCACATTAGTATGGTACATTTACTTCAATTAATCAACATGACACATTATTATTAATTATGGTCCATAATTTATTCTGATTTCCTTCATTTTTACCCAACATCCTGTCTCTCTTCCAGCACCCTGTGCAGAACATGTGACATTTAGTAGTCATGCCTCATTAGGCGTCTTCTAGACTGTGGCAGTCTCTCAGAGTCTTCTTGCTCTGATGACCTTGGCAGTTCTGAGGAGGATAGGTTAGATATTTTGTAGATTGGGATTTGTCTGATTTTGTGTGTGTGTGTGTGTGATTAGACCATTCCAGGTTTCTGGAAGAAAAACCACAGAAGCAAAGTATCCTTTTCATCACATTGTATCAAGGTACACTCTGCCAGCATCACAACACAGCTGCTGCTGACCTTGATTGTCTGACTGAGATAGTTTTTCAGAAGGAAGTCACCATGAGCATAAGGGTGGGAGTTGTGGTTGTGTTATACCTGTTTGAGGGCAGACTATCTGCATGAATTACCGGAAGTCCTCTGCATGGGAGATGTGGCTCTTCTCCCCCATTTACTTATTTAGCAAATAATTGATTTATATTAGTATGAACTCACAGATATTTATAATTTGGGTTGTAGTTTGGTGCTGCTTTATTTTGTTGCTCAAGTTTCAGCATTAACCACTGGAAGTTCTTACAGTTGGCTCCTGAGTCCCTTTGACGTATACCCATCTCTCCTGCGCCTTCCTCCCTTTTTTTAGCATTTCCTTCTTTTCTGGCACTAAAAGACGCTCCAGCCTTATGTATTTCTTGCTCCAGTCCTAGAATCAGTCATTCTCCAAGGTGGGAGGCTAGATTTTACAAAGTAACATTTAACATAAATAAACTTGAGTTCCTTCTGCGTTCCTCCCCTCAGCATCTAAATCTCCATCCCAGCCAGGAGGGGCTGCAACACAGAGAAAAAGATCAAAGGAATCAAAGCATCACCCCCAATACATACGCACACAAAAGGTCAGAATAGGCACTACTTTCTTAGCCACTTACCTCCAAGAGTTTTTGAGTGTTCTTTGGATAAAATGTGTTAAAAATGTATATATGTTATTTATTATTTGTATAGACAATAATAAGTAAAAACCCACAGTTAGAATTGAAAATATCAGTCTGAACTTCTTACTTACATTTAAATATATGTGTGTGTGTGTGTGAGTATGTGTGTGTGTGAAACTATACACATACACACATATATTTCCTAGTTCTATACACCGAAGAGTCCTAGAAACCAAGACAAACCCAGTAGTGTTGACATCTCGGATTGTAGACTTCAAATAACATTTCTTGCAATGGAAAGTAGGCTCCTTGAGAAATGCCTGGTTCCAATGTTCAAGAAAAACCTGGAAGATCTCTTTATGCCGGAAAGCAAGGAACCTGTCAAGACTACTAGTATCTTATCAGAAGGACTGAGGAACTAACTTGAATAGCTTCCCACTAGCAGAAAATGAAGCAAGTTGAATATTAAAATGAAGAAAGTTGAATATTAAAAAAGATAATACTTGCAATGCATTAAAAGACATTACATATAATTTAATGCAGGGGTTTATAGTTATACTAAAAAAAGAAAAATTCAGCTCATTAATCAACCTTGGATACATGCAGAGAGCCAACTAATTTTTTAGGACTAATTTTTTAGGACTGATTTTTTAAAAATTAGGGAGAAGAAATTAGGGGAAAAATTAGGGAGCAATTATCAGGCCTTCCCTATAAAATCTGTTTATTGGAATATCCAAATAATGAAAGAAAAGTGTCTTTCTGGAATTACCTCATGAGTAAATAACTGAGGTGAGATAGACTATCCATTTGCAATACTAATGAATTAAAGGATCTAGGCAAAGAATTTCAATGGTTGATAAGCATCACCAAAAAAAGAGACAATTAGATATTACCTGCCTCTTGATGGAAGGACACCATTGCAAAGCAGCATGGTCAAGAAAAAGAACAAAATCAAGACTGAGTCTGATCAAACGTCTCTCTATCAACCTATAGGAGCAGGGAACAGAGGAATGTGTTTAAATTCCATGGGGATAAAATAAACAAAATCCAGACTGTGCAAAAACCTACAGCCTACCCAGTTTCTTCAACAGAAAAAAAAATGGTGTAGAGGAATTTAAGACAGAGTGGCAATCAAAAGGTGGGCTTCATTTAGTTCTCAATTTAACAAACTTAAAAAAATTAAATATCCAATTAGGGAAATGTGAAAATACTGAATATAGGATGATATTAAGGAATTATTGCTAGGTTTTTTGATATAATGATGTTATGATTAGGTAGCTGTAATACTTTTAAATATATTTGAAAATCGAAAAATAAGGTTGAAAAATTGTCATGACCCCAAATGTTCTTGCTTAAGGTCACCGAGATAGTAATGTAACAGTGCAACAGTAAAACAACTAACATAACTGACTCCATTTTTGTTTAAGAGGCCTTTACCCATTCCTGCACATAGGTTAGAATAATTTTAGAGAACTGAGATCATATGCAGAAACAGCAATCATGTAGTTTTTAAACTAAGTCTGGGATTAAGGAAAGAATGCAAACAACTACTATGTCTTGTCAAAGATTTGTATGAGCATTGTGACCCGACCAAGGACAAAGAGGTTCCCCACCTCCTCCATTTGTCACTGGAGCCCAGATGTCTACAGACCTCGTCACCTCTTGATACAAACACCCTCCTCTTCCCTATATCTTCCTCCTGTAAAAATCCTCCAGCCGGCCTGGAAATTTGAAGATGGTACTTTAGAACGCTAGTTCACCATCTTCCTGCTTTTCCTCCCACCAACCTCATCTCTCGTGTTTGGCTTTCAAGCAGCAAGCAGCCGAACCTGGGTTCAGTTACAGTAATTTGCGAAGCTCCGGTTGAAACACTATGAATTAAGATACAAATAAATCAGTCACCCCAAACCAGTGGAAATTACTCTGTATTGGCAAACCAATTTTTTTAAAGCAGTTTCCGATGTTCTTCAGTAGTTGAGACCCATAGTTCTCCAATCCCATTGCCCTGAAAGTATTCTGTTAAGTGTCCCTAATTTGCCTTTATATCTGGGAATGGAAGTTGAAATGAATATAAATGTTAATTCCAGGGATTTTGTCTCGGACATCACACCTGTTGGATCACTTTCCTGAGCAGCTTTGAAATGGCACAATCGCATGGAGTTAATTTTTTCTTTTCTTGGCTTTTCTAGTTAGCCTGCATGAACCATAAGGCCCTTTGGGTGTGTTGAGAATAAGTCAATACAATAACACTTTCTAATGGCATTCAATTGTACTTGAAACCTGATAACCAAAACTGGATCAGCATGAAGGTCTCCCAGTCACCCTGGTGACTTCGACTCAGACGACACAGTAGGTATGCCATTTCCAAATGGATACATTGTTTTAACCCTAGATAACTTTTTCACCAATATTACTTAAAACAACGATTTCCTTTGTGCCATACAAGATTTTAAATTATTGATGAGGAGTTTCAGTCTATAGAAAATTGCCTGGCCAGGCGCAGTGGCTCACGCCTGTAATCCCAGCACTTTGGGAGGTTGAGGTGGGCGGATCACGGGGTCAGGAGATCGAGACCATCCTGAACAGGGTGAAACCCCGCCTCTATTTTAAAAAATACAAAAAGTTAGCCAGGCATGGTGGCGGGTGCCTGTAGTCCCAGCTTGGGAGGCTGAGGCGGGAGAATGGCATGAACCCAGGAGGCAGAGCTTGCAGTGAGCCAAGATTGCTCCACTGAACTCCAGCCTGGGTGACAGAGTGAGATTTAAAAAAAAAAAAAAAACTGCCTAATTTAGCAGTAAAACAAATTAGAAATAATTGTGTGAGCTATATGAATACGAATGTTCTAAATATAGAACACGCAGCTAGATTTTCCTAGTTACTTCTTAAAGTTATCAGGACCTTTGTAAAATTGGAAATACTACAGTGCGTTTTCACTAGCATGTTTGATAATTAGATTTAATAAGAATGATGACAATAATGATGATAGTACTAATGACTAACATCATTTAGGACTATTATGTTCTAAATACTGTGCTCAGCATTTTACATGTTTTATCTCATTTAATCCTTATAATACCCCTATCTCTATAAGGGAGGTTATAGTAGGTCCTATTATAATTGTTTTACAAATGAGTAAAGAGGCTTAGAAGTTGAGTTGCATTTTTAAAATGGCAGGACCAGTACTAGTAAATTTTACAAAGCTAGTGGGAAAAAGGAGACTTCTTTCATGGTTCCGGTGAAAACGATCCATACACGTGAATTTCAAATATATATATAATTTTGGCAAGACATTAATATAGGCCCTCCTATAAAGATGTACTCATCCTGGGACCAAACAGCTTGCAACACACAGAGGAAACTGGATTGCACAATAATAAAAGAAATTTGCACCAAAGCGGAAGAACAATTATTGTCTGCGAAAGGTTTCACTACGTCTTTAGTATGAAAGACTTAGAAATTGCTGTGAGAATCTCGCTGTCGATCATTCATGTTTACTGCGTATAATTATAGTTGGATTACATAGTTCGCTGCATTTGGGCTTTACTCTCCAGCAGTCTCAGTTAATTGTTTTTGCTGTTCTCATAAAATGTTTCCATTTGTGTTATGGGTGGATATTTAGAACAAATCCAATACCTTTTAAATGGCCTTCCATTCTCCTTTGAATGTACAGGGTCTTATCAAAGGAAACCTGCCTGAGTATCTCCCCTTAGAGAATTTCTCTAGTTCTCCTTCCTATTTTCCCCCTAGAATCAACATACCTTCCCACTGAACCCAGTTCTAGGAACTTCACTTTTGAAGCTAAGTTTTGCTTCTGTCAAGCCCCATTTTGGTTTGGCAATTCTAGACTGGAGTTTGACCTTTTCCCTTGAGTGCTCTACGCAGAACACTTGGTTCCATATCTTGGAGATGGGGAGTGGATGTGCACCTCTGCCCTCTCCAGCCACCAAGCATTCTGAACCCCAGCCAGGATGAATCCCTGTGATCATAGAAGAAACCAAGTCAACCAAGTCAAGCGTATCTTAAAGAATGTTGTGTCTACAGAGAAGCTTATTTCTGATGGGAAGACCTGCAATCCACACCTACTCACAGTCACTTGCTTAATCAAAACAAAACAGCCCTAGAATTTGTAAACACGTTATTTTTCTTCCTAAGAGTTCAGAAGCAACAGTAAAAACAATGGACAACAACAGGAAAATTTTGAAATACACAAAAAGAAGTGTCTTCTATTTTTAGCATGTGATGTCTTGATGAAAAATCTTATGCCAATGTGATTCTCAGTTGAATTTTTTTCTCTAAAAGCCTTTATCTTAATATTTTGAAATTCCACAATGATGTGTCTATGTCAACAGCTTTTTGCCTTTGTTCGATTTGGCACTTAGTAAGTTTTTTCCATTTAAGAAATAGGGTTACCTTCAACTGTATAAAAGATTTTATATTATTTCTTTGGAGGAAAAAAATTGTTTCCCTCCTGGTTTGTTGTTACTTTTTAGAAATCCTATTAGATGTTTGATTTCCAGTCTTGACTGTAGTCTTTATGTCTCCTTTCAAGTTTTGTACCTCCTTATTTTTGATCTGGGAGATTTCTTTAATGTTCCTTGCAGTCTTCTACTGGATTTTGTTGCTTAGACCATTGTGTTTTTAAGTTCCAAGAACTCTTTCTTGCGCCTTCTTTCCATAGCATCCAGTTCTTACTGAATGGATACAATGTCTTTTCTATTACTCAGTAATAGTTTATTTAAGTCTTATTGGTTCTCCATTTTCCTCTTTCATTTTACAGATGAAAAATAGGATTGCATCAAACTGAAAAACTTCTGCGCAGCAAAGGAAACAATTAATAGAGTGAAGAGATAACCTACGAAATGGGAAAAATATTTACAAATTATGCATCAGATAAAGATTTAATATCCAAAATATACTAGGAGCTCAACCTATTCAATATTAGGAAATCAAATAACTCTATTTAAAAATGGTCAAAGGACTTGAACAGACATTTTTCAAAAGAACACATAAAAATGGCCAACAGATATATGAAAAAATGTTTGACATCCCTAATCATCAGATAATGCAAATTAAAACCATAATGAAACATCAACTCACACCCGTTAGATTGACTATTATCAGAAAGATCCAAGATAACAAATGTTGGTACGGATGTAAAGAAAGGGAACCCTTATACACTGTTGGCGGTATTGTAAATTAGTACAGCCATTTTGGAAAATAGGATGAACTTTCCTCAAAAGACTACAAACAGAACTACTGTATGATCCAGCAATTTTACTGCTGGATACGCACAGAAAGGAGGTGTAATCACTCTGCCAGGAATATCTACACTCCTATGTTTATTGCAGCATTATGCACAACAGCCAAGTTATAGAAACAACCTAAGTATCCATCAACCGATGAATAGATTAAAAATATGGTATACATAAACAATGGAATACTATTCAGTCAGAAAAAAGAATGAAACTCTGTCATTCATAACAACACTAATGAACCTAGAGGCCATTATGTTAGGTGAAATAAGCTAGGCACACAGAGACAGATACCCTGTGATTTCCCTTGTATACAAAATATTTTAAAAAGTCAAATTCATAGAAGTAGAGGGTAGAATGGTGGTTGCTAGAGTACCACCCAGCTAGAGGCTGGGGTGGGGAGTGGTGATGGGGAAAGGAAAGATGTTGGCCAATGGGCACTAAGTTAGTTAGATAGAAGGGAAAGTTCTGGCGTTTTATTGCATAACAAGTTGACTATAGTTAATAATAATGCATTTTATATTTCAAAATTGCTAAAAGAGTGGATTTAAAATATTTCCACCACAAAGAAATAATAAGTATTTGATGTGATAGACATGCTAACTACTCTAAATTGATCATTGCACAGTGTGTAAATGTATTAAAATATCACTTTGTACCCTATGAGAATATACAATTATTATGTGTCAACCAAAAATAAAATAAAACTTAAAAAAAAAGAATATCCAATATGAAGGCTAGTAGGAGTCCTGGGGGAGGAGCACAAGGCTTCCTGACCAGCAGGCTTTGCTTGGGTGAGCAGGTTGGGGCACAAAGCCAAGGATGCAGAAATTTAATTTAATTTAATTTAATTTAATTTAATTTAAGAGTGGTAGTTCTTCATTAGAAACTACACTAGTTTTCCAAAAAAAGTAACTTTAATTTCTTTAGAAAAAATTCATGTGGCTCTTTCATTTTTCCTCTATTTGGCTTGGAAGCTGCATTGCTGGTGGTTAGACATTCATCTCGAGGTGGTGGTGCAGAGACCTGGGTGGGCAACAGACTATTCTCTATTAGAGACCTTCAACTGGTCTGCTTGTTTTAGGCTCAGCCCTCCCCCTGCCCCTTCTGCAGTGGGCTTCTCCAGGCATTTGTAAGGCTGTGGATTTGCTCGTATTGTTGTGGCATGAATGGAAAGTATATGCATGTTGATACTATACTTGTTGGATTTAATTACATTTCAAATGTCTTTAAAAAGTTACATTCTGATTTGGTTTTAAAACAAAAAGATATTGGGTATACAGGATGGCATGACAACAGAGGAGCGGGGTGAAGATAATTAATGTTGGTGAAGCAAACATTCACCATAAGGAAATGTGCACATTTCCAGTTAGTTTGGAAAGCAACATCCAAATTCTCTATGGGCTCTGAGAAGAACAATTTCCTGGAGTGGATGAAGCCGGGTTACATCCTGTGACTGTGACCCATGAAGGAGAAAAGCTGAGCACACATTCAGCAGTGCACTGAAGCCCGGAGAAGTAACCAAATCCCTCCAGTGGACAAAGGAGGCTCGAAGGGACAAGAGGTTTGTTGAGGATCAAATCATGGATTAGGAAGGAATATTGTTAATGCATTGTGTCATAATTGATAGGCAGCAATTTTTCTTTTTATTATGGTGTTTTATACTCAATTTAACATAAGTTCTTTTTCTGGTTTCTCCTCACCTTCCTGAACGACAATAGGTAAAGTGCTCTGGGGCCTATTCTTGACCCATTTTCCCTTTTTCTGCCTACACCCCTGCCGTGGATGGAGCTCGTTGGTAATCATGGCTTTGAACACAGTCCATAGTAAGAGCTGCTGTCATCCGACCCAGATCACTTCCTGGCTGATACGGGGAGGTGGGGGTAAGGGGGGACAAATGGCCATTCCAGTGACCCACAGTGGCACACTCTCATGCCATTTACTCCCAGAGCTCACCCATGGGATAAGGCTGAGGCCAGATGTCAGCTGAACCCACATCTTTTTGTTGTTATTGTTTGAGACAGAGTTTCACTCTTGTCACCCAGGCTGGAGTACAATGGCATAATCTTGGCTCACTGCAACCTCCGCCTCCTGGGTTCAAGTGATTCTCCTGCCTCAGCCTCCTGAGCAGCTGGGATTACAGGCACACACCACCATGCCCAGCTAATTTTTGTACTTTTAGTAGAGACAGGGTTTCACCATGTTGGCCAGGTTGGTCTCGAACTCCTGACCTCAGGTGATCAACCCGTCTTGGCCTCCTAAAGTGCTGGGATAACAGGCATGAACCATGGCACCTGGCTGAACCAACACCTTTGCCTAGCTTCTTCCCCCATCCTATCCTACTTCCCTCGCTTTCTTATATATCACGTCTGGAGGCTGAAATAAATCATTTACCCAATCCCTGAGTAAACCATTTACACAAGAATCCCTCTCTCAGGCTCTGCTTCTAAGGAACCAGACTTAAGGCATCATCTATATACTCAGACTCTCAAATTTATATCTCTGGACTGGATCTATCTGCTGAGCTTCCTTGTCAACATTTCTACGTGGAAGCATCTAATACTATCTTGTCTAAGACTGAGCTCCTGATCACTTTTGCTTTACCAAACTAGTCCTAGAGCTTTCCTCACTGCACTAAATGGTAACTGATATTGCTTGGCTGTGGCCCCACCCAAATCTCATCTTGAATTGTAACCCCATAATCCCCATATGTAATGGGAGGGAGCCGGTGGGAGGTAATGCAATCATAGAGGCAGTTTCCCCCATGCTGTTCTTTGTTTTTTCTTTTGTTAAGATGGAGTCTCGCTCTGCTGGTGTACAGTGCAGTGGCATGATCTCAGCTCACTGCAACCTCTGCCTCCCCAGTTGAGTGATTCTCCTGCCTCAGCCTCCCGGGTAGCTGGGATTACAGGTGCATACCACCACGCCTGGTGCTAAGTTTTGTATTTTTTATTTTTTAGTAGAGACAGGATTTCACCATGTTGGTCAGGCTGGTCTCAAACTCCTGACTTCAAGTGATCCACCTGCCTCGGCCTCCCGAAGTGCTGGGATTAAAGGTGTGAGCCAGCAGGCCCAGCACCCCCATGCCATCCTCGTGATAGTGAGTGAGCTCTCATGAGATCTGATGGTTTTATAAGCATTTGGCATTTCCCTTGCATTCATTCTCTCTCCTCCTGCCCTGTGAAGAGGTACCTTCTGCCATGATTGTAAGTTTCCTGAGCCATACAGAACTGTGAGTCAATTAAACCTCTTTTCTTTATAAATTATCCAGTCTCAGGTATTTTTTCATGGCAGTGTGAGAACTGACTGATACAGTAACCTTATTATTTCATTTGTTTGGTCTAAAAGCCATGGAGTCCACTTTGACTTCTCTGTTTCTCCTGTACCCATGTTGAATCCATCTGCACATCCTGCCGGCTCCTCCTCCAGGTAGGTCCACACTTGTCCTTCTCACCATCTCCACTGCTGCCATCTAATCCAGGCTATCGTTATCTCTCTCACCTGGGTTATTTTAACAGCCTCTTAAATTTCTTCCTGTTTCTGCCTTTGAACTTCTTTATTGTGTTCTCAATACAGCAGTCAGATTAAGCCTGTTAAAATACAAGTCTAATCATGATACTCTTCTGCTCAGAATCCCTGAAAGCTTCGCCTTTGGAAGAGGCCGCCCACACAGGCCCTGAGTATCCCTGCCTGTTCCTGCTTACTGTGCCAAACTGCAATCCTAATCTGTCGTCTGAGAGTGAGCAATTTCTCTAATGGGCCCTGTAGGCCGTTAAGTTTCCTGGAGTAAGGGAGATTGGCTTGTTGGTTGTTTCATAGAAGGTGTGCTGCTCACTCAGAAAGTGCTAGGTTCTTGGCTCTGAGTTCTTCTCCCATAACACAATCCACTGTGTGTGCAGACACCATGATGGGGCCTTGTGCTGCCTCTGTGCAAATTAGCAGGGAATGGATAGCCGTACACAAACCAGTATGAACTCTGGCTACTGTTTGACCATCTTTGTCTCTGGCCCAGGAGTCTCATGTCTTCTGTTTGCATCCACGAAGTAACCAGCACACTTGTTAGCTTACAAGGAAGGTAAAATTCCAGGCTCTGCACAGTTCTTGACACCCATCACATTCAGAGTAAAAACCCAGCAGCCTACAAGGCCCCACCACTTGCCCCTCCTGATCCCATTGCTTACTCTCTGTCCCTGGCCCACACAGGTCCAGCCACACAGACCTCCTTCCTTTCTTTCACACATGCTCAGCACCCTCCAGCGTCAGGACTTTTGCAGTTTTTGTTTCTTCTAAAAGTAGCCCCCTCTCCCAGTCTTCTGCATGGCTGGCTCCCTCACCTCCCTCCTGGCTTTTCAGATATACCACCTTCCTTGGGGCCTGCTGCACCCCGTCATTATTCTAAAATCTGCAACCGTCAGACCCTTATCTTCTTTCTTGCTTTCTTTTTCTCCTTGATATTCATAATCATCAAACCTCTATTTAGTTTACTCACTTATTTGTTCCCAACCTAGTCTCCCTCACTAGAATGTAAGCTACAGGGAGCAGCGAGTTTTGCTCACGTTATTCACTGCTGTTTCCCCAGTAACTAGGGCAGTGCCTGGTACATAGTAGAAACTCCTAAATATGTTGAATGAATGAACTGCTGGCAAACACAATCTGCTAACTTGTATGCTATTAAACCTATGATCACCTTCTGAGGAATAAGAAGCAGTGGGGTCACATATGAGCAAAACAAACACAGTGTGTTCTACATGGAGTTTACCATTTTGTCAAAAAAAATATTTACCAAATAATCATACAAATATATAACTACAAATCATAGAAAGAGCAATGAATGAAAAATACAGAAAGCTAATAGGCCACATTAAAGAATACTGTTCTCATGGTGTAGTCATTGGGAAGCTCTCAAGCAAAAGCCTACATTTCTCAACCTACTTTTTACCCAGGTGCAATTATGTGATCAGTTATCACCAAAAGAGTGTGTGAGAAATTAGTGTACGTCACTTGTGGACTGGGGTTTCAAGGACAGAGGTGTGCCTTCTCTACTTTCTCCCCATCTGCTATCTGGAACCAAGAACTGCAAGATCCTGGGGAATGGAGGAAAGGCAGGATAGAAAAGGCCAGGGCTCCTGAATTGCCACTCGCAGGAAGCCACTAAACCAACCAGGAACACTGCCAGAGTGGCATCAGAAGTCTACTGGACAGTCAAGACTTTCACCACTGACCAGTGGTGATGAGGCCACTGTCACGTGTCAGTGGAGGTCATGTGAGAAGCAGCACTGAGAAATCCCTATGCCATGCATCCAAGTTGATACCAACAAACACATCATGGGGATCTTGAAATCCTACCCCTCCCAGGCAATAACAAGGTGTCCTACTTATCCAGGGAGTGTCAATGAAGACCAAGTGGGAAACCTGGACTTCCAGCCACATCTGGCAGTAAAAGAGTGGTACCCACTTCCCCTGCCAGTGAAATGTCAAAGAAAACCTATTAAAAGAGTATATATTTGTTTTAAGTAGAGTCTCATAATATTCAATATTCAAAATACCCAGGGTTCCATTGAAAATCACTTGTACCAAAACCTGGAAAAATCTCAACTTGGATCAGAACAGACAATTAACAGGTACACAACAGAAATGACACAGAGGTTAGGATTATATAACAAGGAAGCTAAAGCAGCCATTATAAAATTGCTTCAATGAGGAATTACAAATACATGCCACAAACTAAATAAAAATAGAAACACACAAACAATCTCAGCAAAGAAATAGAAAATACAAAGACCAAAAAGAAGTTTTGGAAATCAAAAATACAATAACCAAAATCAGAATTCAATAAATGAACTCAAAAGCAGAATGGAGAACACAAAGGAAAGAATTAGGAAACCTTAAGATAAAACAATAGAAATTACCTTATCCAAACAATACTGAGAAAATGAACTGGGAAAGAAAAACAAAAGCAGAATCTCAGGGACTTGTGAGATGATAATAAAAGGTTTTGCATTCATGTCATTGATGTCCCAGAAAGATAGAACATATAAGATGGGATGAAAAAGCCTTTGAAGAAATAATTACTGAAAATTTCTTATATTTGGCGATATGGTTTGTCTGTGTCCCCACCCTAACCTCACTGTGAATTGTAACAATCCCCACATGTCAAGGGTGGGGCCAGGTAGAGATAATTGAATCATGGGGGCAGTTTCCCCCATACAGTTCTCGTGGTAGTGAATAAGTCTCATGAGATCTGATGGTTTTATAGATGGGAGTTCCCCTCCACAATCTCTCTTGCCTGCCACCACGTAGGACATGACTTTGCTCCTCATTTGCTTTCTGCTGTGATTGTGAGGCCTCCCCAACCATGTGGAACTGTGAGTCAATTAAACCTCTTTCCTTTATAAATCATCCAGTCTGGGGCTTGTCTTTACTAGCAGCATGAGAACGACTAATACACGTAGAAAAAGCCGAAATTCTACAGATTCAAAAAGCCTAGAAAAATTCTGAACAGGATGAACTGAGAGAAACCCACACAAGATTTATCACAATCAAATGTTTGAAAATTGAAGACAAATATCTTAAAAGCAGTGAGGAGAGAAAAATGATCCCTAACCTACAGGGGAAAACCAGTTAGATTACAGCAGATTTCCCATTAGAAGCCCTGGAGGCCAGAAAGAAGAGGTACATATTTCTCAAGATATTAGCCAACTGTCAACTCAGAATTCTATACCCAGGAACAATGCATTTTGGAAATGAAGGAGAAGTTAAGATATTCTCAGATGAAGGAAAATTAGGAGAATTTCTCCCCAGCAGACTTACTTTAAAACAAGGGCTAAAGGAAGTTCTCTAAACAGAAGAGAGATAAAAGAAGGAATCTTGGAATATGCAGAAGGAAGAAAGAAAAATAAAAAGTAAAAATATTGGTAAATATTTTTCCTCTTGAGTTTTCTAAACTGTCTGAGAGTTAAAGCAAAAATTACAACATTGTCTGACATGGTTCTTAATGTGTTGGGAAAGGCAGTCATGCACAGCTCCTCGACCCTTGAATGGCTACATGACGGTAGACTTAGGCCTGGAACATTTCCTTACAAAGAGGTAAAGAGCCCTCATAACCAATGCTAGATTTATTGCCTTGTGAGAGAGTATCTTTCCCTGTTCTGGCCTTGATGTAGTTACTCCTTTGCTCTGCCTAAGCATGTATATGTGTCAGTTTCCTCAGTCATGTCCCTGGCTTTCTATATTTCAGGTCCCCATGGGGGAAGGAGAAGGTGCTTCTACTGCAGGACAAACTGGAGCATGTGTAGTCACACTGCCAATGTTGTAGGTATAGCGGATCTGCTGGCCACATGGAGGCCAATGCATTGCAAGGGGCTTTATCTTGTGCTCACACTCTTTCCTTTTTCTGCAAGTAAACACCATGCAACTTGAGCCTGATGTGTCTATTGTCTGTTCTCAGCTACTTCAAATCATGCATTGGTCTCTTTCCTTGGTGACTAATCAGCCTTTTAACTTTGTTCACACAACCTCCCACCCAATCAACAATAAAGCACCCTGTATGTAGATAACATATAGAAAACAATTATAAATGGGGGATATTAAAGAAATGTGAAGGGAGGTAAGAGTTTGTACGCTTCATTCAAACTGGTAAAATGCTGACACCAGTAGTTTGTGATAAGTAGTCCTTCTGAAAAACGTATAGATAATGCAAAAGAGAATTCTAAGTTCACAGAAATGAAGGAAAAAGAAAACAGAAATAAAAAATGAACAAGCACAAAACAACAACAAAAACACTCATCAGACTTAAGCCCTTATGTCTGTAAATTGCATTACATTAAATGCAAATGACACAAATACACCAATTAAAAAACACAGATTGGGAAAATAGTTAATAGCAAAACAAACAAACAAACAAAAAATACAACTCCATTATATTCTGTCTATAAGAAACTCACTTCAAATGTAAGGTTATAAGTAGGTTGAAAGTAAAAGAATGAAAAACGGTATACCATGCAAACTTTAATCAAAAGAAACTATGAATAGCTACATTGTTGTCAGATAAAGTCAATATCCAAGCCAAAAAAAAAAAATACCAGGAACAAAAAGAAGCATCCCATGATTTTAAAAAATAGCAATTCTCCAAAAAGGTATAGCAAATCTAAATCTGTATGCACCCATGTGAAGCAAAAATTGAAGTAACTAAAAGGAGAATGTAAAAACCACAATAGCGGAGACCTCAACACCTCTCTCTCAACAATTGATAAAACAACTAGACAGAAAATCAGCAGAAGAGCTCAGCAAAATTATCGACAGGATCTAATTGACATTTATAGAACATACCATCCAACACCAGAATATGCATTCTTTTCAAGTGCCAATGAAATGAAACATATATCAAGATATAACATACCCTGGGCCAAAAAATAATCTTCAACAAACTTAGAAGAATTGAAATCATATAGGTTGTGATCTTTGACCACAATGATATAAAGTTAGAAATCAACAACATAAAGATAATAGTAAAATCTCCAAACACCTGAAAACTAAACAACCCAAGAGTCAAACAGAAAGTCTCAAGAGATACACTGAAATAAGTGAAAATGAAACTAAACTACACCAAAAGTTGCTATCTAGGGCAGTTTTGAGAGGAAAATCTATAGCACTAGTAGCACATATTAGAAAAGAGGAAAAATCACACTCCTGTAGTCTTCAGTTTCCATCTTTAGAACCAGAAAAAGACAAGCAAAATAAACCCAAAGCAAGCAGAAGAAAGGAAAACTTAAGACAAGAGAAGAAATCAATGTTATTTAGAACATAAAAAAGAAAATCAATTAAACAGAAACTTGATCCTTTGAAAAAATCTTTAAAATTGACAAACATCTAGCAAGATGTTTTTGAAAAAAGAAAAAAAGAAAGAAGACACATATTACCAATAGCAGAAATGAAACGGGAATACTGTTACTGCAGATAAGAAAAGGATAATACACGAGTACTAGGAACAACTCTACAAACATAAATGCTATGTCTTAGAAGCAGCAGGTCAATTCTTTGAGAAGCACAAAGTTTCACAACTTTTCCAACATAAAATAGTTTGAAAGACCTTATAATGATTAAGAAAATTGGATTTATAACTTAATAATCCTCCCAAAAAATTTCCAGACCCAGATGGCTTCATGCGAGAATTCTACCAAATATTTAAGAATTAACACTAATTCTACACAATGTCTTCCAGAAAACAGAAGAGAAAGAAACATTTTCTAGCTTATTCTGAGAATTCAGCATTATTCTGACATGAAAAAGAGACAAAGCAAGGATGTCCACTCTCACCACTCCCATCCACTATAGTACTAAAAATAAAGCAAGAAAACAAAATAAAAGGCATGCAGACAAAAAGAAGAGGAGGTAAAACTGCCCCAATTTGCAGACGACAGAATGGTCTATACAGAGAAGCCCACGAAATCTACAAAAACTTTAGAATAAGTGAGTGAAGCAAGATCTCAGGGAAGAGATCAATGTATAAAACTCAATTGTACTTATATATATGGGGAAGCAAATTTAAAATATAATACCATTTATTACTGCCCCCAAAATACTTAGGTGCATGTCTAACCAAATATACAGAACTTGCACGGTGAAAATTAAAAATTACTAATGGAATAAATCAAAGAAGATCTAAATAAATCAAAAGACATGTCATATTTTTGGACTGGAAATTCAATACAGTAAAGATGTCAACTCTCCCTAAATTTATATACATGTATAATGCAATTCCTATGAGAAACTCAGCAAGACTTTCAGTAGACATAGATAAAATTGTTGTAAAATTTATACAGAAGGGCAAAGAAACTAGAAGCTAGATCAATAACTAAATCAATTTTGAAAAAAATAAAGAAGTGGGAGAAATTATTTTTCTCAACTTCATGACTACTACAAGATGTAGCAATCAAGATTGCGTGGCATTGGCAGAGGGAACAGACACATAGATTAATGGTACATAATAGAGAATTCAGAAACAACCCGATATAAGAATGCCAACCGATCTGAGTTTTTGACAAATGTGCAAACACAACTCATCAGAGGACGAATAGTCATTTCAACAATTATGCCAAAGAACCTGTATATTCACAGGCACAAAAATGAACCTCAGCATAAATCTCATACCTTTTGCAAAAATTAACTTGAAATGGATCATAGATTTAAATGCAAAACATTAAATTATAAAACTTCTATACGATAACACAGGAGAAATCTTCAGGACCTAGGGCTTGCTGAAGAATTCTTAAACCTAGGACAAAAAGCACAAATTATTGAAAAAATTCATGAATTAATTTTCATCAAATTTAAATTTTAGCTCTGTACGAAACTTTGTTAAGAAAATTAAAATACAAGAAGAATTATCTGCAAGCCCCATATCTGACAAAGGGCTTATATATATATATGTAAAAAAAGTCTAGAAATTCAACAGAAATTAGAATGTACAAAAGATCTAAAGAGACATTTCACCAAGCACATAGAAATGTGTTCAATATCTGGCCACTAGGAAAATGCAAATGAAGACTGTCTTGGACTATTTGTGCTGATATTTAAAAAACCACCAACTGGGTAATTTGTAAATAATAGAAATTTATTTCCTGCAATTTTAGAGACTGAAGAGTCCAAGATCAAGGTACCAGCAGGTCTGGTGTCTGGTGAGGGCAGTTCTGTGCTTCCAGATGATGCAATGAATGCTGCATCCTCACATGGTAGAAGGCGAGAGGGCAAAAGGGACTAGCTAGTATTCTCCAGTCCTTTTATAAAGCACTAATAAAAAACACTAATCTATCTGTAATAGATTAGCGATCTATTACTAATATTACTATAAGTAACAAAAAACACTACAAGTAATAAATACAGATTACTATAAGTTATAAAATATCTTATGAGTAATAGATCACTAACACGTAACAAAACACTAATCTATCAGTAATCCATTACTTATTACTTATTCTTCCCTCTAAAAGGCCCCATCTCTTAAGACTACCACAATGGGTTTAAAATTTCAACATGAGTTTTGGAGGGACACATTCAAACCACAGCAAAGACCATAATGAGATATCCTATGCACCTATTAGAAGTGCTAAAATAAAAATAACAAAAATGTCAAATGCTGGTAAGGATGTGGAGAAAGGGGATCTTTCAGATTTTGCTGTTGGGAATGTAAAATGGTACAGTGACACTGACAATTTGAAAGCTTCTCAAAAAACTAAACATACACTTACCTTACAACCCAGCAGTCACACTCCTTGGCATTTATCCTAGAGAAATGAAAACTTACGTCCCCACAAAAAATTTTATAGCAGCTTTATTTGTGATAGTCAGAAATTAAAAACTATAAAAATAGTCTATAAATCAATGAATGGTTAAACAAACTGTGTTACATTCATACCATACACTTCAGCAATAAAAAGAAACAAACTATTGAGATTTGCAACAACGTCAGTGGATCTCAGGGACAATACATTGAGTAAAAAAAAGTCAATATCAAAGATAGTATATTCTGATTCCACTTCCATTACATTCTCAAGATGATAAAATTGTAGAACCGAAACCTAGATTAGCAGTTGCCAGAGTTAGGAATAATGCGGTTAAGGGAAGGGTGTGGAGACATAGGGAGTGATTTAGGCTACAAATGGGTAACACAATGAAGTCTTGTGATGATAGGACAGTTTTGTAACTTGATTGTAGTAATTACATGAATCTTCTATGTGTAATAAAATGATACTGAACCAAACACATATATTGCACCAATATCAATTTCCTGGATTTGGTACTGTACCATCAGTATTTGATAGCATTGCATAAATGAACTAAACCCACACCTTGTGTCAATGTCAACTTCCTGGTTTGAGTACTATGCCATCACATATTTAATAGCATTGCATAAGATGTAACCATTGGGACAATCTGAGTAAAGGGTACATAGGACATTTCTATACTATTTTTGAAACTTCCTGTGAATCTATAATGATTAAAAACAAAATATTTTTTTAAAGTAAAATATTCAAGTAAATAATAAAAACACAAAGTGTGCAAATTAAATATGCTTTGATACAGGATTGAAAGGGTGATACAGTATGATGCCTTCAGGACACTACATGTATGTTAGCTTTGCTGGATCCTAAAGTCCTTGTGTGAACTGTTGAGTTACTCTTACACTACAAATGAATTTTACTTTCTTTTATTTTTCATACTTTAACAGGGATAACCATTAGAAATATAATTAATGGATTGAATTTGCTCATATTAATGGAACTCATTCAATGGTCTGAATAATTAACTGGCTTAATATAAATTTACAATAATTCTGCTTGCAATGCAAGTCATAACTATTTGTTTGACAATTTAATTTTGTACTTCAACTTTTCAAGAATGTGGCCTTTTCAAAAAAAGTGTCTACTAATTACAAAGTAGAAAAAAGCTAAAATGTGTCATATGATTGATTTTATAGTTACTTTTAAAAGGAAATTTACTAGAATAAAATTACCTATAACCAAGTAGAGCAAAAAGTGATAAACCTAGATGCAATAAATCTACTTTATGCAATTTTTCTAACTTCTTTCAACTTACTAAATGTTTGTTAAGAACTATCAATGTACAGGACCCTCTCACAGGCTTGGTCTGGATCAGCTCTCAAAAGCTTGTCTAAGTAAGCTTCAAACCAGTTATTTAACAAAACTTTCTGCAAGGATTAATTTTTTTTGTATGTGCTATTCAGTATGGTAGCCACAAGTGGCAGTTGAACACTTGAAATATGACTCACAAAAAAGACACTGAATTTTTTATTTAATCTTATTTTAATTAATCTAATTTTAATTTTTAAAAGTCATAGATGGTTAACGGCTGCCATATTGGGCAGCACCGCTCAAGATATTATCACACAGATTTTGGATATTAACCCCTTATTTTCAGAATACTTTTCCTTCACAAGTTCACAGAGAAGAAATCTTCAGTGTAAACAGAGAAATCCTCTGTCAGACACTTTCCTACCATGATCCCCCTCACCTCTCCTCCTTGCAAGCAGAGGAAGCTTGTGTTCATAGCTGCCAGATATGCCAGATCCAAATTATTGGGACAGCTCTGGCCAATGGCACATGAGTGAGTCTCCCAGATGATTTCTGAGACATGTTTTCCTGCCTGATAAAAAGAGAATAATAAGGAAGAGGAGACCTTTTTCCTCTCTGTGTTGCTTGCAGCTGCTATGGCCATCTTGTGACCATGAGGCAAACAATGAAAGAAAGAAGCTTACCCTGACTTCGTTGAATGATAAAATTAACTCTGGATCAACCAATACCAAATGCTTATTTTGTAGAAAAAATAAATCCTTATTGTTTCAGCTATTTTTTACCAATATTTTGTTGGTTACCATCACAGCTTTGAAACTAATAGAGATTCTTAAAATTCATTATGGTAGGTAAGATTGAGTCATTCCATTGTAGTGCGAGAAGTGTATCAATGTCAGGGAGCAGAGGAGAGAAGGGAGAAAAGACGGGAGATGATATAAAGAAAGATCAATAGTTTTGTAACTACTCTAGAGGGGATCTTTGGGACACAAAGTATGACACAGCTCTAAGGTGAGCTGGGAGGGCATGGCACTAGTGAGGATCTCTAAGTGTGGACCCGGCAAACTGGCAAAAAAGGTGAAGGAGATGGAAGACCAGAGACATAAGCAAAGTTCAAATCATGGTGGACCTGGAGGGACATACTGACATTTTGGACTGATTTGTAAGGGCCATGGAAAACCATTGTTTTTAAGCTTTAAATAAAGGACATGGTCACATTTGCATTTTCAAAAGCTTATTCTGGCTGCAGGTGGCAAATGATTTGGAATGGGCCAATTCTGGAAACTGAAATATCAGAAGGAGTACATCATATCAAGGAATTATGATGTTGATATGATGGAGTATCTTGATGTTACTCTGGTCACTTGTTAAGATGTTTTTTTGTTTGTTGGTTTTTTTGTTTTTTGAGATGAAATCTCGCTCTGTCACCCAGGCTGGAGTGCAGTGGTGTGATCTCAGATAACTGCAACCTCTGCCTCCTGGAATCAAACAATTCTCCTGCCTCAGCCTCCTGAGTAGCTGGGATTACAGGCGAGCAACACCATGCCTGGCCAATTTTTGTCTTTTTAGTAGAGATGGGGTTTCCCCATGTTGGTCAGGCTGGTGTCAAACTCCTGACCTCGTGATTCACACATCTAGGCCTCCCAAAGTGCCAGGATTACAGGTATCAGCCACCATGCCCAGCCTTAAGATGGTTTCTAAATCACTGATTGGCAGTTTCAAAGTCTAAAAACCATTATGTAATTTAGCAAGAGAAGAGCATAGAATAATGTTGGCAAGTATGCCAATGTCAAAATATAAAACACAGAAAGTTTTTCATAGGACTTGGCATGTTAATTCTAAAAGTTATATAAACTAGCAAAGTGTGCCCTATGCTCCTTCAGACCGAGAGACTGCTGAGCTAGCATCATGACAGGATCAAATTCACACATAAAATATTAACCCTAAATGTAAATGGGCTAAATGCTCTAATTTAAAAACACAGACTGGCAAATTGGATTGGATAAAGAGTCAACACCCTTCGGTGTGCTGTATTCAAGAGACCCATCTCACATGCAAAGACACACATAGGCTCAAAATAAAAAGATTGAGGAAAATTTATCAAGCAAATGGAAAGCATAAAAAAGCAAGGGTTACAATCCTAGTTTCTGGCAAAACAGACTTTAAACCAACAAAGATTAAAAAAGACAAAGAAGGGCATTACATAATGGTAATGGGATCAATTCAACAAGACCTAACAATTTTAAATATATATGCACCCAATACAGGAGCACCCAGATTCATAAAACAAGTTCTTAGAGACCTACAAAAAGACTTAGACTCCCACCCAATAATGGTGGAAGACTTTAAAACCACACTGTCAATATTAGACAGATCATTGAGACAGAAAATTAACAAGTGTATTCAGGACTCGAACTCAGCTCTGCATCAGGTAGACCTGATAGATATCTACAGAACTCTCCACCCCAAAACAATGGAATATACATTCTTCTCAGTGCCACATGACACTTACTCTAAAATCAGTCACATAATTGGAAGTAAAACACTCCTCAGCAAATGCAAGAGAACTGAAATCTTAGCAAACAGTCTCTCAGACCACAGTGCTATCAAATTAGTACTCAAGATTAAGAAACTCACTTAAAACCATACAACTACATGAAAATTGAACAACCTGCTCCTGAATGACTCCTGGGTAAATAGTGAAATTGAGGCAGAAATCAAGAAGTTCTTTGAAACCAGTAAGAACAAAGAGACAACATACCAGAATCTCTGGGACACAGCTAAAGCAGTACTAAAAGGGAAATTTATAGAACTAAATGCCCACATCAGAAAGCTAGAAAGATTTCAAATCCTAACATCATAGCTAAAACAACTAGGGAACCAAGGGCAAACAAATCCAAAAGCTAGCAGAAGATAAGAAATAACTAAGATCAGAGCAGAACTGAAGGAGACAGAGAAATGAAACATCCCTTCAAAAAAATCAGTGAATCCAGGAGACGGTTTTTTGAAAAAAAAATAATAAAATAAATAGACTGCTAGCTAGACTAATAAAGAAGGAGAGAAGAAATCAAATAGACACAATAAAAAATGATAAAGGAGATATCACCACCGACCCCACAGAAATAAAAACAACCATTAGAGAATACTGTAAACACCTCTAGGCAAATAAACTAGAAAATGTGGAAGAAATGGATAAATTCCTGGACACACAGACCCTCCCAAGGCTAAACCAGGAAGAAGTCAAATTCTTGAATAGACCAATAACAAGTTCTGAGATTGAGAAAACAATAAATAGCCTACTAACCAAAAAAAAAAGCCCAGGACCAGATGGATTTATAGCCAAATTCTACAAGAGATACAAAGAGGAGCTGGTACCATTCCTTCTGAAATGATTCCAAACAACTGAAAAGAAGGGACCTCTCCCTAACTAATTTTATGAGGCCAGCATCATCCTGATACTAAAACCTGGCAGAGACACAACAAAAAAAGAAACTTTAAGCCAATATTCCTGATGAGCATCTATTCAAAAATCCTCAGTAAAACACTGGCAAACCGAATCCAGCAGCACATCAAAAAGCTTATCCACCATGATCGAGTCAACTTTATCCCTGGGATGCAAGGCTGGTTCAACATATGCAAATCAATAAACGTAATCCATCACATAAACAAAACCAAAGATAAAAACCACAAGATTATCTCAATAGATGCAGAAAAGGCCTTTCATAAAATTCAACATCCCTTTATGTTAAAATCTCTCAATCAACTAGATATTCATGGGACATATCTCAAAATAATAAGAGCCATTTATGACAAACCCACAGCCAATATCATACTGAATGGGCAAAAACTGGAAGCATTCCCTTTGAAAACCAACACAAGGCAAGGATGCCTTCTCTCACCACTACTCAGCATAGTATTGGAAGTTCTGGCCAGGGCAATCAGGCAAGAGAAAGAAATGAAGGCATTCAAACAGGAAGAGAGGAAGTTCAAATTGTCTCTGTTTACAGATGACATGATCCTATATCTAGAAAAGCCCATTATCTAGGCCCAAAAGCTCCTTAAAACCCCTGGCTGTGGGTTTGTCATAAATGACTCTTATTATTTTGAGATATGTCCCATCAATAGCTAGTTGGTTGAAATATTTTAAAATAAACCAATGTTGAATTTTATCAAAGGCCTTTTCTGCATCTATTGAGATAATCATGTGGTTTTTTTTCATTGAAGCTGATAAGCAAATTCAGCAAAATCTCAGGATACAAAATCAATGTGCAAAATTCACAAGCATTCCTATACACCAACAATAGACAAGCAGAGAGTCAAATCATGAGTGAACTCCCATTTGCAATTGCTACAAAGAGAATAAAATACCTAGGAATGCTGCTAACAAGGGATGTGAAGGACTTCTTCAAGGAGAACTACAAACCACTGCTCAAGGAAATAAGAGAGGACACAAACAAATCCATGCTCATGGACAAGAAGAATCAATATCATGAAAATGGCTATACTGCTCAAAGTAATTTATAGATTTAATGCTATTTCCATTAAACTATCATTGACATTCTTCACAGAATTATAAAAAAACTACTTTAAAATTCATATGGAACCAAGAAAGAGCCCATATAACCAAGACAATCCTAAACAAAAAGAACAAAGCTGGAGGCATCGCACTACCTGACTTCAAACTATACTACAAGCCTACAGTAACCAAAACAGCATGTTATTTGTACCAAAACAGACACATAGACCAACGGAACAGAACAGAGGCCTCAGAAATAAGACCACACATCTACAACCATCTGATCTCTGACAAGCCTGACAAAAACAAGCAATGAGGAAAGGATTCCCTATTTAATAAGTGGTGCTGGGAAAACTGGCTAGCCACATGCAGAAAACCAAAACTTGACCCTTTCCTTACAGCTTATACAAACATTAACTCAAAGTGGATTAAAGACTTCAATGTAAAAGCCACAATCATAAAAATCCTAGAAGAAAATCTAGGAAATGCCATTCAGAACATAGGCACGGGCAGACTTTACAATGAAATTGCCAAAAGCAATTGTAACAAAAACAAAAATTGACAAGTGGTATCTAATTAAACTAAAGAGCTTCTGCACAGGAAAAGAAACTATCATCAGAGCTAACAGGCAACCTAGAGAAGAGGAGAAAATTTTTGCAATCTACTCATCTGACAAATGTCTAATATCCAGAATCTACAAGGAACTTAAACAAATTTACAAGAAAAAAAAAAGTCAAAAAGTGGGCAAAGGACATGAACAGACACTTCTCAAAAGAAGACATTTATGCAGCCAGCAAACATATGAAAAATATCTCAACATCACTGATCATTGAAGAAACGCAAATCAAAACCACAATGAGATGTCATCTTATGCCAGACAGAATGGCGATTATTAAAAAGTCAAGAAACAGCAGATGCTGGCGAGGCTGTGGAGAAATAGGAATGCTTTTACACTGTTAGTGGGAATGTAAATTAGTTTAACCATTGTGGAAGACAGTGTGGTGATTCCTCAAGGATCTAGAAACAGAAATACCATTTAACCCACCAATCCCATTACTGGGTTGTACCCAAAGGAATATAAATCATTCAATTACAAAGATACATGTATGTGTATGTTTATTGCAGCACTAGTCACAATAGCAAAGACATGAAATCAACCCAAATACCCATTAATGATAGACTGGATAAAGAAAATGTGGTACATATACACCATAGAATACTATACAGCCATGAAAAGGAGGAAGATCATGTCCTTTGCAGGGAGGGATGTGGATGAAGCTTGAAGTCATCATCCTTAGCAAACTAACATAAATAACTGCATATTCTCACTCATAAGTGGGAAGTGAACAATGAGAACACATGGACACAGGGAGGGGAACAACACACCCTGGGACCTGTTGGGGGATCAGGGGAAGGGAGAACATCAGGATAAATGGCTAATGCATGTGGGTCTTAATACCTAGGTGATGGGTTGATAGGTGCAGCAAACCACCATGGCACACATTTACCTAGGTAACAAACCTGCATGTCCTGCACATGTATCTCAGAACTTAAAATTAAAATAAATTTTTTAAAAAGCTAATCACTATCCCGACCTCTACTGGTATAATTTGGCTTTGCTTATTTTTGAACTCATATAAATTGAATTTACAATATGAAAGAAAAGAGATTGCTGAGGGAGGACAAGGTGAGATAACTTGTCAATATCAAGACTTATTAAAGCAATAATTTAAATGTTGTGGTACCAGCTTTGAACAAAAAAATAGATCAGTGGCACATAATACATATCAGAAATAAATTCACCCCTGTCTAAAAACTTGATAAATAGCAGAGGGAATTGTGAATCTTTGAAAAAGGAAAGTATTCTTCAGTAGAGTTTGGTACTGGGAATGTGTGTAGAAAGAATGAAATTTGGTACAAATCTCACAGCAATTACAAACATCAGTTAGAATAGTTCCATGTGGATCAAGGATTGAATGTATAAAGCAAAAATGTTAAACTTTTAGATGAGGACATAGCATAATACTTCTATAATTATGTGAGAATTCACTGAACAAAACCCAAAGAGATTGATAACCCTGACCACTTCAAAATTTAAAACTTCCGTTATTGAAAGAACACCATAAAGCATCTGAAAAGATAAGATCTTTCTGACATACATAACCAGAGAAGGATTAGTATCCAGTATTTATAAAGAACTTCTTAAAAATCAAAAGGAAAAGAAGTCTCAAGAAAAAAAATGGAAAAACAATACATCAACAGGCACTTCACAGAAGATCCATTGCTGACTGAAAAACACATGAAAAGATTATTAACCTTGTTAATAGCCAGGAAACAGAAATTGAAACCAAATGATACATAATTTTACTTCTACTAAGATTGGAAAGTATGCTAATCAATTGTACTCTCACCCTATGTAAATGACAAAAGTATAGCATTACATTATGCAGCCGTTCTCCTTGTAGCCATGTATTTTGAGGAAACCTTGCACAGGTACCATATGTTTCACACACAGGAATGTTCATAACAAAATTATTTTTACTAGCAAAAACTGCAAATAATCCAAATATCCCGGGACAGAAGGATAAAATGGTGGCACAGTGAAATACAGGACAGGAGAGAGAAAAAATCAATCACAGCCATACACATTATAGACTAACTCAAAATATAAACACTCAGAAGGGTGAGGAAGTAGGAAGGGGATTATATTAGTCTGTTCTCATACTGCTATAAAAAAATACCTGATACTGGATAACTTATGAAGAAAAGTTTAATTGACTCATGGTTCTGTAGGCTATACCGGAAGCATAGCAGCTTCCGGGGTAGCCTCAGGAAACTTTCAATCATGGTGGAAGGCAAAGGGGAAGCAGGCATTTCTTACATGGTCAGAGCAGGAGGAAAGCAGGAGGGTGCTATACACTTTTCAGCAATCAGATCTCATGATAACTTATTCACTCACTCTTGCCATGACAACCCCAAGGAGGATGGTGTTAAACCATGAGAAACCACCCTCATTATTCAATCACATCCCACCAGGCCTCACCTCCAATACTGAGGATTACAATTAGACATGAGATTTGGGGGGAAAACAGATCCCAACTATATCATTCCACCACTGGCCCTTCTCAAATCTCATGTCCTTCTCATATTTCAAAATACAATCATGCCTTTCCAACAGTTCCTTAAAGTCTTAACTTACTCTAGCATTAACTCAAAAGTCTAAAGTCCAAAGTTTCATCTGAGGCAAGGCTCCCTTCCACCTATGAGCCTGTGAAATCAATGGCGATACAAGCATAGGGTAAATATTTCCATTCCAAAAGGGATAAATCAGTCAAATCAAAGGGTCTACAGGCCCCATGCTAGTTTGAAACCCAGCAGGGTAGTCATTAAATGTTAAAGTTCAAAATAATCTCCTTTGACTCCATGTCTCACATCCAGGGAACATTGATGCAAGCAGTGGACTCTCAAGGCCTTGGGCAGCCTGCCCCTGTGACTCTGTAAGGTTCAGTCCCTGCAGCTGCTCTCAAGGGCTGGCATTGAGTGCCTTTCCAGGCATAATTTTTAGGTGCATGGTGGAAGCTGTCGGTGGATCTACCATTCTGGAGTCTGGAGGACAGTAACCCTCTTCTCACAGCCCCAGTAGGCAGTTCCCCAGTAGGGACTCTGTGTGGGGGGAATCCAACCCCACATTTACCCTCTGCACTGCCCTAGGAGAGGTATTACATGTGGGTTCTGTACCTGCAGCAGGCTTGTGCCTAGACATCCAGGCTTTTCCGTACATCCTCTGAAATCTAGGTGGAGGCTCTCAAGCCTCAACTCTTGCCCCCTGTGCACCTGCAAGCTTAACACCACATGGAACCTGCCAAGGCTTACGCCTTGCACCCTGTTAAGCAAGAGGCCTATACTGACCCCTTTTAGCCAGGAGTAGCTGGGATGTGGAGAGCACTGTCCTGAGACTGCAAAGACCAGCAGGGCCCTGGTCCCAGCCCACAAAAGCATTCTTTCCTCTTACGCCTCTGGGCCTTTGATGGAAGGGGCTGCCATGGAGGTTTCTGAAATGCCTTCGAGGCCTCCCTCCTGTCTTGGCTATCAGCATTTTCCTTCCTTTTAGTTATGCAAATTTCTCTAGCCTGCTTGAATTCCTCCCTCAAAAAGTTCTTTCTACTTTCTACCATATGGCTGGGCTGGAAATATTTCAAACTTGTATGCCCTGCTTCTCTTTCAAATGTAAGTTCCCATTTCAGATGATCTTTGCTCACATATATGAGCATAGGCTATTAGAAGCAGCCAGTCCACATCTTGACTGCTTTGCTGCTTAGGAATTTCTTCCACCAGATACCCTAAATCATCCCTCTCAAGTTCAAAGTTCCACAGATCCCTAGGGCAAGGGCACAATCCAACCAGGCTCTTTGCTAAAGCAGAGCAAAAGTGACCTTTTCTCCAGTTCCCAAATAAGTTTCTCATTTCCATCAGAGACCTCCTCAGCCTGGACTTCACTGTTCATATCACCATCAGCATTTTAGTCACAACAATTTAACAAGTCTCCAGGAAGTTCCAATTTTTTTCTTATCTTTCAGTCTTCTTCTGAGAACTCCACACTCTGCCAACCTCTGCCTGTTACTGAATCCCAAAGTCACTTCCAGATATTCAGGTATCTTTACAGCAATATCCCACTCCTGGTACCAATTTTCTCTTTTACTCTATTCTCACACTGCTATAAAGAAGTACCAGAGACTGAGTAATTTTTAAAGAAAAAAAGTTTAATTAGCTCATGGTTCTACAGGCTGTGGAGGAAGCATAGCAGCTTCTGGGGAAGCTTCAGAACACTTTCAATCATGGTGGAAGGCAAAGGGCAAGCAGGCACGTCCTACACGGCCAGAGCAGGAGGAAGAGAGGGAAGAGGGAGATGCTATACACTTTTAAACAACCAGATCTCATGATAACTCACTCACTCACAAATGCCATGACAACGCCAAGGAGGATGGTGTTAAACTATGAGAAACTGCCCTCATGACCCAATCACCTCCCACCAGGCCCCATTTCCAACATTAGGGATTACAACTTGGCATGCAATTTGGGCAGGGACTCAGATCCAAACCTTATTGGGGTGGATGATGATAAATTACTTAATGGATACAATGTATGTTATTTGGGTGATGGATACTCTAAACACACTGATATTACCTCTATGCAGTCTATGCATGTAAGAAAATTACACTTGCAACCCAAAGATTAAATACTAATTTTCAAAAACAAAGCAAAAAGCAAAGTTGAATGAAAAATGCAAGATGCGAAAAATAAACACACAGGATTGCATCACCTACATAGAGTTGAGATACACGTGATGCTATATTGTTTATCGATACATACATCTGAGGGAAAACTCTAAGAAAAATTAAAGATGTGATAAGCATAGCATTCACAATAGTGGTGGCCATTGCTGAGAAGAGAGGGTGTGGTGACTGAGGAAGGTTTGCAAGGCATAGTATTCTGTTACATTACCCTGGGAGGTGAGCACGTATATGAGTATTTACTCTCAGTTTTTAAACCTTATACATATGCTACATACAGATATTCAGTTAAATATTTTACAATCAAAAAAATGAAATTAATAATAAAAGACTTCCAGGTTTTTGTTTTGAGGAGCTACATGGTGTCATGGTTATGATAATATAATCCTGACCACCAAATTATATTGATTCCCCAATGGGAGATACATGTATGTGGCTCTCTAAGGACAAACATTAAACATTTTTTCATGGGAATATCCACCAAGAGAATGGCTACAAACCAAAAACCTTATCTTATTTGGGTCAGACATAAGCTCTAACCCCATGTTTATTATAGTCACTGAATTTTCTAGGAAAACGATGGTTTAGTAGCATATACTCTGAAGAGTATTCATACTCTTTTCAATTTTAGGATGAACCATAAAACTTGTGTACACAGGTTTTGTAGGTATGAATATAACATTATGGATGTGAAAACGGTTGAGAGAGCAATGTCCCTAGAGGAGAAATAGGAAATTCTATGCTTTTTCAGGTGGAAACTTTTTGAAAGCAAAGGTAATATATGTGAAAGCAATTTGTATTAAAAATATAAATATTGGTTATTATTACATGAACAGTGAATTCTGCTTACCCAGATACTGTTTCTGAATACTTTTATCTGTCACTGTAACAGATTTATTGAATGAGTTGAATTTTGTAGTGGGGTAAGCAGAAAGTCAGTTTGCTTTTTGGCCAGCTCTATCTTTCCTCTGTTCTATGGCAAATCTCCCACCTCTAGCCCTGGAGATAGCCTTGAGTAGATCTCACAATTACTGTGGTCATTCCCAGTTATTACAATTAGTCTCATTTTTAGGTATTAAAAACTCCAAATTAATTCAATGTTAAACTTTTATCTTGCATCGACTTCAAAGTTTATCCCCTGTTCTAGCTCAGTTCTGGCTCAGGTGGGGAAGCCTGCAATGGGGCAGGAGACCTTTATCACTATTCTCTCCCACCCCTCTTCCATTTCTCCTCCTAGACTCATTGTGCTGTCCTTTGCTTCTTTAAGTTTGAAGAGCGTGAGAGGAGAGACAGAAATGACCCCAATGGACTCGGGTAGTTGTAACATAGCAAGAGAGCCATATGGGTGTGGCAGATGACTTTATTTTTATGGAGTAACTTGGGTAGGTTCTTCAGGGACCCTTCTTCACCCAAGTTCCTTGAGTCAATGGGATGTTAGAAGTCATAACACATGAAACACACGTGTATGACTGGGCTTCTCATTCTTGCAATTGTGCCATTGCCATAAGACTATGGAGTACAAAAAGTACATGGAAGCCAGCATAGTGATGTTCACCTATAAAGCTATTTTGGAGGCTGAGGCACTTGAACCTATGAGTTCAAGGCTATAATGCACTATGATCATACCTGTGAATAACCATTGCACTCCAGCCTGGGCAGCATAGCAGGACCCCATCTCAAAAAAAAAAAAAAAAAAACATATTTTTCTTTTTTTAAAAAAAAAAAAAAGCAAATGGAGCAGAGCCAAATCACCAGGCCACCCTGACCCATACTCGGACCTGAGAGATATCCCAGCTGATATCAACAGAGCTCATTGGTTTGCTCCCAGATGACCACAGGCATGTAAGCAATAAGCACTTATTGTTCGTTGGTGAGGTTTTGTGGTTATTTATTATCCAGCATTATTGCCATGATAGGTAGCTGACATAACTGTGAGTAGGATTTATTTTACTTCCACTTCACAGATACAGAAACAGGCATTTGGAGAGGTTAAAATTACACTACCCATGAATGTCCAGAGCTAGATTTGGACCCAGATGTCTAGGGCCAGGCTGGGGCCAGGTTTGCTTGAACTATCAGTTCCCAGTGCTACATGAAGGGTTACTATATACTAAGGTGGTATAAATGTTTGCTGACATTCTAATAGTACATTTCCTTCTCCCACAAAAAAGCTTGGGGTCTGGGCGTGGTGTCTCATGCCTATAATCTCAACACTTTGGGAGACCAAGGAGGGCATATCACTTGAGCTCAGGAGTTCAAGACCAACCTGAGCAACATTAAAAAAAACTCATCTCTACAAAAAAAAAAAAATATATATATATATATATATATATATACGCAAAAAATTAGCCAAGCATGGTAATGCACGCCTGTAGTCCCAGCTACTAGAGAGGCTATGGTAGAAGAATCAATTGAGCTCAGGAGTTAAAGGTTGCAGTGAGCCATGATTGTACCACTTTACTCCAGCCTAGATGATAGAGTGAGACTCTATTTTAAAAAGGAAAACAAAAAGGCCTGGAATCATAAAGATCCACTGAGTATAACCAAACAATCTTGAAAATGAAGAACAAATTTGGACTCAAACTTGCCAACTTCAAACCTTACTACAAAGCTACAGTAATCAAGACAGTGGGGCACTGGCATAATGATAAACACAAAAAGATCAATGGAATAGAGTGGAAAAATTCAGAAATAAACCTTTACATTTATGGTCGATGGATTTTGGACAAAGTTGACACAAAAATCCAAGGGAGAAATGGTCTTCAATAAATGGTGGTGGGACAAGTGGGTATCTACATGCAAAAAGAATACATTTAGACTCCTACTTCACACCATATGAAAAAGTAACTCAAAATATGCCACGGACCTAAATTTATGAGTGAAAATTATAACACTTGTAGAACTAATCATAAGAGTCAATCTTTATGACCCTGATTTAGGCAATGATTTCTTAAATTTAATACCAGAAGTTCAAGGGAGAAAAGAAAAAATAGATATTGTACATCATTAAAGCTGAAAATATTTTTGCTTCAAAAGATACCATCAAGAAAGTGAAAAGGCGGCTAGGCACAGTGGCTCACACCTGTAATCCCAGCAGTTTGGGATGCTGAGGTGGGCACATCACCTGAGGTCAGGAGTTTAAGACGAGCCTGACCAGCATGGTGAAACCCCATCACTATTAAAAATACAAAAAATAGCCAAGTGAGGTGGCACTCACCTGTAATCCCAGCTACTCGAGAGGTTGAGGCAGGTGAATTGCTTCAATTGAGGAGATGGAGGTTGCAGTGAGCTGAGATCATGCCAGTGACATCCAGTGGATGACAGAGGAGGATCCCTGTCCCAACAACAAATCGAAAAGAAAGGAGAAAGAGAAAGAAAGAAAGAAAGAAAGAAAAGAAAAGAAAGAAAGAAAAAGAAAGAAAGAAAAGAAAGAAAGAAAAGAAAAAGAAAGAAAGAAAAAGAAAGAAAGAAAGAAAGAAAGAGTTGAAAGAAAGAAAAGAAGGAAAGAAAGAAGGAAAGAAAGAAGGAAAGAAAGAAGGAAAGAAAGAAAGAAAGAAAAGAAAGAAAGAAAGAAAGAAAGAAAGAAGAAAGAAAGAAAAGAAAGAAAGAAAGAAAGAAAGAAAGAAAGAAAGAAAGAAAGAAAGAAAGAAAGAAAGAAAGAAGGAAAGAAGGAAAGAAGGAAAGAAAAGGAGAGAGAGGGAGGGAGGGAGGGAGGAAAGGCAACCCACAGAATGACAAAAAAAAATTTCAAACTATAACTTATCATCTGATAAGATGTCCAAAGTATAACTCTTATAACTCAACAATTAAAATACAAAAAAACAATTTAAGTATGAGCAAAGGATTTGGGTAGACATTTCTCCAAGGAAAATATACAAATGGCCATTAAGCACATGAAAAGATGTCAAAATCACCAGCTATTAACTAATGCAAATCAAGACCACAGTGAAATAGCACTTTACATCAAATAGAATGACAACAACAATAATAATAATAATGGATAATAATAAGTGCTAGCAAGGATGTGGAGAAATTGAAACCCTTATACATTGCTGGTGGAAAGGTAAAATGGTGCAGCCACTTTATAAACAGGCTGGCCATTCCTCAAAATGTTAAACAGATTTACCATACTACCCAGAAGTTCCACTCCTGGGTATATGTTCAAGAGAAATTTAAACATGTGTTCATGAAAATCTTGTACATGAATATTCATAGCAGAATTATTTATAATAGCCAATTTATAATAGCCAATATAATATCCAAGAATAAAAGGAATGAAGTACTGATACATGTTACAATATAGATGAAACTTGGAAACAATGTGCTAAGTGAAGAAGGCAGTCACAAAAGACCACACATTTTATGATTACATTTATAAAAAGTACCCAGAATAGGCAAATATATAGAAATAGAAAGCACATTGGTGGTTCCTTACGACTGAGATGTTGGGAGAACAGGGAGTGACTACTAATAGGTATTAGGTTTTCTGTTAGGGGAAATGGAAGTATTCTAAAGTTAGATGAGGTGATGGATGCACAATTCTGAATATAGTTAAAAACAATGAATTGTACACTTCAAACTTAAAAGCGTGAGTTTTATACTACATGAATTATATCTCAATAAATCTGTTTCTTAAAGTTTCAAGCAAAAAACAAAAACCCTGGCACAATGCAATGGAAACATTTCCAAAAAAAAAATAACAATTAATGAAATGTATGCGGGCATCAAAATCTCCCCATCTGCCATTACCGCAAAATGACCAGGTAGTTTTACGAGTGATTCTACCAAATGCTGTAGCACATACATTCTCTATCTTATACAAATCATTCAGTAAAAGATAAAAGCGATAAAAGTTATCCAATTCACTTCATGATGCTAGCAAAACTTTCATACCAAGTCCAGATACATAGAGGAAGTTAAACAAAAATGTCAACTGACAAACATCCATGCAAAAATACCAAAGTATGAACTATTTATCCAGCAACATCCAAAACAAATTAATCATCAAAGGTTGAACCCTCAAAGGGTGTATTAGTCCGTTTTCACACTGCTATAAAGACACTACCCAAGACTGGATAATTTATAAAGGGAAGCGGTTTAATTGACTTACAGTTCTGTATGGCTGGGGAGGCCTCAGGAATCTTACAATCACCGTGAAAGAGGAAGTAGCCACATCTTACAAAGCAGCAGGTGAGAGAGTGTGCAAGAACTTGCCAAACACTTGTAAAACTATTAGATCTTGTGAGAACTCAGTATCACAAGAACATCATCGGGGAAACTGCCCCCATGATCTCATCACTTCCCACCAGGTTCCTCCCTTAACACTAGGGGATTATAATTCAATATGAGATTTAGCTGGGGACACAAAACCTAACCATATCATTCTGCCCATGGCCCCTCCCAAATCTCATGTCTCTTTCACATTTCAAAACAAATCATGCCTTCCCAACAAGTGCCCCAAAGTCTTAACTCATTTCAGCATTAACTCAAAAGTTCAAGTCCAGTGTCTCATCTGAGACCAGGCAAGTCACTTCCACCTAGGAGCCTGTAAAATCAAAATCAACTTAGTTACTTCCAAGATACAATGGGGGTACAGGCATTAGAAAATGCTCCCATTCCAGGCCAGGCGCGGTGGCTCAAGCCTGTAATCCCAGCACTTTGGGAGGCCGAGACGGGCGGATCACGAGGTCAGGAGATCGAGACCATCCTGGCTAACACGGTGAAACCCCGTCTCTACTAAAAAAATACAAAAAACTAGCCGGGCGAGGTGGCGGGCGCCTGTAGTCCCAGCTACTCGGGAGGCTGAGGCAGGAGAATGGCATGGACCCGGGAGGCGGAGCTTGCAGTGAGCTGAGATCCGGCCACTGTACTCCAGCCTGGGCGACAGAGCGAGACTCCGTCTCAAAAAAAAAAAAAAAAAAAAAAAGAAAATGCTCCCATTCCAAATGGGAGAAATTTGCCAAAACAAAGGGGCCCCAAGCAAGTCCAAAATCCAGCAGGGCAGTCAAATATTAAAGCTCCAAAATGATGTCCTTTGACTCCATGTCTCACATTCAAGGCATGCTGATGCAAAGGAAAGGCTCCCATGGCCTTAGGCAGCTGCACCCCTGTGACTTTGTATTGTACAACCCTCCACACTAGCTGCCTTCATGACTCCCATTGAGTGTCAGCAACTTTTCCAGGCACACAGTGCAAGTTGTTGGTGGATATACCATCCTGGGGTCTAGAGGTTGGTGGCCCTATCCTCACAACTCCACTAGGCAGTACCCAAGTGGGGACTCTGTGTGGAGGCTCCAACCCCACATTTCCCCTTTGCACTGTCGTAGCAGAGGTCCTCCATGAGGGCTCTGCCCCTGCACCAGACTTATGCCTGGACATCCAGACATTTCCATACATCCTCTGAAATCTAGGCAGAGATTCCCAAAACTCAATTCTTGACTTCTGAGCACCTCCAGGCCTAATACCACGTGTAAGCCACCAAGGTTTGGGGCTTGCATCCTCTGAAGCAATGGCCCAAGATGTACCTTATCCCCTTTTAGCCACAGCTGAAGCTGGAGCAGCTGAGACACAGGGCACCAAGTCCAGAGGCTGCACAGAGCAGGGTGGCCCTGGGGCCTGACCGACAAAACCATTTTTCCCTCCTAGGTCTCCAGGCCTATGATGAGAGGGATTGCTGCCAAGACCTCTGACATGCCCTGGAGACATTGTCCCCATTGTCTTTGGCTCCTCATTACTCATGCAGATTTCTGCAGCTGGTTTGGACTTCTCCCCTGAAAATGGGTTTTTCTTTTTATCCCATCATCAAGCTGCAAATTTTCCAAACATTTATGCTCTGCTTCCCTTTTAGACTTAAGTTCCCATTTCAGATCACCTCTCTCAAGTTCAAAGTTCCACAGATCTCTAGGGCAGGGGCAAAATTACACCAGTTTCTTTGCTGAAGCATAGCAAGAGTGATCTTTGTTCCAGTTCCCAATAAGCTCCTCATCTCCATCTGAGACCACCTCAGCCTGGACTTCACTGTCTACATCACTATCAACATTTTGGTCAAAACCATTCAACAAGTCTCTAGGAACTACTAAAACCATCAGGTCTCGTGAAAACTCACACTATCACAAAAATAGCATGGGGGAAACTGCCCTCATGATCCAATCACCTCAACCCAAGTTCCTCCCTCAACACTGAGGTATTACAACTCAAGATGAGATTTGAGTGAAGACACAAAGCCAAACCACATGAGGGGGAAAATGGCATTATCTGTCAAGGTTTTAGATACACATGGGTTATGACTCATCAATTTTACTTCTACATATACACCTTAAAGAAATTTTTGCACATGTGCTCTTGGAGATACGGATAAGAATATTCACAGCACTGGAGTTCACAATTACCAAAAACTATACCAATGTTCAGCTTCAAAAGAATCAATAAGTTGCAGTGATACAATGAAACATACAATGAAACACTTATAGTAATAAAATTTAGCAAACCTACATGCAATACATATGAAAAACTGAAAATAAAACATTGATTAAAAGAACAAAATAAAAATAATACATTCTGGCTGGGCACGGTGGCTCACGCCTATAATCCCAGCACTTTGGGAAGCCGAGGTGGGCAGATCAGGAGATCAAGAGATCAAGACCATCCTGGCTAACACAGTGAAACCCCATCTCTACTAAAAACACAAAAAATTAGCCGGGCATGGTGGCAGGCACCTGTAGTCACAGCTACTCGGGAGGCTAAGGCAGGAGAATGGCATGAACCGGGGAGGCGGAGCTGGCAGGGACCCGGATTGTACCACTACACTCCAGCCTGGGCAACAGAGCGAGACTCTGTCTCAAAAAAACAAACAAACAAAATAATAATAATAATAATAATAATACATTCTAGATGAACCCACTATATAAAATTCCAAAACAGGCAAAATAAACTATTTTGTTTAGAGTTATATATTGCTGGTACACATATAAATAAAAGTAAGAAAAAGTTATCATAAAATTGGTGGTTACCTCTAGAGGGTAGAGGGGAGTGTAGTGAGTGGTAAAAACACATGACTCTATCTTCCTCTCAAAAAGTACATAAACCTCTGAGATTCTGACTCAGACTACAATTTAATGGTTTTAATTCAAAAATGCATCAAACATTTAACATGTTGCAAAAAAAAAAAAAAAGAAAAGGTGCCGTGGCAATTTTTTTCTTCAACTTTTAAACTGCAGGGTACAAGTGCAGGATGTGCAGGTTTATTACATAGGTAAACGTGTGCCATGGTGGAGAGACACCATTTTATTTCAAGAGCTTAAGACTACTAAACTTTAACTGCCCTTTATTTCTGAGATTTAAAAAAAAAAAAAAAAGTAAAACATGACAATAAATAATGAAATTTTCAATATATTAGAAGTATGGAAGGCCTGTAACAATAACATTTTTATAAAAAATTCTAAAAAAGTTGAGAGAAAATTTACCTTATAGCCTTCCCCAAATGTCAGCCCAAAACAGAAAATTACGTCGGTATTTGTTCCATTTATTTTCATTTTGATCAGATTCCTGGGCTCTTATGGGTAATTATAACACTGTGCTGTGTTGTCGTTCACTTCTGTTTTGGAAGAATGAGATGTAAGATAAGTAGTCACAACACTTATTACCTGAGCTGATTAACAGAGTTATTCAAACGACAGCCTCTTGTTTGGAGTAGAATGGAGATAACATAAATTCAACATTCTGGTATCATAACAAAGCATTTGCCTTCTCTCATTTTCTTAATCTGTATCCACACAGAAGCACATGTACATATGGCTTTTCTTCATTACTAAGCCAATATAGTCACTATAAAATGTAGCTAATCATCCCAGAAATTAATTCATTTCATTACTTTGCTGGAGGGTCAAATCAACCATATGTTTAGTCCTATAAGACCAAACATAAAAGAAGTGGAATCTCCAAGCACCTTGGTATTGGGAATTATTTGTGTGGGCTCTGGGAGGAAGTGCCTCAAATACAATTATGGAAGCCTATAGTTTGATAAGACTTTACACAGTGCATAAAAACTGACAATTACAACTCCCAATAGTTTTAGACTGATTTAATAAGATTTAATGACTCTACCAGTTGTGCATTCTAAAATAGAAATGGTAATGTGGCTCATATGTTCTATTGAATAGACAAGGGACTAGTAGGCTCTGGGTTAAATACCTTCTTCTGTGAACATTACTGCAGCGTTTATATTGGCAATTTTTACCACCTTGTACATAAATGAATCATTCCTTCCAGAAGTCCATTCAGTACTTTACATTCCTCCTACTTCACAGTTTAAACCACTTCACTGCTTTCCAGTTCCTTTGGTGTTTCTTGTGTTATGATTCTCAGAACAGCTCTCTCCCACTTGGTCACTCTCCTAAGCAGAAATTATCATGTGGATCTAAACAGCTACTTACTTTTTTTAGGGCAGCAGTCAGAGCCTCAGCCCTGTTCCACATTAAAAACGTCCTATAATTTCCTTTCAAAGCAGGAAAATCCCCATCAAAAGAATCCACCATGAATTCCACCCGAAACCAAATAAGAAGAGAAAGAATGTGTCAGCAGACATAAATTTCTGGTACCCTTAGGACTTCAAAAGAGGGTTGAAAAGGGCAATTAGACTCGTGAGTATTCCCAGTTCTATAGTCCATCCTAGTCTGTGGTTTAATGAGTCCTTACTCTAGTCCCAAAAGCTTAACAATTTAATTAGCTTTTTTGGGTTAGATTGGGAACCTAGCAACCTCTTATCATATTGTGGCTATGGCAAAATACATTCTGATTTTTAAACAAGAAATGTATTAATATAAACCATATTTGGAAGGTCCCCATCTGTGTGTAAGTCAGGGACTGCTTGTATTTCATTTTTACTGTAGCTCTAAATTCTTTATGCACACAGTAAAGATATATTCCTCAGAACTAGTAGAATGAACCCTCAAGAAATTAGAAATACTGTAAAGGTGCACAGTAAATGACCGTATAAGCAACAATGCACACAGGGAGTGGAGGCAAAACATTAGCCCATGATCTGAATTAGAGAGTGGTAGAGCATAGCAATTCCCTGTGAACAGTGGCATGAATAAAGCTGAAAGATTAACCTGCTAGACAGAATACATAAAGAGAAAGCAGCAATAACATGCAACCTAAGGCCACAGCTCACCTTGCATCCGCCACTACAGCTTCAGAAATGCCACACTCTTTTATTTCTTTAATGTTCACTTGCAATACAATCTGTCTTTTCCTCAAAATGTGAGTTAGGTGATCCAGGGATAATTAGAAGTTTGGCCTGAGAGGAGCCAGATTGGCATCCCAGCTTCCCTGTCTCTCTCCTCTCCCTGTATTTGCTATGAAACCCTCTATAATAGTAGAACTAAGAGTTTCTTTATTCAAGCCCAAACACTAGGAATTCATTTCCTTTTCGTTTTGTTTGGTTTGGTTTTTCTGGTGAGAGTAGGAAAAAAAGGAACCTAATATAAAATAAACATGAAACTCTTAATGATAATTATGACAGAAATATTAACCAACTACCAATTGAAGATCTAAAATCTACACACCTAAATATTTTCCTTTCTTCATTTATGTATTCCTTCATGTATTAAACATCTTTTAAGCATTTAATGTTTGTCTCAAACTCTTATCCTTAAGTCCATAGTAATTTTAAGAACCAAATTAAACACGCAACTATTTGAAAGAATCAAACGCTTACAAATTCGAGACAACATTTCTTAAAAGAATACGACTACTGCGCCAGGCACGGTGGCTCACGCCTATCATCCCAGCACTTTAGGAGGCTGAGGTGGGCAGATCACGAGGTCAGGGGATTGAGACCGTCCTGGCTAACACGGTGAAATCCCGCCTCTACTAAAAATACAAAAAAATTAGCCAGCCGTGGTGGTGGGCGCCTGTAATCCCAGCTACTCAGGAGGCTGAGGCAGGAGAATCGCTTTCACCCAGGAGGCGGACATTGCAGTGAGCCAAGATTGTGCCACTGCATTCCAGCCTGGGTGATGGTGCGAGACTCCGTCTCAAAAAAAAAAAAAAAAGAATACAACTATTAAGAGTCATTGGAGTAAAAGGAGTGGTAAACATCAACCAGAAAACAGGCAAGACGAACAGAGGTGGGGGTAGGGAAGGCGAGAGGAGAAAGACAGAGTGATGAGAAGAGGACCCACGCTGGGTGGGTCCTAGGTGCCAGGACAGTGACAGATGGGACCCGCCTATGCTCGTATTTCACCTGAGTAGGTTTGGGGAAAGATCTGCAATGGATATTAACATGCCCCTTCCGGCAGAGGGAAGGAAGCTCTCCCTGGATGTCTTCTTAAGCACAGATCATATCCCATACCTCTGCCCTTTTTTTTCTAAAGGAGAAACAGATTTCATATATTCAAATGCAACCTGTGTTTCTGAAAATAAAGCAAGTCAGTGAATACATAGGAAAGGCCCCTATTTCAACAACCACATTTAAAAAAATACCTATTGAAGATTTTTCTGTGTCATATAGTATTCTAGGAGCCACATTCCAATATAAACGACAGGCCATAAACAAGAAAATAAAGAAGCAGAACCAGTTCAGATAGGAATTAGTGACACATGACTTGGTGGACAGAACAGTGGCACAAGAGCAGGGTTGGTGATTTATATTAGATGGTCAGGGGAGCCCTCACAGAAGACACCACACAAGCTGAGAGTTGAACGGCCAGAAGAAGCAAAACCAGCAAAGACCTAGGGAAGCATGCTCCTTAGCAGAATAAGAAGTCACCAGTGCAGTATAAACTCCACCTGTCGGGTAAACAGAAATAAACACAGGGGCATGGAGCATGGTCACAAGAGGAGGAGAGAGGGCAGATGGACATCTGACCCATAGATTTTTGTTGTCAGTGGCCCTTAATCTAAACTGAAAGAATGCCATTTAAGGCCAGACACAGTGGCTCACACCTGTAATCCCAGCACTTTGGGAGGCCGAGGCAGGCGGATCACAAGGTCAAGAGTTCGAGACCAGCCTGGCCAACATAATGAAACCCCGTCTCTACTAAAAATACAAAAAAAAAAAAAATTAGCCAGGCATGGTGGCATGCGCCTGTAGTCCCAGCTACTCAGGGAGGCTGAGTGAGACAGGAGAATCGCTTGGACCCGGGAGGCAGGGGTTGCAGTGAGCTGAGATGGTGTCACTGCACTATAGCCTGGGTGACAGAGCGAGACTCCATGTCAACAACAACAACAACAAAGAATGCCATTTATACAGGGAAGGACAGGACAGGATACAATTTACATTTCTGAAGATCATTCTGTCTGGGGTTTAAAGATGGAAGTGATGTGTTCAGCAAGAGAAGCGAAGCTTTAATCTAATTTACTTGGTGCCTGGATTCATGTAGGAAGGGGTGATGGCAGTCCAGAACTAGAGTGGTGATAGTGGATTTGGAGACTAGAGGAAAATGGGTGGATTCTGAGGTTATGTTGAGAGAAGTTGCCAATAGAGTGAATTGGGAGCAGATAGCAAGAAGGGTGGAGTGCAGTGGCACGATCTCAGCTCACTGCAACCTCCACCTCCTGGGTTCAAGTGATCCTCCCACCTTAGCCTCCTGAGTAGTTATGACTGCAAGCACATGCCACCACACCCAGCTAATTATTGTATTTTTAGTAGAGATGGTTTCACCATGTTGGCCAGGTTGGTCTCGAACTCTTGACCTCAAGTGATCCACCTGCCTCGGCCTCCCAAGTGCTGAGATTATAGGCATGAGCCATCACGCCCGGCCTGAGTCCTAGGTTTTTGATTCTGCAGTTAAATGATGCACCAGGGTAAGGGAATGAAAATACCAGAGGGTTGTGAGTATGTGGGCATATGAGAGAGAGAGAGAAAGAGAGAGAGGAAGAGAGAGAGAGGGGAGAGAAAGAGAGAGAGAGAGTGTGTGTGTGTGTGTGAGTGTGTGTGTGAATAAAAGGTCTTCTTTTGATCAGGTTAGGTCTGAGATATCAACAAACCATCCAAGGTAAGTCAAATAGGCACTTGCTATCTAGAGAGAAAACAAAAGAGTAGGGGAATTAGCAATATGAATATCCAAAACATAAAACAACTGCCGAATTAGGAATATAGATTAAGAAGAATATAGGGTTTCCTAAAACTCAGTGCTATAGATTTCTAGGAAAATGTAAGAATCCAGAAAGGTAAACATAGCTCTCTAAGATTATTTGCTAGCAACCTCTTGCCCCAACTACCACCACCAAAAAGCTGTGAGTTCGAATTGTAGTACTGGCCATCTCACAGGGCAAGAGAATACAGGTCAAATTCCAGACCTGCCCAAAGTGGAGATTCCAATGAACATTCAGTCACATATTAAGTGGGGACTACCAAAACCAACTCTCAAAATATGAAAATAAACCAGGAAGTTATTGAAATCAGAGCTCTTATCATCTGCATGATCCAGATAACATCAAACTTTAATCTTGCATTAAAATCATCCACAAACAAACTTTAATCTGGCATTAAAATCATCCACAAACTGGTAGTGTCACTAAATGCCTGATACAGAGAAATGTGAATCCTCTTTGGAAGAATATACCCTCATCTTAGACCTCACATAATTCCTACAAAAAAAAGTTTAAAATACAATGACAAGCACACAGTCAAAGATAACCTAGTACACACACACACAAAAGACACTAAAACAGAGAGAGAACAGACAAGAGAAACAAACGTACAAAGACCTGATACTGAAGTTATTACATATGATTAAGAACGCAACTATAATTACCACTTTAGAAAAAAACAAAACTAACACTTGAAATTATCAGCAGGGAGCAGGAAACTCTTAAAAAAATGATATAAGTAATCTGAAAACAAAACAAAACAAAACCAGAACATCTATGATTAAAATATTAGAATTTTTTAAAAGTTCACAAAGTATGGTTTGCCAGTAGATTAGACATAGCTAATGAAAGCATTAATGAGTTGGAAAGTAGGACAGAGAAAGTATTGAAAACACAGTACACAGAGACAAAAATATGAGAAAGAAATGCAGAAAAAAAAGGCACAGAAAATAGAACAAGAAGGTCTAGCATACTTTTAATATGCATGCCAAAAAGAGGAAAGAATGGGACAGAGGCAATGTTTAAAGAGATAATGTCTGAATTTTTTCAGAATTGAAAAAGAATTGTGACAGCTGTGTTGATCTTTTTCTCACTTCTTGAACTGGCTGCTTAGCTACCTGGTATTCAAAATGTTTTATTTTCTAACAAATTTACTGAAAGTTATAAATTTCATTCTGATAACTGGTTTAACTGTAGTACAAATTTTTTAATATAATCTTTTTCTTAATTTTCCTCATTACTTCTCTTATAACTTATGCATTGTTTGAAATGTAATTTTTCTAAGTGTTTTTACAAATATTTGAGAGTTTTTTATGTATTTCTAATTATTTTCTAATTTTATTGCACTGTAGTCAGAGTATGGGTATATGATATCAATTCTTTGGGATTTGTTGAAACATTTTAATGAATATACGGTACTTTTTTAAGTTTCATATACACTTGAAAAAAGTGTATTCTTTGTCAGACGTAAAATTCTATATAAAACTATTAGATCAAAATTTTCAACTGTGTTTTTCTAAATGTCTTTTTTTTTTTTAGATGTTTGAGTCATCGTTTTCTGAAGGAAATATGTTAAACTTCCTACTGTTATTGTGGCTTTGTCAATTTCATCTGTTATTCTTTCAGTACTTGGTTCAAAAGTTTGAAAATAGAATTTATTATGCATAGGATTATTATTGATATAACTTCTTGAGATTTTTTAATTTGTTTTTAAATATATTCTTTTTTCTTTTTCTATTTTAATCTAATATTATCTTTGGTTATTAATCTTTATCACTCTATTTTCATATTTCCCTAGCATATATGTTTTAGTCGTTTGTCTTTCAACATTTTTGCATCCTTATGTTTTACATTTGTTTCTTGAAAATACAGACTAGATAAAATCTGAGTATATCTGTCATTTACTTTTTCTTTTATCCATTCATATATTTTATGATTTTAATACACTTGAACTTATTTCTGACACCTTGTTCTGTTTTTTATATATATTCTATCCACTTCTATTTTATTTTTTGTTAGCTTCCACTAGGTTGATTAAACTCCATATATATTCTGTCTTTTCCACTATTTGTTTATAAATTATCTACTGTATTTTTATTATTTGTGTATTTACCCTTAAGGTTTTTTTAACGTACATACTTACATTTCTGTTGTACAAACAAGTATAACATTAATCAACATCTCTATTCTCTTCTTAGACAATTCAAAAAAAATAGTAATAACTTCCCTCCAAACTTTCTACACTCTCAAACCTCAATTCACATGATTAATATTGTTATTTATTTCTGTACAGCCTATAAACTCATATACGAACAAAATATTTTTCACTTTTGACCTTATTACTATAATCTTATTTTATAAGTGGACATGCATTTAAATATACCACCATGTTCTACAGTGTTTCTGTGCTCACAATTACTTCTGGCACCCCACTCCTTCTGTATGGATTCACGTTTATTGCTTAAGTACACTATTTTGTATATTTCATCTATCTTGCTGTAATAATCTTTATTTTTATATATTTACTTACTAATTTGTAGGGACAGGGTCTCACTCTGTCACCCAGGCCGGAGTGCAGTACGGCAATCATTGCTCACTGCAGCCTTGAACTCCTGGGTCCCAGAGATCCTGTCACCTCAGCCTCCTGAGTAGCTGGGACTACAGGCGCATGTCACCATACCCAGCTATTTTTTTTTTTTTTTTAATGGAAAAGACAGAATCTCACTATGTTGCCAGGCTGGTCTCGAATACATGACCTTAAGCAGTCCTCCCACCTCAGCCTTCCAAAGCTCTGGGATTACAGGCATGAGCCACTATACCTCTCATTTAAATAATAACAAGTATTTGTACACTGCAAATGTTTTCATTTTGTCCACATTCTTAAATATTCATTTATCAGCAGGAATTTTAAATGAAAATATATCCTTGGAGTTTTAAAATTTGATTCCATTGTCTTATTTCTTCTTTTATTTACCATGGAAGCCTATCAGATTGTTTGTTCTTTATCAGCACTCTGAATTTTCTCTGTTGTGTTTCAGGATTTTCTTTTGAGGTTTTACAGTTTCATGACAACATTTCTCCACATATTTATAAAACCTATTTATATTATTCAACCATCTCAATTTGAGAGTTTCTTCATTTCTGGAAAATTGTCAGTATTATAGTTTTAAACATTAACTCCACTATTCCCTCCATAAACTTCTGGAACTCCAGCTAAAGGTAATTGGACCGTCTCATTTTCTATTTTTTATCTATTTTTTCTTTTCTATATTTCATCTCATTATGTCTCAGTGCTGATTCCTGAAAGGTTTACTCAATCTATCTTCCATTTCACTGATTCTCCTTTCAGTTTTGCCTCGTTTATTTAATCAACCCCCCCAAAAATTTCAAATTACTATATTTTAGGCTATTTTTTACATTAGCTTGTTCCATTTTATAAGCTCATGTTCTTTCATCATGTTCACTATTTCCCCTTTTATCTTTTTGGGCTGCTTTTAAACATACTTAGTTGGATTCATTTCTTCTCTTAGCTCTTGCTTCTTAGTTATGCAGTCACCAGTGGGGAGGGGAATGTAGGCTGATTTTCTTGGAACTATCTCAAATATTGCATCATCCTTCTCTATGACCGTGTTTCCCATTATAGGTTCTCCTTGAATTTCTTTCTCTGGGTCATCGAGACCTCTCTGGATACTGGTCTATTGATTGCCTTTGCTCAAACCCTACTGTGGACCCTGTCACTCAGTGAATGTAAAGCCGAGTCCAGCAACCTGATGTTTCACAGGTCTGAGGTCATAGCTGACTCTGGTTACAGCTCTGAATAGGAGTGGTCAGTTTGCTCTTTGCTACGACTGAGGTTGAAGGACAGATAGTGTAGTCCCTTGTCAAGAACAAGCAGCAATTTCCCAGCTTCTGGGTTCATGTAGGAGCTCAGTTTCTACTCCTTGCTCTGCATGACTCCTACAAACTTGCTTCCCAATCCCATACAGTGTCAAAAGCCAGCCATTGCCCTGGGGCCAGCTCAGTTTATCCTCTGCTTCCATCTAGATGCTTGCACCTTTGAAAGCATTTTACATATTTCATTCAGAATATAAGAAGGTGATTGCAATATAAGAAGGTAATTTGTTACATTCAATCCACCAATTTGACTAGAAGTCAAGAGCTACTTTAAAACGAATATTCCATTTTGTTTTAAATCTTGAAACATCTCTGCATGTCTGAACTTAGTTGATCCTGGAATACAGACATATCTGTGAGTAGAATTAAGCAACCCTTTGTGCTCAGATGTCTGTCTGTTCCCATCTACTTGTATGGGGTCAAGGAGCCTCCTGGGGAAAGAGTTCAAAAGTGTTCAATGGCACCATTTAGGTCCTTAGATATAAAGCTGAAACGCAGCAATAGGTATGTCAAAAACTAAACTGTGGTGTGGATTTTAGGGACCCGGACTGGACCAGCAACTTTGTGGCAAATATAGCACTGAGAAGCAAAATGATGTATAAATTAAAAGAAACATAAATCTCTTGGGTCAAGCAACTGTAAAGCAAAGCCCCTCTGTGAGGGTAGACATCAGAGGAGTAGATTCTATTTCCCCATAAGCAAAGGCAAGGTAATAGCAGAGATTATCCAGGCAATAGAGGGAATGGAGCATCTAGATTGGCAAGTTCCATGTCACAGGCAACAACACCTACAAAGTTGCTGTGTGACTGGCATCTGGCATGCATTAGGCCCTCACTTGTTTGCTGCTGGCCAACTGAAAAGAGACCAAGGGCATTAGGCTGAGTGGGGCACCAGGGATGCAACTTGTGACAGAGACAGAGAGAAACAGTGAAAATGACCCCTGGGAGGTTGAGAGCAAGTGAAATGGAACCAAGTGACAGTAGAGACAGCCGCATGTTGACTTGAGAGCCTGTGGAGACATCCTGACTACATGAATCCTACTGTTGTGTGAAAGGGAACTTCTTAACAAGGCAAATTGAATTCCGAATGTCAAAGTGCCTCAATGGTACCAGAGATGAAGGGAGGCCTGTGTCACTTGTGTGATGGAAGTTTTTGGTAAAATAAAGAGTTTCCCAATTCTTAGAGGAAACCGTGACCAACAAAAGCTGAAACAATAACAACTCTATGGGAAGGTTTCAGAAAATTGGGTACTTCCACATTATTCTACTTCATTGTCATAGTAACTATGTGAGAAAGGCACTGTTAGCCTTTGTTTTTACAAATGAGGGAATAAAAACTTGAAGCTAAGTGACTGAACTAAGATCATAGTTTTAGAAGGGGTCAGAATCTAAATTCATAGCTACCTTGTTCCAGAGAAAACGTTCCTTTAACTATAGTTTGCTGCACCATTTCCCCCAGACCGTATCTATTAATATATGATACTCACACACACATTTTCCTGTTTATTGTGATTGGCTTTAGCTTCTGAAGTATCAGTGAGTCAGAAGTATGTACCAGCATACATTGTTTTATTGCACTTGGCTTTATTGTGCTTTGCAGACACTGCATTCTTTCCAAATTGAAAGTTTGTGGCAATCCTTCATCAAGCAAGTCTACAGGCACCATTTTCCCCACACCATGTGTTCACTTTGTGGCTCTGTGTCACATTTTGGTAATTCTTGCAATATTTCAAGTTTTATTATTATTCTATCTGTTGTGGTGATCTGTAATCAGTGACCTTTAATGTGACTATTGTAACTGTTTGGGCGGCACCATAAGCCACAGCCATATAAGATGACAAACTTAATTGATAAATGTGTGTGTTCTGATTTCTCCACCAACTTGCTGTTCCCCCACCTCTCTCTCAACGCGAACTTCTCTATTCCCTGAAACACACAATATTGAAATTAGATCAATTAATAACCCTACAATGGCATCTAAGTGTTCAGGAAGGAAAAGTCGCACGTCTCTCACTTTAAATCAGAAAGCTAGAAACAATTAAGCTTAGTAAGGAAGACATGCCGAACGTCCAGATAGGCCAAAAGCAAGGCTTCTGTGCCAAACAGCTAAGTTGTGAATGCAAAGGAAGAGTTATTGAAGAAAATTAAAAATGCTACTTCAGTGAACACATGAATGTAAGAAATCAAAACAGCCTTATTGCTGATGGGGGAAACGTTTTAGTGAGCCAGACAGAAGATCAAACCATCTATGACATTCCCTTAAGCCAAAGCCTAGCCCATGCAAGGCCCTCACTCTCTTCAATTCTATGAAGCCTGGCAAAGATGAGAAAGCTGCAGAAGATAAGTTGGAAGATAGCAAAGGTTGGCTTACAAGGTTTAAGGAAAGAAGCCATCTCCATAACACAAAAGTGCAAGGGGAAGCAGAGAGTGCTGATGTAGAAGCTGCAGCAAGTTATCCAGAAAATCCAGCAAATATTGAAGAAGAAGGCTACACTCAACAACAGATTTTCAATGTAAACAAAATAGCCTTCTCTTGGAAGAAGATACCATGTAGGACTTTCATAGCTGGAGAGGGGAAGTCAATGTCTGGCTTCAAAGCTTCAAAAGACATTCTGGCTCTCTTATTAGGGGCTAGTGCTGCTGGTGACTTTAAGTTGAAGGCAATGATCATTTGCCATTCCTAAGGCCCTTTAGAATTATGCTAAATATACTCTGCCTATGCTATATAAATGGAACCACAAGCCTAGATAACAACACATCTGTGTGTGACATGATTTACTGAATATTTTAAGCCCACTGTTGAGACCTATTGCTCAGATAAAAGATTCTTTCAATATATTACCGCTCATTGACAATGTACCTGGTCATCCAAGAGCTCTAATAAATGTATACAGGAGAGTAATGTTGTTTTCATGCCTGCTAACACAACATCCATTCTGCAGCCCACAGATCAAGAAGTAATTTTGACTTTTAAGTCTTCTTATTTCAGAAATAAGTGTCAGGTTACAGCTGCCATAGATTGTGATTCCTCTGATGGAAGTGGGCAATGTAAATTGAAAACCTTATGGAAAGGATTCTCCATTCTAGATCTTGTTAAGAACATTCGTGATTCATGGGAGGAGATCAAAATATCAAGATTAACAGGAGTTTGGAAGAAGTTGATTGCAAACTTCATGGAGGACTTTAAGCGGTTTAAAACTTCACTGGAGGAAACCACTGCAGATACAGTGCAAATAGCAAGAGGAGTGGAATTAGAAATGGAGCCCGAAGATGGGACTGAATTGCTGCAATCTCATGATCAAACTTGAACAGATGAGGAGTTACTTCTTGTGGATGAGCAAATAAAGTGGTTTCTTGATGAAATCTACTCCTAGTAAAGATGCTGTGAACATTGTTTAAATGACAACAAAGGATTTAGAATATTACATAAACTTAGTTGATAAAGCAGTGGCAGGGTTTGAGAGGACTGACTCTAGTTTTCAATAAATTCTACTGTGGAAAGAATGCTATAAAACAGCATCACATGCTACAGAAAAATCTCTTGTGAAAGGAAAAGTCAATCAATGTGGCAAACTTCATTATTGTCTTATTTTTAGAAGTTGTCACAGCCACCCCAACCTTCAGCAACCAACACCCTGATCAGTCAACAGCCATCCACTTGGAGACAAGATTCTCCAACAGTAAAAAGATAATCATTAGGACTTTTAGAAATAAAGTCTTTTTAATTAGATTGTGTACATTGTTTTACACATACTGCTATTGCATACTTACTAGACTACAGTATAGTATAGTCTGTTAAACATAACTTTTATGTGCAGTGGGAAACCAAAAAATTTGTGACTCACTCTATTGCAATATTCACTTATTGCAGTGCCCTGGAGCCAAGCCTGCAATATCAGTGTGGTATGTCTGTATTAACATATTACAATCACTTTCATCCTATATTTTTATGATGTGAATAGAAATATGCAATGAAGTTGGCATTTTCTACGTAGCAAGTTTTAATTTAGGGGATATGGCATGCTGTAGCCCTCATTATACTATAAGGTAATTAGTTTTTTTGCCTTTTATTTCTCGTCCTTTCTCTAAGACCTACCTCCCATGAGTTCTTTGAGGGTGAGAACTGTGTGTCTCATTCCCTTTTTGTCTCTAGCACCTTGAAGCTGCCTCCACAGAGTGTGAACCCAAAATACGTTATGAATCAATGAATGATCAGGGTGATGATTTGTGTAATGCAATAATTACTAAAGGGAATTTTTAGAGCATCTAATTTATATCCTAGTTATAAATTAAATGCTGGGAGTTATGGTATTCGTTTGCTTATGGCAAGATTTTTCAAATGCTTTCATAGTTAATGCATTTTGTATATATGTGTCTGATGATGAAGGTAATGACTCTTTCATCACTTTATCTTTGAAAGACAGTTTTTGATCTGAAAGGAGCTTTCTCTGTAAGCTGGTCAATTTAGTCCTTTCACCAGCGATAAAATTTTGACGTAGAAAATTTCAGAGGGTTTAAATGACCTGCTTAGTCGTACTGGAAGAGATAAGAAGAGAGTTAGGGTGAGAGTCTCACAGTTCCCAGTGTGGAGATCATTTTACTCTCACAGACTGTCTCTCGATCCTGAACCCTCTAGTATTAGCCATTCCCAAAAGAAAACTCATCTGTCCCTTCCACAAAGTGAAACGTTTGTTAGATTCAATTAAATATCCCAGGCACCCACACAGCAGGAAAACCAAGTTCTGTCAGCAGGGATTTAACTTGCTTTTAAGTTGCTAAAAGAAAGTCAGAACCATTTGCACACGTGAACACACACACACAGTCACACACAGCAGGCCAATATTTAGCTGCTGAAGTTTTGTGATTGTGGAAATGTTCTAGCAGCAGAAGCTTCACTTTTGAGCAACAAAAGATTTTTTTCCCTGCACATTCCCTGATATAGTGACAAGAGGGCCAAGCATGATGTATTAGTCCGGTCTCATATTGCTATAAATATACTACCCGAGACTGGGTAATTTATAAAGGAAAGAGGTTTAATTGACTCATAGTTCTGCATGGCTGGGGAGGGAGGCCTCAGGAAACTTACAGTCATGGCAGAATGGGAAGTAGGCACATCTTACATGGTGGCAGGTAAGAGAGAGCATGTGAAAGTGCAGAAAAAACTACCGTTTATCATTTATAAAACCATCAGATCTCTTGAGAATTCACTCACTATCACAAGAACAGCATGGGGGAAACCACTCCCATAATCCAATCACTTCTCACCAGGTCTCTCCCTCAACACCTGAGGATTACAATTCAAGATGTGACTTGGGTGGGGACACAAAGCCTAACCATATCACATGGGGACCATCAATCTATGTGCCAGTCCCCTGGACAGCTCAAATTCTGGTGACAGAGTCCTCCCAGCAGAAGTAGCACACATACCTGCTCACCACTCTGCACATGTAGCTGGACATAGGCAGCCACCACAGGCTCCTTTCCAATCACACACCTGCCCCTTTGGCCTGTGGTCTCACAGTCCCTGCACAAGAAGATAGGAACTTGGTGCACTAGCTACTCCAGACTGCCTCATCCCAGCCTAGGGTGCAGGGTCAGAACTGGGTAAGACCAAGTCTATAACCAAACTGATCTTTACAGAGAATTGGCCTCTGCAGAATACAGAAACAGGCATCAGTCAGTTCCTGCCGGATGACAGCCAGAGAAAGAACCACTATCAGAGGCTCATCACAAGTTAATCTACTTCTTGATCAATCCGTAACTTCTTCCTTTGTACAGTTTCATTATTATTTCACTTTTCATGAAATATTTTAAATAAAATCTTAGCAAGTTTGCATTAAACTTGAATAATAGCAAGATATATTTCCATTAAATCTCATTTGATTGATATTCACAGTTGCAACTCACTAACTCATTTAGTGTGTGTTATTAAGAATGTAGAACCAATAATATCTGGTTTGCCCAAGTTTCATAACATTAAAACTAGAAATCAATCATTTTGCTTCCGTGGCGTCAAGATCTAGGCTAAGAACAGTTTCTACAGTGGAAAGTACACTAATCAGGAGAATAGGCTAATTTTCCTTTCTGCCACCCAAGCATACTCAAATAGAATAAAGTTTCACTTAAGGACTGGAATATAACTTCAATAGAAACAACTTTGCTTATCAGGCAGGTTCAGGTAAGTAATGCACATCCTCTGCATCAAGGCTAGTAAAATGGTGGGAAAGAGGCCAGCAGGTGGTGGGGAAGTTGTCTGGGTGGACTCTGTAGGAAGAGAAGCCACAGAGACTGGATTATATACGCCTCTGAGATGAACCTAAATCTCTCCAGTGAGGAGAAAAGAACAAAGCCTCTACCTTTATGAAAGCTGCAACAAAGACAAAAATGTCAGAGAAGTGCTTTGTGGATTTCCAAACCAAGGTCAGGAGCAATTCAAACTGTGATCCAGATAGCTGAATAACTAATAGTAGTGATGTTTATCAATACCCTCTAACTCACTGACATTTACAAGAAATGAACATGCAGAGAGGGAGCGTGCTCTGAAAAAAGTTTATTGAGGTGTATGCTAATGGAGCATCTAATCACATCATCTGTCCATCAACAAGTGCCCCATTAGCTCCCGCACAAAGACGTGGGAAGAAAGAGAAGCCAGGAGAGCTGAGGCCACGCTGATATAAGGATGCCATGAGAACAGAAGGGATGTTCATGAAATACGGCAGCACCTCGATAGACATAGAAATTGAGTTCCATGAATAGAGCAGATGCACTATTAGCACTCACGAGGCAGAACGCTCATAAGAATAGAGGGGAATAAGAAAGTAAGATGAGGAAAATATGTGTTTGCATATACAGATACATTCGAGATCACATTTTTGCAAAAACAGATGTTAATTTTAAAATTGCACCTGCACTTGAATGCACATATCAGTGTGTATTGGTAAATAGACATAAGTCCTTGGAGAAAAGAGAGAAGGATGCAAACCAGACAGCTAACATGGGTTCCCAGGGAATGGTGGAGGAGAGGGAAGGGATGCATGCACACACACACGCATGCACACACTCTGACATAGTGCACAAACATGCACACGCATGCACACGTGTACATGCACACTCACATTCACACATTTATACCACTTGAAATAAAATTGCTTGCACGGTGTGAATTATAGATGTGCATGTATATGCATAAAGCAAAGCATGGAGAAATAATAACTAATAATTGCTAATGACAGTTATCTTAGGGGTGGAATATCAGATGATTTCACTTTCTTTCAAATACATTTTCAACACTGTTTGAATATTTCATAGTGCACAAGTGATACATGAATAACCACATATTATTTGTATAATTAGGAAAAAAACAAGTGTTTTCATTGTGAGAAAGTCTTTCCCTGCATTGCCATGAATTCACAGCACTAAGGAGGCAACTGCCAAATGTAACCTGGAGCTGGGTTACTCTTTTTTACCAACTACCCCCACAGTCTCACAACATGAATTACTTCCGTCCATCTCACTCCCCAAAGAAATCACCAATCTTATCAGTATCAAAGTTCACCTGCAATCATGAAATTCATTTTATTTTAAAGCAAAAGTTCAGAATCAACCTGAGTAAATATAATTACACATGATACTGTTTCTCACTCAGCATAATAATCAGGGTCATTTCAAAAGGTTTCTTCTCCCCTCCCTTTCCCCCTCCCTCCTCACCCTCACTTCCACTCTCATCTTCCTTTTAATTTCCTTCCTGGCATTGTGAACCCTGGGAGTACTATTCCGACCAACAGAAATATCTTAGACTCCCAGCTCTGGTTTTCAATGCAGTCTTCATCTTTGTGGCATTTCTGACTTTTAAAGCAATTCTCTGTGTTCTCCTATTCAGCTCCTTTGCTGGGCTTAATCTGCGCACCTGCGCCTTGGGGACTGTTGCGGGCCAAATTGTGTCCCCTCAAAATTCTTATATTGAAGCCCTCACTCCTAGCACCTCAGAGTTGGACTGTATTTGGAAACAGGATTTTTGTAAGGTGATTTGGTTAAACATGAGGCAGTTAGAGTAGGCCCTAATCTAATCTGACTGATGTCCTTATAAGAAGAGGAAATGTGGGCACACAGAGAGACAACAGGGATGCACTGACAAATGAAAGACCACATGACAACACAGCAAGAAAGTGGTGGCCATCAGCAAGCCAAGAGAGGCCACAGGAACCAGTAAACCTGCTGACTCCTTAATGTCAGACTTTCAGCCTCCAGAACTGTGAGAAAGAGTTTTCGTTGTTTACGCCTCGCAGCCGGTGGGATTTTATTATTGCAGCCTGAGCTGCAACCTAGGAGTGATCCTTGATTCTCTTCCCCGCTCCACCCCACAGCGGGTCACAGCAAATTTTATCAGCTCCACCTCCTAGGTAGATCCTAAACCATATCTCTCGTCAAAACTCCACAGCGATCACCTTAATCCAAGCCACCGACCCCTATCTCCTACTCCACAGCAATGCCTGCCAGCCCATCTCCCTGTTCCCAGCCCTGACCCCTACAGCTAATCAGAGAGAGGCTTTCAATCATAAATCAGGCACGATGCTCCAGTGGCCTCTAATTTCACTTAGGATAAACTCTCACCTCCTTCAGGTGTCCTGGGGCCTATGTGCTCTGGTCCTACTGTCTCCCCGACCGCCACACTCAGCCACATCAGCCATTACCCTTAGTCAAGAACCCTAAATTATTCCTGCTTCAGGGCTTTGGACTGTCTGTGCCCTCTGCCTGGAGCCCTTGTCCCCACTCTGCCATGGATGGCTCCTTCCTCTTTACTGGGTCTCAGTCTGAAGGGGCTCCCTGTTCTACCCATTACCTTCTACTCTATTGCCTTATTTTATTTTCTTCAAGCACTGAATTCTGCATAAATGGTGTTATTTTTTGGTTTGTATATTTGTTTAGATTGTTGCCTTCTGCCACTAGAATGCAACCTCTGTGAGGGCTCCATCCTGTCGACTGTATGGGGCATCCTAGCTCCAGCAGGTGCTGGCATTTCATACGTGTTGTTCAGCAGATGCCTTCGTGAGCCTGCAAAGCACCTGTAACCCTACTCCTAACCTAGGAGGTGTGCAGCGATTGTTCAGAGCTAACCGATGAATGAATCCATGTTTTGAATATATGAAAAAATATGCCTTTAGTGCAGATGAATAGGAGTACACTAACTGAATGTTTCCTTAAAGAGATCATTTATCTTTCATTCCCACTCTTGCTTAATCTAAATTTTAAATTACTGATCAGTTGCAATCAGTTTGGATTTACGCTCATGAGCATGATTACAACAAGGTTTGGGTTTTTTTAAAAGACATTGTCAAAAATATTTCTAGGTCTCCTCCTTTAAGGAACTTTAGGTCTTATACAAAAAGTTTCTCAAAAATATAGTGCTAGGAATCATGTTTATAAAATTATTTTGTTAGTTAATAACACATTTTTATACTAATCAAATATACAAAATACAAAATGTAAACACAACATGATCACTGCTAAAACTCTTACAGCAGTAGTAGACACCAAGACGATCCAGGTGATGACATGCTTAGATGAAAATAAATGTAACTTCCAGGTCTCTTGCTGCAAGGGGCAATACAGCTTCCTTAATGAGATGTCAGTGAAGCTTCTGGGAAGGCGATAATTTTCCCAATGAAAACACACCAATGCATCTGGTTCATCATAAAGATTCACTGTGTGCTCGGAGGTGGTACCACCTTTGGATAAGGCTTTTGCATGAAGCCACCTTTGCATAAGGCTTTTTGAACTTTGAGTTCAAAAAAGTTCTTTCTGCAAAGAACAGAGCAGAAAAATAAAACTGTTTGTGGGCTGGGCGCGGTGGCTCACACCTGTAATCCCAGCACTTTGGAAGACCGAGGTGGGCGGATCACGAGGTCAGGAGATCAAGACCATCCTGGCGAACACGGTGAAACTCTATCTCTATTAAAAATACAAAAAGTGGCCGGGCGCGGTGGCTCACGCCTGTAATCCCAGCACTTTGGGAGGCCGAGGCGGGCGGATCACGAGGTCAGGAGATCGAGACCATCCTGGCTAACACGGTGAAACCCCGTCTCTATTAAAAATGCAAAAAATTAGCCGGGCGTGGTGGCGGGTGCCTGCAGTCCCAGCTACTCGGGAGGCTGAGGCAGGAGAATGGTGTGAACCCGGGAGGCGGAGCTTGCAGTGAGCCGAGATCGGGCCACTGCACTCCAGCCTGGGCAACTAAGCGAGACTCTGTCTCAAAAAAAAAAAAAAAAAATACAAAAAGTACAAAAAAATGCAAAAGAATTAGCCAGACCTAGTGGCTAACTCCGTCTCAAAAAGATAAAACAAAACAAAACAAAAAACTGTTTCCTTAGTGGCAACTGTGCATAGCTACTCCATCCTGGGGTTCCAGGCTCTAAATGTATGAGGGAAAAAATAGCTCCCCATTTGGCTAAGCATCTGTAACAATGATTCATTTATGTGCAACTGAAAACAACCCTAAACTGATATAACACAATGTCCACAGAAATGATAACGTTCATTTATTTAGCCCACAAATATTTGTTCAATGTCTGCTTTGTGTCAGACACTATGCCAGAAGCTCTGTAAACACAGAACAAGACACATGGCTCCCACATCCTGGAACTCACATTAAGAGTAGGAGGACCAGGTCATTTACCCATGAATTCAAAAAGGTCAACTCTTGCTACATTCATTTCTGTATTTTTCTTTCTTTCCAATAGTTTCTACTTGCTTCATTAGTCAGGGGCATTGCATTATAGCAGGAATGCAAAGGACAAGAAACAGTTAATATCCTGATTTTAAACTTCCAAATATGGATCTCGATCGTAGGGTAAAGGGTGGGATGATCCAAATGATAAAAAATGATTTAAAAAAAAATGAAGAGATACTGTGAGCCATAAAAAGTAATGTAAACAGAGTGGAGAAAGAGGCAAGAGCTTCCCTCTCCCAAAAAAACAAGAGGAGGGCTTTATAGGGTAGGTGGTGAGAGAGAAGGTTGCGGGAGCAATATGAGCAGATGTTAGGGGCTGAAACAAGCAGACAGATCCTGGGGGAAGGAGGGAGAGGGGAAGGAACCAGCGCTGAGAGATGACATGACCTCCAGTTCCAGGGAGGAAAAGGAAATCAAGCTGAGGCATGCTGACCGCCCCCTATTTGGGGAAGCTCATCAATCAAAGGCAGACTCACGCGTTCTTCTCATCCCTGCAGGAGGAAGGCTTGCTAACAACAGCTGCCTGCACTTCCCCTGTGGATCATCCAGCAACACACGCATAAGCTTCCTGCAAGGGTTGTCCACTGAGCAAGCCCAGGGGCATCATTCACACACACTGTGTTGGGCGTGGTGTCTCCTGTAAGTGTGCAACACGGTGCCCCTGTTCATGAGGATAGCCCCTTCGTGATAGGCAAGAACAAAAAGTACCCCTCATTAAAACAAAAACAAAAAACAGTGTAGGGCCTGGATTAGCAAAGGGGCAGACAGGTGTAGAAAAAGAAGGCCGTAAATATTGGAATGAGGGAGAGGCTGACTTAAAGTAGTGTGTAATTCCATGTCTTCTGGCATAAACTTTCAACGACAACTCTGAGGTGACAGAGGTCATCAGCCCTCTGGCCTCTATTCCACTGTCCCTTCCATGGACATGCAACTTGTTTTTTTCAACTACTCACTTCAGCTAACCTTCTAAGACCCCATATTCCACCATGCACTCCAGCAACCTAGCCAGAAATTAGAGAATCTTTTTTAAAAAAGTACTGGGATCCTGATGATAGCAAGGCCAGGCCCAGCATTGGCACATCGCAGAAGGTGTAAACTGGAACAGTGGTTTGAGAGATTCATACCCCACAGGAAGAATTTCCAGGACTTCATTAAGAGCACTTGATCATCAAACCCGAGGAGACTCTTCCCCCGACCCTTCTTAAGGGAAAGGCTTTCTCGGGGAAGGGTGCCTGCTCTGCTTTGTCCATAGGAAGAGTCACAGGCAGTGAACCAGCCATGGTCTGCGGATCCTTCCAGGCTCTCCTTCCTTCCCCTTTGTGTGTTTCTCCATCACTGAACTTCTCAGAACCTTAGTGTCCATCGTAGCTTATGCCTGTTATCTCGACACATGGATTTTTGGTTTTGAACCACTTGCCTCAACTGAGACCTTGCTGTATGTACCTTCAGCACCCTCCTTTAGAATTCTCACCCTGATTCCATACATCAACATGGTGAAGCAGCCCACCTTGTACTCCAGCATATTACAAAGAACGCCTCGTGTTCATCTGAACAAACCCTGTTTGGAGAGGGACGTTGATATCACTTATATAATAAGAACAATACAATTATCTACACCAACCCATTTCTCCCAAACTAATTTTACACTGATTTAGGTTATCATTTGATTTGCAGTTGTCTTTGCCCTAGGTCTGTTGGCTCCATGAAGAATGCAACTTTTTGCCCACCAGCGTATCCCTAGTATCTGCTATGTAGCATAGCCTCAATTGAATATTGATCCTCAAATTCACTTCCGTCCTGTTTTACATGCCAACAAATCACTGATTATTTCTAACAGGCTCATCCAGAATGACAGCTCATATTATGTTCAAGTACTTAGTAGTATGCAATGTTTAGTTTGTGTAATTTTCTTAGAAAGATCATTGAAGTCCTCTAAAATAGCCCACACATAGCTTTCTTTTTTCTGGACATAATGATTAAAAAAAAAAAAAAAAAAAGCAAAGGGTAAAACTCTCTATCTTTTCACTGCAGGGCATTCTCAGGGCTAACCTGCAGCCCAGATATCCCATTATCACCTTACAATTTTAACCTGTACAAGAGGGCTCTGAATCCCATAACAAGGAAGCTCTTTCTAAGCCAGGTTTTCTCAATCACATCCCTGTTGACCTTTTGGACTGAACAGTTATTTGCGGTAGGGACTTTCCTGTGTTGTAGGATGTTTAGCGGCACCCCTGGACTCTCTCCACTAGATGTCAGTGGTAGCCCTTCTCCCAGTTGTGACAATCAAAAAATGTTTCCGGATGTTGTCAGATGTCCCCTGAGTGGAGCAGGGGGCAAAGCTAAGAACCACTGCTCTGACCCAGGAAGACTGGTGGGATCCCATGGCTAGCACACACTGGGTGGTCAATAAGGCCTTTACTTGGAAGGACTTCTAGGAGAGCAGTTGGCTTTCAGTTTTCACCATCATCATCATCATTCACCTTGATGACACTGTCCCCAGGGATCCTTCCATAACAAGGGATCTCATCTTCCCATTCACCTGCTTGGGAAGATTGTGCTGCTTCTTGTCACACTCACAAGAAAGTAACTTCTCAACTCAGGGTTTCATTATTTCAAATCATATACTTTGGGGAGAAGAAAGACGTTATTCTATCTAAGAGACATTTTTGCATACAAGAAAATTACCTAGGGCATTGTTTTCTCAAGTGAAGGTGAATAGTTGAAAGGAAGAGAAGGGATAAGACCAATGATTTAGAGAGAGTGGATGTCTTCTCCTGTTTAGCAGTGAAGAGTACAGATTCATCTCTTCCACAGATACTAGTTCAAAGAACCATCAATTTAGTGGACTATATATACTATAATATATGTATAATATATGTAACATGATATATGTATTATGTAACGTGTATTCCAGTATATATGACAATAAAGTTTCATTATTTCAGCGACTTATAGAAGAATGTTTATCATAGTGCATCCTAGCAGCACTTCTATTGCTGCCTTTTGAATTAGACAAAGTAAATGAAAATTATTTATGCAAAATTTTTAAAGTCTAAAAATTAAATAAGTTTGGGAAATCAAATCAAAACCAAACTTTCATATCCATATGTATTTGTCTCAAGAATTTCTAAACCTTTAAGTGAGGGCAGTTTTAGAACTGCTGATTAAGTCACTTGTGGAGGCCATTGTTTCACAGATGAGGGTTTTTATTTGTTTGTTTTTGCTTTTTATTTGTGGGGGAGCAGTCCATGGGTTTTTTGAAAGAACAGTAATTTATTTTGAATGTGGAACAACTTATGAATTTGCTATGAAAATGGCTATAAGTAGGGGAAGATATATACGTCCATGAAATTAAAATAAGTAGTTATCAATCTTACTTAGTTTGGCCAGTAATTCAGGTGGGATAATGGTAGGGTTGTTTTGCTCAACCTTCACTACAAAGAAAGACTAAGAGAAAAGCTACTATGTTTCAAGCACTGTGCTTGTTTTTGTCTGTTTGTTTGTTCTGTTCTGTTCTGTTCTGTTTTTTTTTTTTTTTTTTTTTTTTTAAGGCTGTCATGTATTGAGTCTTCACAATTCTAAGAGACAGAAGTCACAATTTTCAAATTGCCCATTTTACAGATGAGAAAATCAAGACCCTGAAACATTGACTCCCTAGCTATGGAGATAACATAAGCCAAATAGTTCAGCTCCAGAGTTCCCGGCCCAGCTGTGATATTAAACCACCTTCTACGGCTCTCTGAGACACTGGCTTAGTGCGTGTTTATCAGTAAGTGAGGATTTGTGACGTTAATGACAGGCAGAGTGAGTGAGACTAGCACCATATTATTCATTCTTCCTCCTGCCGCCATTTGTCCATTGTCAACATAACAGTATTTGGAGAAAACCAATCTCGGATAATGGAACATACAAACAACCTTTCCTCTAAATTGATAGTTTCTAGAGCCAGCAGCTGTGAAAGAGATGAATCTATACTTTCACTGTCATCCAGGAGAAAACACACTCTCTCTAAATCCTTGGTCTTGTGTACTTACTTCCCTTTCTTCAAGAGTTCACCTTCACTTGAGAAAACCATGCCTTGGGCAATTTGCCTTTTTGCAAATAGTCATCTTTCTGCAAGATTAACTTCTTCTTCCCCCAAAAGTATATGATTCTAATGACCCAAAATGGCCTTTGCTTTTTAGAATAGACTTGACTTTTCTTTTTTTTATCCAAAAACAGATATAATTTAAAAAGATTAATGCTGGCTTCTGCACTCTCTTTCTGTGGAGAATAAAAAAAAATCTGTCCATTCTCTAAATGTTTTCAGGGTAGAGTCTAAATTCCCTTTAAAGGAGAAATTCAAATTCCCTTATTACCATAGGAGAGATTTTATTTGAAGTCGGTATTGGGATATTTACCTCGAACAACAACAACAATAATCCAATTCCTCTGAACTTAGGGATTAAGGTTTCCTGTCACATTTGCAACAATGAACAAATCCTAGGAAATATGATTCCAAAATGAGCTACAATTTAAAATGTAATAATTATTTTTAAGTAGTATCTCACCCATCATTTATCTCTTCTAAAAAGAAAACTGGTTTTAAAAAGATGCAACATTGCCACCTAGTGCTCTGCATAGAATTATGAAATCATTATTAGAAAGATGGCAGTAGAATTAATTTTACCTTTAATCCTACCCTAACCCGAGTACAATGAATACATCTGTGCATAAATAGGAAAAATTTCACCACATAGCAAGTTCATCCCACAGTGCCTATAGCATAAAGGTGTAGGTAGGATTTAATAAACCAATACATTTAAGTCATTCCATACTGTGTATTGAATGTTTACAGACATGTCTGCAAATTTTTAAATGTACTTATTCTCTCCCTACTTGAATTTCTACTTATATTCCCTCTACGAATACTCCATCCTGCCTATGACCACCAGGTAGAATGTAAAATTATGCAAGTGAGAATTACAAGAATCTTTAAAGAGCATCTCATCCAGTTTATGCTTTTTATAGAGGAGGCCGCCGAGCCCCAGAGATGAAGTAGCAGCCGAATCCACACCTCCAGGGAATAGTAGAATTGGGACCCGAAGCCTGTCTCAAGAGTGCCCATTAAATGAACTTTCATGTGCTCCCCTACGTCCCATTTTTATTATGGCTGACCAATGTCTTGTGGAGTCAACTGTGAATTCCATCACCTGGCTTCCAAAGCCCATATCTTCAACCTTCATACTTCACAGATTCAAAACACTGCAGGAGACAAACAGGGGCACATGTGGCAGAAGCCATGGGTACAAGACATTAGGAAGTGACAGGGACTCTATTTAACTGACGTGACCTACCTAAAGCATTTGTCACAGTGTTTGCCATTTACTTTTAACTACTTCAGAACAGTTAGTATAATCTTAGGTGTGTTCACTCAAGCTAACTAGTTGCTGAAGATAAAAATGTGCAGATCCAGGACAACCCACTGGTTTCCTGATTGGCAGCACAGTGGATTCTACAAGAACTCCTGTTATTCACATCACAGCCAACACTTGAATCTTTTTTTTTTTTTTTTGAGACAGAGTCTTGCTCTGTCGCCCAGGCTGGAGTGCAGTGGCGCGATCTTGGCTCACTGCAACTTTCGCCTCCTGGGTTCAAGCTATTCTCCTGCCTCAGCCTCCTGAGTAGCTGGGACTACAGGCACACGCCACCAGGCCTGGCTAATTTTTTTCTTTCTTTTTAGTAGAGACGGGGTTCACCATGTTGGCCAAGCTGGTCTCAAACTCCTGATCTCGTGATCCGCCCGCCTCGGCCTCCCAAAGTGCTGTGATTACAGTTATGAGCCACCGCGCCCGGCCCACTTGAATCTTTTCTAATGATCCTACTGAGTATCAGGGAGAGGTTTTCACTGGAGAGGATAGTGACCTGTCATAGCATGGTGGAACATTGGGAAAGATAAATGTACTCAAGATATGTGGATTGGCTGAAATAAACTAGGCGCTGCCTGTCTTTGCATCCATGGAGTATATCTAGAGAGACCTGTATCAGTTACCCTTAGGATAACATCCCCTTTATCCCTAACGAACCCTTGGTTTAGCCATCAGTTGCCTGATGCCAGCTATAAGGCTGGAGAATCCTGCTCTGTAATGTTGTTGTGCTAACCTAGTGTTGTGGACAAATCCTTCCGGCAAGTGGTGGCGTGAGCTCCAAAGACGGAATCCACAGGCTTCATTGAGCCTATAAGACAAGCTATGTCAATGGTCTTGTGCCTGCTTGTTAAAGAATGGTTGTTCAGTTAATGCAGGTACGTGAGGCTGATTTTTTCTGAGGCTTGCTCTTGTTGACGCTTGGTAGTAAAGTGAGTATGAAGATTTAAGGGAGACGCTAACTCTCTTTACCCATCCCAAACTTCTTCATGGCTACTATACAGTCCAGAATGAGGGGCTTAAGAATTGTCAATGACCAGGTTAGCTTAGGTCCTTTCCAGGCAGAATTCAAAATTATATTCATGAAAAACATTGTGCCACTGTAGCAAATTGCATCCATGAAGCAAACACTCTAGTGCTATTGAAGCAGCTACATAATTGATAGGGCCCAGTGCAAAACAAGGATGTGAGTCCCCTTGTCCAAAAGTCATTAAGAATTTCAACATATAGCAGCAGCACATCAGTCAAGTCTCAGGCCCTTCTGAGCATGGGGCCCCATGCAACTCTAGGGGCAACATGCCCGTGAAACCAATCCTGACCACATGGAATACTTCTCCACCCCCACCCTAAACCTAACTCTCTAGGCCAGCCTCACATTTTCCCATTTGTTTCTTCAACAAACTCTTTTTGCAGACCAAGCTTTCTGGTACCCTGAGGATGCACGGGTGAAAGACACTGCCTCAGAGAGGCTTTATTATACACTCTCTGTGAATCTCTATGGCCACACCCATGCCTCTTCCTGGGACCTCCCACAGCATTATCCTCACTGGGATAGGTCTGAACATTTTATTGTATTATTGCTGCTCATCTCCACTCAATGTCTAATTTCCCCAACTGGATCATAAACCCCTTGAAGTCAAAGAGTATGAAACATTATTTCTTTGCACTCTCTGTAGAGTCTACATTGAGCTACACATCTGAGGAATGTTTAGTAAATGATCCCCCAATTGGACAGGTAGAAACTGATAATACATCTCTTCAGACCTAACAAAGTCAGTTTAATGTTTTGCTCACTTGAGCAATGGCATCTGCCTTCTGTTTTGCCCACATGATTTCTGTTTTGCCACATGACTAATTTTATTTCCCTAGACAAGCAGTCAATCAATAAAAAAGTATTATGTACCTACTATGTGCTAGATATTGCACTATGTATTGGGAATACTATGTTAAACAAAACGGAGTCACTGCCCTCATGGAGCTCCCAGTTTAACCTTAAGCTCAGAACTTTAGCCAATAACTCTTTGAAGGTATGAGCCTTTTCACAGGTTTAAACATCAATACACCTTTTCCTACTTCCAAATTAATTTGATTCATAATAAATGCTGAGAGGAAAGATGAGTTTATTGTCAGAATTCTTGCCTTGTCTTCCTTCAACTGCACTCTATAAATCCAATGTTATTCTTTTTAAGATTTACTATCTCTTTGGTACCAACATCTCAAGTCACTTCTGAAATAATAAAGGGAATTAAATGTGTACCTACGTTAAGAACACTTATAAAAATGTGTACTAGTTTGCTAGGGCTTCCATAAAAAAGTACCAAAAACTGGATTTATTAGCTCAGTTCTGAAGGCAAGATGTCTGAGATCAAGGTGTCAACCGGTTTGGTTCCCTCTGAGGGCTGTGAGGAAGACACTGCTCCATTATCTCTTTACTAGCTCTTGGTGGTTTGCTGGCAAACTTTGGCATTTCTGAGCTTGTAGATGCATCAGTTCTATCTCTGCCTTCCTCCCTGTGTGTGTGCCTGTGTCCAAATTTCCCGTTTCTGTAAGAATGCCGGTGATATTGGATTAGGGCCCACCCTATCCAGTTTGTCTTTATCTTAACTGATTATATCTGCAATGACTCTATTTCCAAATAAATTTCCATCCTGACATATAAGGGATTAGGACTTCAACATATGAATATTGGAAGGACACAACTCAACCCATAACATGTAGTGAGATTGACATGCTAAAGAACAGACTGCAAGAGGGAAGGGAGACACGTGATGATGGGTAGGAGAGTCCTTTGGAATGAGGACACAGTCCCTGATATAAGAAGTAACTCATCTGAGTGAGATATTATGATTCCACATGAGAACCCAAGACAAAGAAAAGGAAGATGAGGAAGGAGGAAGAAGGGGAGAAATTTAAAGAAGGGGGGAAGACAGTAAAAGAGGAAGAAGGGGAGAAAAAATTTGGATTAAAATTATAATTGAGCAGAAAGGACATATTTCCTTTCAGGAGTAGGAGAGGTTGAAGTGAAGATCTGAAATGCACTCCAGCAAAATTCTGGTTGGGTAACAGATACGTATATATTCACACACAGGGGCAACTCATAGTTGTGTAATAACTGATGAACAAATAGCTTCATAGAGCAGTGTAAAGAAGTTCCTAAACTGAGTGAAGGCCAATGAAATACGTGGTCAAGATCCACCGGGCATCCACAGCTCCACCCTACTCTTCTGGGACATATTTACATACTTTTTACTTGTATTGTTTTTATTCTTTCACCAAGAAAATAATATTGTAACTATAGTATTCTACTAAATACCACATTTTTTTCATGAAAACCCACACATACCTTTCTGGAGATGTTTGACCACATCTTCTTAGGTGCAAGAAATAAAATGCACCCTCACCTTCTCTCCACCCCAACACCTGAATACAGTGACTGCTATTCAGTCAGTTCAGTCGGTTCACTCAAATCTTACCTTCAAGAATCAGTGTGATGCACACCTTTTAACTAGGTTTCACTGGCTTTTAATGTCTTCGAGAGGGCTGGCCATCCCTGGCCTAGTTAGAGGAATTAGATATAAAAACAAATCATAGGCCGGGCGCGGTGGCTCAAGCCTGTAATCCCAGCACTTTGGGAGGCCGAGACGGGCGGATCACGAGGTCAGGATATCGAGACCATCCTGGCGAACACGGTGAAACCCCGTCTCTACTAAAAAATACAAAAAAAACTAGCCGGGCGAGGTGGCAGGCGCCTGTAGTCCCAGCTACTCGGGAGGCTGAGGCAGGAGAATGGCGTAAACCCGGGGGGCGGAGCTTGCAGTGAGCTGAGATCCGGCCACTGCACTCCAGCCGGGGCAACGGAGCCAGACTCCATCTCAAAAAAAAAAAAAAAAACAAATCATATTTTTTTCCAAAAAGCATAGTATTATATTACATAGGAAAAGGCAGCATTATATGATATTTACACTCTATTTTGCACGGGCTTCCCCTAGAAATTCATCTTAAATGCAAACAAATAATATTCTATTTGCCTAAAGCCACAGTCAAGGCCAGAATCAAACCAATCCCGGAACTCACTTCTTCCATGCCTCCTCTCTCATCCATATTCTTTGTCTCATCACCCTCAATCTTTATAGGGGCTTCCCTCTCCGTGTCATTCACCTGGAACTTACTTATCATCTTGCGTTGCTGTGTTTTCCCGTGTGAATGACTTATATCCACAACCAGCTTTTGAGGCTCTGAAGGCAAGGTTCATGTCTTCAATGGGATCTATGGGATCAACCTTCCCAAAGCACCACTTCTCTGTGCTCCTCCTCTTCTCAGAAATGCCAGCTGTTCAGGCTTGGACACAGGGCAGGTAGCAACCTCTCCATGCAGCATTAATATCATTACTGATGATGAAGACACCAGCACACATTTGTGCTTCCCAGGGCCAGGCACCTTGCCGCATGGTACATAGGGCATTTCATCTCACAGTAACCCATGAGCCAGGTATTGTCATCAACACTCCACTTTACAGATTAAAGAATTAGGACTTGAGAGATGAAGTGACTGGCCTAAGGTCACACAGACGGCGAGAGTTGAAGAATAGCATTTAAATTCCGACAAACTGATCCCAAACTTCATAACTTTTTAAATTTACAGACTTAACCGCTACCATAGATACATAGGTAGGTAGGTAGGTAATAGATAGATAGATAGATAGATAGATAGATAGATAGATAGATAGATAATAGAAAGATAGAGGTAGAGAGACAGAGATCTGAGCCTCAAGTTGTTTTAATTAACACAAGTATATGAACACACCTATAATAATAAAGGGTCCTTCACATACAGGCTTGTATGAAACCAAATGCATCTTTTGTTTGACTACAAAGTCCAATTCTGTTACAACTACTGACCTCTCCACCATTTGGTCCTAACCAACCTTATCACTATAGTCTCCTCCTAATTCTCTGCACTTAGTTCAGCCTCAGTCCCCTAAGTATTGTTGTTACTGAAATGCCAGGGGTCCAGTCTAACTCCCATTGCTTGCCACACAGAAAAATCAGTCACTGAGACAATAAGTACTGCCAGGGAAGAAGTGCTTCATTTGGGTGATGTCAGGGAATAGGAAAGAAGTCTCAAATCCATCTCCCTAACCAACTAAAATTGGGGGTTTATATAGCAGGGAAGGAATGTAACTATGTGCAGGAAAACAGAAATTAGGTAGGAGTAAGGAAGAGGAGTTTGCCTACAGAAAGCAGGTGGTCTGTAGGAAGAGAAGCCACAGAAATCGGATGTATGTCTTTGAGTTGAACCTAAATCTCTCCAGTGACAAGAACAAAGCCTCCACCTTTCATCATGATAGGTGAAGGGTCTGGCATGTCATTGTCCAGTTGGTGTGGTCCGGTGAGTTTCAGCTCCTTGATACAATCTGTGAGAGCTGATGGTTGGTTTCCTAAGAAAGGAACTTGGATATGACAAATGTAAGTTTCAAGCTTTAAGACTGGGACAGTCAATTTCTATGTTTATTTAAAAATACCATAAATATCAGTTCTACGGGGAAAGTAGGCCAGTTTCAGTGTTGCCTTTATAACCGAGTCACCCCATTCTTCTTACCTGAGTGCTTTCCCCATTCGCAGCTCTCTGTCTCACCGCTCCCCACGCTCTGTGACTAGGTCAGGCTCCCCCCATCAATGGATACCCGCATACCCGCACTCCAGCAATCCATTCTTTAACATACTAATGTCTTAAAGCTCACCCTTTTATTTTATTTCTTTACGGAATCTTCACTCCATTGGCATGTTTTCTGAGGATACAGGAAGTAAAGAAAAGGCCCTTGTCTTTAGCAACTTCCAGTCTAAAAGGAGATGGAAAAAAGCCTACCAAAAATTACCGAAGAGTTGGACAGTTCCCCTGACAGAGCCAAGCACAGAGCTATGGTAGGTTAGAAAGTGGCCTACATTCACATGGCTTCCCACCTATAAGTCCTTTTCAATATGACTTTGCAGCTCCCCAAACAAGAGGAGCTCCCCTTGCATCAGGGCAGGCCTCATAACTTACCGTGGCTGACAGAATGTGGCAGAAGCGGCTGGTTCTGAGCCCAGGCTTTGGAAGGCCTTTGACACATTCCCTCATTTTCTTGGAGCCCTGCCTCTTGCCATGTGAGAAGGTCCAGGTTAGTCTCTTGGAGGGGTGTGTGGTTCTAGCTGAAGCCCCTGCAGGAAAGCCTGGAGGCTGACCACAGACATAGGATTCAGCCCAGGTGAGACCAGAAGAACTGCCCAGCTGAGCACAGGTCAAAGTCTTCAGTCCTGCCCAAATCATGAGCTTAATATGAGTTGTTCATTTTAAGCCACTAAGTTTTGGGATGGTTTTGCAAGCAACTATTGTTACTGGTGTGGAAGCCCAGAAGCAGGTTCAGCTGGCACGAAACAAGATCTGGTAGATGTAGGGAAGGAGAAAATGAATTCAACTCAGGACAGAATGAATATAAACATCTACACTTAAATATTTTGCCAGTATTGATAGATATCACAATAGCATTTTTCACCACCCTCTTAAAAAATAATATTAAGCCTAATTTAACCATCTCTTAATGCCTGCATATCATCACAGTGAAGCTTTAAGATCTCGCACCACTGCACTACACATGCTCACATGGATACTCCCAGGGTGATTAAGAAATACAGAAGCTTTTGTTTCCATACGTTAAGTGACCCCAGTTTTCTGTGCTTGGATTTTTAATTAACTTAGCTTCTACTTACAAAATGTCAAAGTTTTCTTCACTGCCAGTGTATCAACTGTCCCTTCTTGATCATCTGCAACTCCGTGGCAGCCTCCCATAGCCATCGTTTGCCCCATCCTTTTCCAGCGCATGTGGAGCCCTGTCTGCTCATGGGTCAGTTGAGGCCATGGAGCTGCACTGCAGGTCTGGGAGGGCTTGGATGAGGAGGTGCAGTGAAGGGGTTCTCATGTGCAAAGCACGGCACTAAGCACCAATTACAAGGGTTGCACAGTCTTCAAAATGCTTTAAACTAAACTGATGCTATTTTACAACCTCCCTGTGAGGCAGACATTGCAGCCACCACCTTTATGGGAGGGGCTGGCAGAGGGTCACAGCACTGTGCCAGCTCCAGGGTCCTCAGCCTTCCAGGTCACAAGCTAAGTTCAAACCTTTGTGCACTTTCCAGGATCTTAGGATGTCTCAGCTTTCATTTTGATAATTCATCTATCGATAACTCAGAAGCTTCCTTTGTTTTTTAATTTTGACCCTTTCATCAATTTTTAAATGTGTCAGATCGAAAACCAATAAGAAATATGGTTCTTTCTCTTAATCATACAGGTACCTAATCCAGTATTTATAACCAGTAAATAAGAAATAGTGATTATAAATCAGCTTACATGGGAGCAGACTTCACCTGTTCCCTAAAAACCCATCTCATTAATATTCCCCAACTGAAAGAGAAGGGACCTGGGCTTCCCAGCCGTGCATTTGAATCCCCACTCTGCTGCTTCCCGTGCTGAGATGTGGGCTGTATTATAACAACACATAAGATAGGCTGCCTGAACTGCTCCTTTAAAGCATTCGCTTGTGAGCTACCTAAATCCATCAGCAGAAACAGCATGAAGAAGGAGCACTTTCCTTTCAGCACGTCAGTCAGTCTATGTTAAGGGAATCCAGGGGTGATAAGAACAAGAGACTGTCAAGCCAGTGCAATAATTTACAAACTTGAAAAAAGTCAGATGTAAATCACTTCAGACCCCAGATGGCTCGTCAGGACTAAAAAAGAACATTTGCCTTTTTTCTCCCTTTAAAGCATTCCTAGAGATGTTTTGGAACATGCTCTGCTCCAACAGAGCTTCACTCTGGAAAATTCCATATGCCCTTTAGCTTCAAAATTGTGATTTAGAAGGTTTTACAGTAATGAGCACCTTGAGAGTCTGTGAATTTATACATTTACCAGAGGTAGAATGACCCCTGAGAGTTTTCAAGTAAGCTACAGAGTGAAAATTGAAAGTTGTTACCCGGAAAAGGCTCACCTCTCCTTCCATCCTTATCTCTGTGCCTACCCTGCCTCTCACTTCCCACCACCACCCTTAACCCCAGGGGTGGAGGGCACAACAATCTTGCAGGCCTTCCAAGTGTGTGGATTCTGCATCTGTCGATTCAACCAACCACAGGTCAAAAAATAGTTGGAAAAACAATGGATGCTTGTAGATGCACTGAATATGTACAGACTTTTTCTTGTCACTATTCCCTAAAGAATAGTGTAAAAATCATTATGTAACATTTAGATTACACTGTATTAACTATTTTAAGTAATCTAGAGATGACTTACAGTATAAAAAAGGGTATGTGCAGGTTATATGCAAATACTACACCATTTTTTTATCAGGGACCTGAGCCCTCCACAGATTTGATATTTGCTGAGGGGATCCTGGAGTTAATCCTCCAGGATACTGAAGGACAACTGTACTTGGACTTGGTTATGGCAGCTCTAGCAGAATAATACAGACACACCATTGGGAAAAGGCTAGAAGAGGGGCGAGAGGCTTCCAAACTGGATCTACTCCAAAATCCTGTCCTGTGAGAACTCAGAGTGGGCCAAATAGAAGAGGGGCTGAGCTCACATGGCAGTGATGCTGGCAGCGCTGCTGCCTTGACACCTTCCTGCTCTCCTCCCTGCCTGTTCAAGGCTGACAGGAGGCACACTTAGGCCCATGCCTCCTCAGAATGTTACCAAAACACCAGGGGTTCGGTCTAGGTCCTGCTGCTTGCTGCACAGAAAGCCAATCACTGAGATGAGTATTGTCAGGGAAGAAGGTGTCAATCGGGTGCTGCAGCCCAGCGATGGGAGCTCAGTCTCAAATTCACCTCCCTGACCAACTAAAATTAAGAATTTATATAGCAGGGAAGAAATGTAACCACGTGTTGGAAAACAACAGGCAGCAGGTGGTCACTTAGGCAGTCATCATGGGTGAGGGGCTGGCTTCTCATTGTTCAAACACAGGAATCTGGTAAGTTTCAACTCCTTTATACAATCTGGGTGGCCTGATAGTTCTTTTTCTGAGAAAGGAACTCAGATAAGACAAATGTAACTTTCTCAAGTTTTCAGACTGAGAGGATAAGTTTCTATGTTTATTCAAAGAAATCAGCTGTACAGGAAAAATGGGTCAGTTTCAAGAGCTCAGCTGTGGTAGGCCAACTGGGGGCAAGAGGCAAGAAGGGGCTGAAGACAGAAGAAGAATTCTGCCCAGAGCATGCATCTGAAGAGATGCTCCTGCAAATCTGATCTACACGCAGGTAAGAGGAGTCACAGGATGCCCACTTGGCACTAATGAAACACATCAACACGGTCCCTTCTCTTTTTGGTCTCCAACAAACCCAGAAGTACTCCTCCATGCAGTCCCCTTGCCTGACATGTGGCACAGCCTGCCCCAGCTCATCCACAGGAAGGCCCCCTCATGCCTGCGCAGGCCAAAACCAACTCCAACTGGGATTCCAGTGTTCTCCTCTAGAAGCACGGGACCTAATACTGGAGAAGTCTATGAACCAAGGTATGCCCACTTCTTCAAACAAGGAAAACACTGGAGGCAGTTGTTATAATAAAAAATTCAAGCTAGAGAACAGAGCTTGACTGTGCATGGAAAGGCAGAGGTGGCAGATCTGCTTTGTAAGCAAAAGCCAGCCAGCCAGAACTAGTCATGAGTTTGCTCACCTTGGCTGTGAACCTGAGTACCTGTTTTCTCTTAAAAACTGTATTACCATGCCTGCAATTGTAGCACTTTTGGAAGCCAAGGTGGGCAGATCATGAGGTCAGGAGTTCAAGACCAGCCTCCCCAATATGGTGAAACCCCATCTCTACTAAAAATACAAAAATTAGCCAGGCGTGGTGGCATGCCCCTGTAGTCCCAGCTATTCAGGAGGCTCAGGCGGAAGTATTGCTTGTACCCGGGAGGCGGAGGTTGCAGTTAGCTGAGATCGCACCATTGCACTCCAGCCTGGCAACAGAGTGAGACTTCATCTCAAAAGCCAAAGAAGCAAAAAAATTGTATTTACAATGAACACCATAACCATGCTGAAGGCAACACAAAACGGAAAAACTCGCCTAAATGACTGCTTAAAACAGTCTACATACTGTGGGGACAAAAACCAAAAGAACCACATATTAAAATTGTAAGCTAATCAGCAAACATTTTTCTCACAGAAATGTGAGTTAGAAATTCCTAAACTAATTCATGGATATGCTAAAATTGGGAAAACAAGGAACATTTTGTAAATAAGGAGAACTAGGTTGCTCACTGTTAGAGGGAAAGTTGCAAAAAAGGAAATGGAGAAAGCTAAATGGAGCCCTTGGTGTTGGACTGGAATCTGAACTTTCAGTATAAACCTATACACCCATGGTTTTCACATACACAGAGATAGATTAGATAGATAGATAGATAGATAGATAGATAGATAGATAGATAGACAGATAGAATAGATATGATATAATAGATAGATAGATACAATAGATAGATAGAAGATAGATATAATAGATAAAAATGATAGGTAGATAGATAGATAGATATAATAGATACATGGATAGATAGATGATAGATATATATATATAGAGAGAGAGAGAGATACAGAAGTACAGATATGTGCATATGCAAGTGTTTGTATGCTCATATTGCTCTAACTCTGTCTGCTGACAGGGCTGGAAGCAATGACTCCCAGCGATCTCTCAGTGCTCAGATCTTATTTCTAAATGCTCTTC